>NC_040914.2:41175364-41486886 GCF_004126475.2 Phyllostomus discolor
CGGCGCCACTCTCCGGGGAAAAAGAGACGGGGCCAGCCCGAATCCCCAGGGAGCAGAAGGGGGCTGAGCTACAAGGCTGACCTGGCTCCTGCAGACCACGTGGTGCAAAGTCAGGAATGAAAACTCCCCAGGGGTGTCAAACTCACTTTCACTGGGGGGGCCATCAGCCTCCTGGTTGCCTCCAAAGGGCTGATGGTGACTGCAACTCCTTAACAGTGAAGGAGGAGTCACATTTATACAGTCCTAAAATTATTCCAGCCCTTTGAAGGCGACCGGGAGGCTGATGGGCCCCCCCCAGTGAAAATGAGTTTGACACCCCTGCTCTAGGCAATTACTCCTTCCACCTTGCCCCTGGGCTCCTCTGGTCCCACAACCCTCCTCCTGGTTTGACTCTTAACCCTTCCTTCTAACCCACAACGGCCTCTGGGGAAAAAGGTACTTGAGCTCTGAAAACCACTTCACAGTGTCCACTTAATTACTCTTTTATTGGATAAGCAGTCCACTGAAAAAGCTCACACCTTTTGATGAGGCTTTTCATCATCCTGGAGAGCTTAGAGACCCAAACACGCCCTACAGAAAGAAGCTGGGGCCATGCCAGCCTCTCTCCTACCCAAAACTTTGGCCACGCAACCCCACACAGTAGTTTCTATGCACCCCATTCGGTGGAAGAGCCGGAGAAGTGTTTCCAAAACAAAAGATGGAAACAACATCTTTCTGTAGATTTAACGCTACAGGCTTTGTGTTAACGGCTTCTGAGTACATCCCTTCTTCTAGCATTGCCCTGGCAGCATCTCTGTCCTTGTTGGTGGACCGCAGGGAACCTGGGACTTCCAGAGGTCCTCAAACTGTCCACCATCGCAGAGGCAAGTGGGAACCCCCTTGCCCGAGGACTGCACAGGCACCACGTGTTCCTGGCCCCCGAGCACAAGGACTTAAAAACCGTCTGTCTTCAAATGAGGCTGATCCACCCCCGGGCAGCTGAGCTGGCAGCCAGCGGAAGCCTTTCACAGCCCCGCCCTGCACCGCCCCATCGCTGCAGGCACTCTAGATGCACAGCGCTCCGTCCCGCCCTGAGGCCACTGCCCACTCCTTCCCATCTGGTGACTTTTCATCGCCTCTCACTCCCTGGGCTTCTTTCGTTTCCATCCTGGCACGCTCTCAGATGTGACGTGACGCACACCCACCCCTGGCCCTTCCCTCGCCCCGCTGCTCTGGGAAGCGTCAGTGCCCCGACCCTGTCAGCGTCGCCAGCCACTCCCTGCCCCGAGATGGAGGTTTGGACCTAAAAAAAGCAAAAAGGAGAAAAAACAATAATAAGGGCAGCCAAGCCCTCACCTGGAATAGGAATTTAACTCTTCCCTGCCATTTAAACGTCTTTGGAAAGATGAGTCACAAACTCAAGGAGCAGGTAACTTAAACGTGAGAAGTCACAGGGAAGTGGTAGCTCACCTCCCAGCGGGGCAGCCCTCACTCATCGCCAGCCAACTGTTGCCATGGGAAACGGGAATGTTCCCATAATGGAAGATCATGCAATTTTTTATTAGAGGTAAAAAAAAAAAATCAGAGTTTTTCATGTGAATTCTCACAATCTTTCACTGTTAGCAGCTAATGTGGAAAATCCGAAACACTACACTCGCCTGATCAGTTGTATCTGCACAACCTGCTCCGCTCCCCAGCTCTCCACCTGCAACCTGTGCCCCAGGGCTCACACTGACACTGCCCCCGAGGCCCTGGCTCTCAGGAGGACGCCTCTCGGTGAGGCCCCCCCAGGTACGTCTCCACCTCAAGCCAGCTGCACTCTGACTTGACATGGGGCCAGCAAATGTGGCCGTGGGCCACATCAGGCTGCGACCAAATGCAGCCTATGTCCTATTTTTATAAGTAAAGTTTTATTGGAACACGGCCATGCTCATTCACTTCCTTATTATTTGTGGCCGCTCCCCCTCAACAACAGCACAGTTGAGTAGTTGCCATGGAGACTAAGGTTTGCAAAGCCTAAAATATTTACTAGGTGCACCTCTACAGAAAGGGTTTGCTGACCCCTGCTCTGACATGGAGAAAGTTCCTAACAGGCCCCAGGGCCGCATGCTGCCATTCCCAGGGGAGGCCCCCTGGAGCTGTGTGATGTGGTGATAAAAACAAAGCCTGCTGCTTCTCTCCCCTCTTCTGGAGTTCTTCAGGAAATGAGGAAGAGGGGGGCCTACCACAGCGCTCCTCGCAGCAGAAATAACAGGGGTTCCGAAATCAGAAGACACCATTAGCGGCTCCAGGATGTGAGCAAGCCATTTACCTCTCCAGCTCCCAGAGGAGAGTCTTTAGGGATGGGAAGGAGTTCCTCGACCTTCAAGGCTGTCTTGAGGGTCAAGTTGGACTAGTACACAGAAGTGCTCAACACAATTCCTGGGACGTAGCAGCAGCTCAGTTACTAACATCAGTCATCCTTTACACTCACTTGGAGCACTGCGAGACGCAGGACTGGACCAAGAATCCCGATGCTGCTCACGACAACGAACCGTGGGAAGGTGCTGCGCAGGCACCCGGCTGATGGTGCTGATGGTGCTTCCAGCAGGCATCCTGGAGGGCCGGCCCACTCGCCCGCCCACGCCTGCGCTCCACCCAGCGCATCCCCCAGCGCATCCTGGCAAACGTGCCAGAGGCAGGAGTCTATTTTAAACACTTCAGATATTCACATTCTCTTTCATTCTCTCTCATGTTCCCATTCATTCTCTCATCCATTCCCTCTCATGAAAATTGGCCAAATTTGTAATTTCAAAAATGAGCCTTTGGCCATCCATCTTCCGCACTGTCACAGTCCAGGTACATGCTGGACATTTCCTGAAACTTAATTAACCAAAATGACGGAAAAGATAAGGTTGCCATCTGGGCCAGCGCTGAGTGGGAGCCGTGAAAGCTGGAGAGATAATCACAGATGAGACGATAAATCCGAGAAGCAGATGAATGAAGGTCACAATAAGGTCAGCCCCGCTGCCCAGAACCTCATTCTCAGCCTCACGCGAAACGGGGCCCACCCCTCGAGTGGCTGAGTCCCTGCCCCCCCACACCAGGACAGGCTGGCCTGAGTGTTTTCACTGCCCTGCCCTGCTGGTTCAAGGCAGGTGGCATTTCAATAGACCAAGAGGAAGAGGGTCTATACTAAGGATGGAAGTAGCAACAACGAAGACATGGGTGTCCGTGGGTGCCCATGGGTGCTGGCTGTTTGCCCTCCAGCCTCTTCTCCCTGCTCAGATGAGCATCTGCAGAGCTCAGAAACGTCAGCCGGCTGCGCGGGAGGAGCAGAGCAGGAGGGACCTGCTTGCTCTTGTATTCGGCACACAGGTCGAGGGGCCCACTCTGGGCCAGGGTGTCAAATGCTGGGGCTTCAGAGAGAGGAGACAACTCTCCCCAGGAGCTTGCCCCCAGCTCCTGTGGGCAACCGTGTCACCGGGGAGCCCGAGGCAGAGGGTGTCCAGAGGGGATGAGGGGACGCTGACAGAGCTATACAGGGCTGGAGACAGCTCTCTAGTCCTGGGGCCACGGCCTCCAGCAGCCGCTTCACCGAGAGCTGCCTGAGGGGGGGGGGGGGGGGAGGCCTTTCCTGTTGCTGCTGGAACAGCCTGGAACGGCCTGCCCTGCCCACCTCCTCAGGTCTTGCGCGTTTAAGGGGGCATCACGGCCAGAAACAGCCTCCTTCGCTGACCATGTTCAGAGCCTGGATACCTCACCCAGGTCAGTGGTTCCTGGACCAGCAGCATCAGCATCGCCTGGGAATGTGGGAATGACGGAAATGCTGGGGGGCTCCCTCCAGACCTGCCGAACCACAGGCTCTGGGGCGGGGACCAGCAACCTGGGCTTTAACACCCCTGCCCCCCCCCACCCGGGAATTCTGGTACATGCTCGAGTTCAGGAAAGAGTTCCAGGGAGATGGTGGGCTCCACGGGGCCCTGAGAGTCCAGAGATGTGGGTCAAGGGCGCTAACCACCTCCAGTTCTGCCTGTGGTGACGCCTACATCTTTCAGCTCTCGTGCGGAAGCCCAGACACCATGTCCTCAGCAGTGAACGGGGGCCTTTGATCAGGCACAACGTCTGGGTTTTCTCAGACGTGCTGGACAGCTTTTGTGTTTGTGCACACGAGCGTACGATGCACCCGTTCGGGCGGGGTGAGGGCGAACGGAGGCTGGCAGAGGCGACAGGAAAGGATCCCTCTCCCCACAGACAACACTCCACCCAGTTCACAGACAAGTCACAGGCTGCAGTGCCTGAGGACCACGGCGATGAGCCATCCGTGAGTCAGAACTGCCAAACGTGTGACATCTAGCCATCTGTGAGTCTGTGTATTTGTCTGGAGCCCTCGTTATCCTCCTGTGCATGGCACAGGGTGGGGATGAGCGTGCTCCGAGGGCAAATCTGAGACTGAGTTACAGCCATACAGCAGTCAGCCTCACCCCCTCGCCCACCCCCAGCCTGGTACAGCTGTCTAGCCAGGCCAGCTTGCCACGGCTCCCACCCAAACAGCACTGATCTAACCACACAGCCCAGGAAAGTGCCATGTGGGACGGGCTGTGGGGGGCTCCTCCCCCGTCTGGGCAGTACAGTGAGAGCCGCACTTGCTGAGGCTTCACCGAGAAAGCACAGGCCAAATCCTGACCATTAGGTTCTGTTATACAGAACAGGGCCACTGGTTTCCTTGGAGGGAGCTCGGAGGTGGGGAGGGGCATAAAAGAGACTGTGACGAAACAGCATCCTGCCTGCCTTTTGGCAGCTTACAGGGAGGGCAGCAGGCCGAGTGAGCGGCCTGCCATGACAAGAGGTCACTAACAGGGCCAGTGCTCGGTGCCGTGTGTCCAGGAGCCCGCAGGAGCCTGCTGGCCACCGGGGTGGCAGTGCTGATGCCCTGGCAGAGACAGCATGCACTTGGGAGGGAGGGATTTGATGGCTATGGTAACAGTGACGACAGCACCTGACACGGTGCACTGCATCGTGTCTGCTACAGGCTTCGTGAGCACTATTAGCTCGTGTGATCTCCCCAGGAGCCCCGGAGAGGAGACTTTTAGATCTGTTTTACAGACGGCAAACGAAGGCTCGCTGAGCTGGGATAACCCACCTAGCGCTGTGCCTCGAGCTCGCACAGCCCCTGACACAGACACTCTGCAGTGCGCGGCGACTGAGCAGGTGGAGGCAGGAACACGCTCCCTCCGACAATGAGCATCTACTCCAAGCCCAGCGCCGGTCTGGGCAAATCATCTCCCTTCTGTGTTCTTCTGCCCACGGCACTTCCCATTTTCTCTGTCAGGAAGGGCTATTCTGTGGAACAGAGGGCAGAAAATGGCTGTCCCTGCATATCTTGTGCCTTCCTGTAACAGCTTCACCCTTAAAAGTAACATCAAAGGAGGCCCCAGGAGATGATCCCAGGTCAAAGAGCCAAACAGATCAAAAAATCGAGGTCTTGACCAAGTAGTCTTGAGGAAAGAGAGAGCAGTAGAGAGAGACACCAGGCCCGGAGGTGAGGCTCCAGGGGGGTGAAAGGAGTTGGAAGGCAGAAATGTCACCCAGGGAGAGGCAGGGGCCCCAGATGAGAGTTTAGTCTAGGAACCTCAGCATCAGAGTCCCCGTGACTGGCTGGCAGTCAGGATGAGGAACCACCGGCTCCGTCTACTCTCAAGCCCGAGGAGCACAGCTCCACCCTCAGGCCCTGGCTGCACAAGCTGTGGGGCTCTCTCCACCTGGTCTCCCGGTCCAGGGACGCCCTCCCCTCCCTACACAGCTCATGCTTGAAGTCCGAGCACTCACTTCCCCAGAAATTAGGGATGCTTTGTTCTTGTCATCCTTATGTGCAACCAGGCAAAAAAGATCATTCAGCAAGTGCCCCACCCTGGAAACAAGGGGTGGTTTTGTAACGTGGTATGGGGCCCGTCCAGCCGTGTTCCTCCGAGCCGCGTGACCCCTCTCCAGGGCTCACCTCGGGCACCCGTCTGCACCGCGAGGCTCAGTTTACAAGAGGCACCGCCAAGGTGGCGTCCACGCCAACGCCAAGCCTCCGGATGGAGCCCAGGAGGAAAACAGCCGTGCGAGGAGCCAGGAGTTCCTGTCACAAACGTCCAACTACCAGATGTTTGGAACTTTCTAGTTGGATTGGCTAGAAGACTGCTGATGTCATGCAGATGTGTGCATGAGGTCTAGCTTGTCTGAGTTACCAAGTGGGGACACGTGTGTTCGTACATACACTCAGAGCCTCCCGGACGGACACGCACACACACTCCGAGTGAAGGCAAGTGTTCCAGAAGATGCCTGGTTTATCCAAGACATACCAAGTCGTAACCCTCGGCAGAGCAAATACCTCTGAAGAGATAAGGACAGCGGTGTTGAGTGTCACCAGAACGCAAGCATCGCCCCAGGTCTGGAAAAGCTCGTCTCATCTCCCCCATATTTGGCACCCTGCTTTGCAATGTGGAGAAGGCTCCCTTCCAGCAGCGCTGGCTCAGTACTGGTGCTGTGTGGAAACGTTAAAAGAAATGGAACTGAAAGCAAGTGCAATTTCGGAAGCTGGGGCCTAAAGCACAATATGGCATTTGTGGCGAGGCTGGGCTTCAGCTCCCGAATTAGCTGTGCCTGCTGAGTATTAACCTAATACAGAGACAGAGGCCAAGGGTCTGCAAATGGCTTGAGAGAGAAATGTGTGGGGGGTGAGTGTGGCAAGTTTGAAAAACATGCTCTTCTTTGTCCTAAACTGGGAGTAAAAGTTAGCGTTTAAAAGGCAGAACCAAGCGTTCTCTACCTTCCAAACAAAGTGAGTGTGTGACTTGGCTCTTGCAGAAGGAAGAAAGAACAAAGAGGAAAGGGCAAGACTAAAAAGCTGAGAGAGAAAACTCATTTTCTACATTTGTCTTTAACGAGAGAAAATGGAGAAAAGAAATGGGAGCAATTAGGAAGTAATGAAATCCTTACCCAAACTGCTATTGTCAAAAGCCAGATCAGAGGAAGCGCAGGGAATGCAAACACACACACAAATCAGCAGATTCTGATGAGCATGCAGGACCCCGGCTCCGACCCATGAACAGTGATCGGAGTCACCAAGGATCGAAGGCCCACGGAGAGGGGGGAGCTGGTCGGAGGCGGGGCGGTGGTGGAGAATCAGGGTGGGAAGGACCCACCGAAATGCCGAAGGGGCCTTTGCTGAGACCACCTGCCTCGCGGCCATATGCCAGTTTTATGCCATCATTTGGGGCCAAGAGAATTCAGCCTATAGTGGATAGGAAAATGATACAAATATACATTGGCATGGGAACTTTAACAATTCATTGCATATATATATATTACATATATATAAAATATATATACACACACACACATATATATATACGCCAACTATGTGCCTTTTGGGGATTTTAAAAAAATAGGCCACTGAGGCTTTGGTTTGGAACTTTACAGGTGACTGCTGCAAGTTTACATGAGCGATATGACCTCCAAAGACCTGGGGACTCAGGAGAGAAATTTCCACCAGTGGAACGGAAACGACAGAAGCTAGTCTTGAGGGCACAGTCTCTCAGAACATACTGGTAGAACAGTGAGCTCGGATCAGGCCCCCATTCCCCAAGGGTGGAAGGCTTTATCACCATCACGATTCACGTAAGACATGTGGAAGGTCTGGCCAATGTCCAGAGACAGTGAAGCCCCTAAAAGCGGTTTCCAGGTTTCATGGGAATCCATAAAGGACTGCAAGGCCGGTCTGGGAATGCCGGGGCAGGCCCCCGGGGGGCTGGCTGCCAGCCCGTGGAAGCCTGTGTGGGGCACAGGGTGTGGCTGCAGTGGGACAGACGGGTCCGGGGCTCGCACTGACCTGAGCCGCCCGCCCAGCCTGCAGAGTCTCATCAGGGACACTCACCCACACAGAGGCTGTGGGAGCTGCGGGCAAACTCCATCTCTGATGAGCCCCCAGCTCCCCTCCGAGGCTCACTTCCCTGAGCCTCTCACCTGTAAAGGGGGGTCACTGACACCCACCCTGCAGGGGAGCTGGCAGCACTAGAGATAATACAGGGAAGGCTCTTAAGTGGCAATCCCAGAAACTCCATGTTTGGGGGACATGTGAAGGAGTTACGAGATCTTTACCCGAACTGCTACTGTCAAAAACTGGAGAAGGAAAAACCTCACTGGAGCTGTAAACCTGCCTGCGATGGAATTCAGTTTATCCCATCGCAAGGAACCCACCACCCCGTGGCCTGCAGGGGTGGCTCCCACACATCTGGACCCCTCCAGTGCTCCCGGGGAGCACCTTCCCAAGCCAACAGAGCCCCACTGCTCTCCGGGAGCGGGGCACCTGGCCAGACAACTGCACGGAGACCGGAGGTTGGACAGCTCTGAGGCAGGCCTGCCAGGGAGAGACATCAAGTATTCACGCTTTACTCCCTTATTCCTGATGCACGGAAACTTGCAGCAGCAAAGATCTAATTGCACCCTTCTTACTCTTGGAACTCTTATAGAACCATAAAATCAAAACACACTCACAAATCGGAGACAGCAATATTTAAATTAATACCACCAATTTAATGGGACAGATGGGTCTCTCCTGCCGACCCTGGATTGCAGCCCACAGTGCGCCCACGGCCCAGACGGCTGCGGGACCACCTGTTTCGAACCGAGCACGCTAATGCTGACGTGGACTCTGGGGTGACTCCGTTTTCCCACAACCTCTCTTCCTCTTTGGAAAATGCCGCACAGCCATCCCCGGTCAGGATGCAGTGACATCAACTGGCTAGAAAACATCTCTGATGCTTTAATCCACCTCAGCCCTTTCCGCACGCGCCCAAACAACGGGAATAACGCTAGCTGGTTCTGCTGGGACTCTGAGAACCAGCTGTAAAAGTAGCCATGGGAGACGGGGGCGGTATTTCCTCCAAAGGTGGTCTCGCCAAGACTCTAGAAAGTGTCTACGTTATATAACGTGGCCCAGGTATAAAGTCACCCATTTTAAGTACCATGACGGAGAGCGCACCGAGCGCCCAAGAATCACCCACACTGAGACTCCCAACCATCTGCCGAGAAACAGCACAGGTGACACGGCGAGGGAGGGCCGGGCCAGAGCAAGGGGCGCACCGTGTATTCACAGCAAACCACCTGCTGGGTGTGTACCTTTGTGCTTCTCATCTCAGCTTTCTGGTTCCAAGAAGGACCCTGAACGGTTGTGACAATAAAGCAAGGGTGACGAGGGACAGAATGGAGTGGACTAGGGCAGGGCCTATCAGAGCAGAAGAGATTAATTAGACGTTCTGGGCCCAGAAGGTATGAAGGCCAGATGGTCACTTAATTTATGTCAAAGCAAAGCACAACCACAGCTCCATGGAAAGAATACCTCGACTCTCCGCAGTGGGCAGTGGGCAAAACCAGGGCCAGGGAGGGGGCGAAGCAGCACACGATGTTTTGAATGACTGGGGCACACATGACTGATGAGTGCCATCACCCAGGCGTTCATTTCCTCATCCACCGCGCACAGCACATGCACACCCCGAACACTAGCCGGACATCCGACCGTAATACACAGGGCAGACCTGGCTGCTCTGCCCACGGCCTCACAGCCGATGTCCTGGCCATCGAGGTGGGAACAGAAACTATTTGCTCCCCGTCGCATCTGGAGCCTGCTGCTCAGACCCACCCTCGCACCGACTCCTTCTGGCAGACACGGCACGTCAGACGGCGGCTTTCCTCCTCCTCCCCCGGCAGGAATCTGAGGCGGGCACAGAACCCCTATCGACTTTCCGTCAGAGATGTCTGCCACGGGCTATTGCTTCATTAATAGTGCTGTGCTCTCATTAACCTCAAAAAAGTAAAAGCATATTTTAACAAAACATGGCCGTGACTTTACATGAAGATGTTCACTGGACCCAGGAGAACGCGACTTGCTGCAGCAGTCTCTCCCGCCACAAGTGCAGGAGGGACTAAGGGAATTCTTCCGGGTCCTGACGCCAGCCACGGACCAGGAGGCGGGTGGCGAAGGGGGTGGGGGTCAAGGGAACAGGAGCAGGCAAGCCGGGCCTGGGCTGACCTGGCTGTGCTCTGCTTCTCAAGGTCGAGGACAACAGTGCAAACCACAGGGGAAGCGGTGCTGACCTTCGAGGAACTGGTTAGGGTGGGCATGGGCAGAGATCAGGAGTCTCTGGACGCCGGTCATGGGGTGCCAGGTGTATCGTGAGGTCTCATCCGACCACCGAAAGGTGGAGTCCGGTCTACCAAGGAAGAGCGCTTTTGATATACCCAGCACCCGGCACGTCTGGCAGTGGCACGTGAAGAGGGACTAAAGGATGAATGGATGGAATCTAGGACTAACGGGCCACTGGGGGAACAGGGGGTGCCAGGCTCCACCTCCCCCCAGGGAGGGGGGCTCCCGAGAGCACACTCAGCTTTTATCGCTCATTTCTGTGATTGGCACACACAGTGGAGGGTAGCATTCCAAGAGGGTCCCCAAAGAGCCATACCCTGGGGCCATCTCCCCCACTGGAGGGCAGACATGCAGGTGGGACCTGCAGTGACCTCTGGACAAGAGGATATAGTCAAGGTAACAGGATAGTCCCTCCCACGACCAATTCTAGAAGACCCCCATCTGAGTGGAATGCAAGGAGAAAACCTCCTGTTGGCCTTAGGCAGCAGCTGCCAGGCTCTGGGCGGGACTCTGGAGGGGACCACGTGGTCTCCAGGAGCTGGGAGTGGCCCCCGCCAGCAGCCTGCAGGAAATGAGGGCTCAGCTCTCGGCCTAGCCCCAGTGGGGAATGTAGCCCCACCAGCACGACTGCTGCCCGGTGAGACCCCGAGCAGCTACGCGGTGCCTGGAATTTGAACCCATGAAACTGCCATTTTAAGGGCTAAATTGGCCATTTATAACGTGGCAATAGGTAACTAGTACATGCTATAGAAATGCATCCCAGTGCTCACTCACCAACTGTATGTTAAAGTAATCTAAATTTCTTGTGCCTCAGAGTCCTCATCTGCAACATGGGGAAGATGATAGAAGTTGTACCTGCCTCCTAGAGTTCTTAGAAGAATAAAGTAAGTAATGAAACCTAATTCTCTTTTTAACTAAATACAGGGCCACTATTATGGCCGTCCTCCTATTCCAAGATCAGGGCTCGACACCAGGGTAGTTTAGCCCAAGGGACAAAGGCCACACTGAGGATATGATACATGCAGAGAGGTCTGCCTCGCCTGATCAGATACCAGGTCTGGTCTCCTCTTCCAAACGCCGCCCTTCTGTCTGGCCCCTACCCCGACTTCAGATGCCGCATTCCTGCCTGCTCAGAGGCCCCGGCACACTGCCGCCCCTTGGGCTGCAGGGCTGCAGCTTGCCAACCAGAGGGTGAGCCCCTGGTGTAATTTAAAACCTTCCAGTAGTCATGTTTTATTTAAGCCCATATATCCAAAATATTACCTTTCAGCATGTAATCACGTTTTTCAAAGAATCTACACTATCTCTTTTTATACTAAGTCTTTCAGATTGGGTGTGCCTCTCACACTTGCAACACACCTGAACTCAGACCTGCAGCCTTGCGTGCGGTTGGCAGCCAGCGCGGGTCGCCGACAAGCCAGGGAACTGGAGGGAGTGCTCCGCCGCAGCACTAGTGTCTGCACCAGTACTGTTCCAAGTTCTGCACTGTGAAGGGGAGTGGGGATGAGGCTGCTGCGAGCCATGTGAGGGAGAGACGTCCCCAGACGGTTCTCGCTCTGTTCCAGGTCCTCACTGGAGAGGGAAACTGGCTCAGCCAGCAGAGCCCACAGTTAAAGTGTGGCCCTTCGTTCTCTGCTTGTTTGATGAGACGGGACTCACTGTCTCCTGCCCTGGAGTGCGTGGGGGCAGCCTGCTCATTAGCCCTGCCGGTCCACCAGCAGCACAGTGCCCCCTCCAGCCCTGCTCCCCAGCCCCGCTCCCGGTAGGCTGCACACCAATGTAGCAGACAGGCATGCTGTGTGCTCTCAGCGGCCTCCTCTGCCCCCTCCTCCTCGGGCTGGCCAACCACGGGGATCCTAAGCTGGACACCGTGCATGGGAACACGCTGGTCCTGCCAGGAACCCAGATGCCGGAAGGGACACCTTGTGGAACGCCATTTGAGTGAATATTAATTAGCACAGCAGCTAGTTCTGGACAATTGATTCTAAACTCCAGATGTTCCCATTTCAACTAAGAGTCATGTGGACAAAAAAAAAAAAAAAAAAAAGCTAATTGGTGAGCACGTTGCTCATGTTTAATGTCATGTAGTGAAGTAATACAGGACTGCTGAGCTGGTGGGGTTTCGCCTTGTTCCCCTGGACTTGCAAGAGTATTTTAACACTTGCTCATCCCCTCCCTCCTCTGCCTTTAGGGTATTTTTCTCTCTGTGCCCTTCAGATGCAACCCAGCTCTGCTGTTTCCCCAGCATAACAGAGGGACAAGGGGGAAACATGGTGAAACAAAAGGATATTACGTCTGTGTGCCTCAAGGTGAGGAGGACAACGTTTGGATCTTCGTTTGGACCATTTACGGGATTTTTCTGAAGTTTTCTGTAAGGAGCAGAGAGCAAAGCTCAGACCTACCCTTACAATTTCCATGGGTAAAATTTATTATCATATCTAGCATTTGACATTCTCTAAGGGCTTAGCAATCATTGTTATTGATTCAATCATGACAGCCAGCCCCAATTATTCACAGATGAGAAAAAAAGAGAAGGACAAGAAATGGTGTGCACAGGCCATCCCGAATCAGGCAACCTGGACAAAAGCCTCATGATGCAGGTTATGTAACTTTCTTCTGTTTCCAGTTGTAGTGCTATAAACATTGGCATGGCCACAACCCTGACCCAAAGAACGAAGGAGGAAAAATCCAGAAATATGGGTGGGTAACAAACTGAAATTTTGAGTTTTTACACGCATTAGCTTGGGGTCCAGCCATGCCGAATGAGCTAAGCCAAAAGTCCCGACAGGCTCAGGAGGAGTGGCCCACTGAGAAAACTCTGGTGGAAGGCCAGGACTAGTTGTAGGCGTAGATGAAGAACAAAGACGTCAGCATGGCTGACAGCTGAGCCGCTCATCAGAAAGTGCAGATACTCACGGAGGTGGCGGTGCAGAGGGAAGAACAGGGAAGGAGAAAGCAGTTTGTCCTGAGCCTGCCTGGGTGCCAAAGGACCACAGGCCTCGCACCAAGAAATCCAGAACAGAGGAGCTAACAGTGCAGTAGACAGAGACACCCAAAACCCTTGCATGAGACCCAGCTCTATCCCCAAGAAAGAGCCAATGGGGACAGCAGTGACATTCAGTGTCACAACTGGTTCAGCCAAGCTGGGTCAGACACAAGGACTAGGTCAATCCACGCTCCAGCAGCGGGGTCAGGCTGCGGGGTCGGGCTGCAGGGCACGTCTGTGAGGCTGGGGAGGGCAGGTGAGCCATGCTGACTCTGGGAGGAAACCAGACCCTTCCTCCCTGAGGATGAGAAGCCCAGCCCGCAGCCGGGACACAAGGGCAAGGGTGCTGCCTCAGGGAAGGGAAGCGGGGGATGGTGCTACCAAGCGTGGAGGAGCGACCCTTTCTGTGCCCTTGGCAGACCCTCTGTAATAAGATTACTGTGTAATCCTCGCTGCCTGTCCTAGGAGCGGCCTCATCAGAGGGCCAGGGAGGCATTTTACGTCTGGATCTACGGCATGTGTTACCTCCCAGCTGCTCTTTTAAATTTCATGGTCAGGGACGGGGATTTGTGGCTGACTGAAAAAACTGAAAACGCAAGGCCAGCCCCCACCAGCCCTGGGGGCCTCCAGGCACCAACGCTAATGCACAAGACCCACTCAGCACAGAGATGTCCCCCTTGTCCAGGTCCCGCACCTGGGTCACAGGCTCCGAAGCCCCTGGGAGGCCAGAGGACACAGAGGTCACTGCTGCAGCCGCCTGCCAGTCTCCTGTCAGCCTGTGTGGAATCAGCTCCGGTCGTTCCCAGCATCACGTGACAGGCCCCTGGGGGCTGAGTGTCTGGCGCGTGAGGCCAGGGTTCAGCCATAATCTTGGCTCTGTGCAGGGACATCACGTCACTGTTTGCGGGCCTGCGGCCCTTGTCAGCAATGGGGTGAGAGGCAGCATGACCGCTCTGGGGCTGCCGGGCAGCCTGTCCCACAGCCCCTCACCTCTCCTGACCACAGGTTACGTGGGACCCCGAGGACAGTATGCCGGGCTCCCCTAGCAGGGATGACGGAAAAGGGCGGGGGAGAGGTGCCCCAGTGAGGGGAGAGAAACCTGAAACGGAAGGCAAGAGTGCTCACGGGGCTTGTGGCCGTGGTTCTGGCCACATGGAGGGAGGCCTGGGTGAAATGCAGGAGGCCACCGTAGACAGCAGCCACCTGACCTGAACCCATGACCCCCGGGGGGTGAAGGCCAGAGAGGCGGGACCTATCACCCCGTGGGGCCATGCAGACAGCCTCCACGCCAAGGTGTGCACCTTACGACGGGCTGTTCCACCTCCGGCACCAGCTGTGCTTCCGCAACAAGAGCCACAACCCAGGAACCCCCGGGCTTACCTCTCGCTCCTAGCACTCACTCTTTTGGTTACCTGAGCGGCGTCATTTCTTAACACCGGGCCTCGGCTTTCCCGTCTAGGCAGTGGGCCAAACTGCATTAGAAGCTACAAACTCCAATGCCAAATGGGCCACACAGATACCAAACGGGCCACGGGGCTGGGAGAGACACAGTGGGGAGTCAGGGACCGTGGGGGATGGAAGCGTGGGCACAGTGCCAGGGGCAGCCTCGACCCTCTCCACCCAACTGCTGCCACGTGAGATGAGAGCCAGCGTTGCCAGATTTGTGGTTTTGTGAAAGAAACTGGACATCCAGGAAAAACAGCCCAGATTTTAAGTCTGGCCTGTCAAGTTGCTGAAAAAGGTCTGTGTGGACCAAACAAAACATGCCTGTCGTCTCCACGGATGGTCTCTGGGGCACTTTTTTGCTCTATCCGTCTGTACTTTTCTATTCTGCTCCAAGGGACTCTCAGAAAATGAGAGAACTCTAAAGCCTTATGAAGTAAGAGCAGGGACGGGTCTCAGAGCACGCGGGGTCAGGGAGCTCTGAGCCTTCCTGGAACCAGGGGCTGCGGGAGAGACCGCCCTGGAAACCTCAGATCCCAGAACGCCAGGACCCTGTTTCCCCAGGCCCCACCCTTCGCCCCTCTGCTGGCTATTCTGAGGACCCACCATCCAAGGTCACACTCATCCAAGGTCACACTAACAGTGACACATCAGTTATTTACTAAAGTGGTCACTCTATGGGCATCACTCTCCACAAGCAACCCGTCGAAGAGTGTGCTGTTGTTTTCTGCAGTTTCACAGTTGACAAAACCACGGCTGGTTGAGAGAGGCTAGGCAGCTTGGCCTGAGTTCACCGCCAGATGTGGCAGAACCAGGTTTCGGCCCTGGGTCCGACACCACAGTCCCCACTGAGCTTGCCTCAGGCCAAGAGAGGCCCAGAGGCTGGGCCCCCCCCCCCACCCCCCCCCCACCCCCCCCACCCCCCCCACCCCCCGTGCACATCCTCTGTCGCTGCTCTCCGTATCTGGAGCCTGAGCAGGAGACAGTGGAGGACAGGCCACAGAGGGGGACACGCTCCGAGGAGTGGGGAGGGAAGCGGACCCGCAGACACCCTCCTCACCCTGCACACTGTGGCAGGGTCGGGTGGGCAGCCTTCTCTGGCGGCCACACAGCCCACGGTAGGTGAATTCAGCTCAGGGCTGGGTTTACAGCCAAGGACCTGGTTAGGGAGAGGCCACCCCTTTCTATGAAATAATTAGGTGCACACATTTCCAAGGATCTGAGAAATCCGTATCTTGCCCATCTGTCTCCCTCTGCTCACCCCATTTCCACACCAAGAGCCTGCATTTACTACGGGTCTACAATCTGCCCTTCCCCGTGCTAAGTTACGTACACAATCTTTCCCCCCAGTGATGCCAGAGATACAGTCATCCATCCTTGTCTCCACTGCACTGATAAGGGAACTGACCCCAGAGACTGGAAGTGACTTTGAAAACGGCCCAACTATTACATGGCGGAGCAGGGATTCAAACTCAGGCCGCCACCAGAGAACGTGACCTTACCTGCCTCCCCAAAGCAGAACCCCAGTATTCACTAAGTGCCACTACACGCAAGCACAGTGCTGCGCCTCTACTGTCAGCGTGTCCCTCCGGCCGCAGCCTAAGAGACAGATGCAACGTCAGCCCCGGGTCACGAAGTGAAGTCAGGGCCGCACAGGTCTGGGGACCCGCCCAGAGACACCGTCGGGAAAGCGGCTGAGTCCGGAATGGAAAGCAGAGAGTTTGACTTCAAACATCCCTCCCTTTCTCTGGTCCTGTCTTCACCCCTAAATGCTAAGTGACACCCCAGGGCCAGGTGAGTCAGAGGAGGAACGAGGGGAGGGAAAAGGGGAAAAAGAAGGAAGGAGACAGGGAGAGAGGCAGGGTGCTGGGGAGAGAGGGGTGCAGAAGAGAAACATTATCTGTTATAGTAACAGATAAGCTAAGGTGATGGACAGGGCCCTGAACTACCTTTTCCACACGCTCATTCTGTCCACGACCCAGATGAAGGCCCTGCAGTCCTGAAGACAGCCCGCCGCACAGCGCGGGGAGAAATTTCATACAGAGGATGCTGCGGGGGCAGAGGCACGAGGTCTGTGTGCCAGCCTGGAACCTTTCCTGGATCCCTTTCGCAGTTTTCAGTAAGACTCAAAACCATAAATTATGTAAAGCCAGGAAGCTAAAAGGGCAGACTCTTCCTAGAGTTCATTTCAAGTCTGAAGTTCAGAACGCTTTTAATGACATAATTGCGAAAGTCGAGAGACTCTATCAGGGTGCACGCTTCTCTTTGAACGAGGCCTGAATTCTCAGACAGTGGCGCAGTGTTCTCCCTGTCTCTGGGGCCGGGGCCGGGGCCGGGGGGGGGGGGGGGCCGACAGGAGAAACCGCGGCCTGAGGGAGGACCAGGGGTTCTGTGCAGCGCCTGCAGGCCCCTCTCGCCTTCCCAGAGGCCACTTTATTTTTCCTCTCCCTCTGGAGCCGATGGGTCCTAAAGGCAGCAGATGTGATGTTAAAATCAGGATGATTTTCTAGTATTTTAGCACCTTTAAAAACTATGTATTTATGTTTACAACTCCCAAACATCTACACGTGGTCTGAAAAGAAATGCAAGGGATTCTAAACGGCATACATGGGACTGTAAACAGAGCCGCCTAGGTCCTGCCGGATTCTTATGCTCCTTCCGAAGAAATCCTCCACTTATGGGAGCTTCCCCACTGGGCACTGCTGTGAAATGATTAAGGACCCAGTGAGCGCCAAAGCTTGAGGGCCCGGGTGTGGGTCCCCGCTCCAGCGTCACCCTGGCCGGCCTCCTCTGCTTTCACCGTCGTCACCACAGCCCACTTGGGTCAGTCTTAGCGCCGTACCCACTTCGCACTGACACAGCGATCACAACGCAGTTACAGAGTACTAAATGGCACAGCCACCCCAGATGTGCCAGCCACTCCTGCAGAAGTACATCCTTTCCACACACAAATGGTCACCTGCTGGACACCGGCACTGCCCTCTGCACTGTGTCACCCGACAGCGCGATTCTCGGAGCTCCCTCATGACAGCGGGGTAATTCCCACGTACGAACCTGCCATCCCGACGGAACCGGCTTCCCTCGGAGGGACCCGGAGGCTTCCACTCCCTTGCGGTTGTGAAGCTACAGCCGTGGTGATCCTGGTCACAGGCGCCTGAGGCCACAGGTGCGAGCGTGTACAGAAGGACTCTCTCAGCCTCAGCTGAACCAGGCGTCTCCCTAGACTGCACAACAGCACGCACCTGCGCACACCCCCAGCAGTCCCACCTGACCTCACGTGTGGTCAAAAAAACAGAATCTTAGGGTATCCGGACGAGCAAAAGGTGTGATGAGGACAGAGCGTTCTCTGGGTCAAGGATAAATTTTAGAAATGGAAATTATTTTACATGTTCCATTATCATTGAAAGGATTCACTTACTATAAATGATGAGCAACATATAAAGACAAAGTCCCTATGAATTTAATAATGCTTTTAAACAAGTATGTATATTTTATTCACCACCATTACGTTTACAGTGACAAGGAATTAGATTATAAACAGCAGAAAGATGAGCTATGTCATTTATTCTATTGATCATGATTGGCGCATACAGAGACCAAGGACTCCAAGGAATAATCCCACCGTCCTGCAGGCCAAGAGGCAGGCCACTGCTCCTCTGTGGCATGCTCCAAGTTAGCCACAGAGCTCGTGGTGGGCACCTAGGCAGCTCTGCTCCACCCACGTCTGTTTTAGTTCCCCAGTGCTTGAGCGGTGGGAGAACCCAGTCTTGTCTCATTCCTCACAACCCAACCCAACCCGCCCCGCCCCGCCCCACCCCACCCTGCCCATTCCCCACACAGCCCCCAGTGACCTTTCACACGTGCAGATCAGAGGGTGGCACCCCCTTCATGGGCCTTAGTGACTTTTAGGGTAAAATCATCTCAGCCGTGGCCTCCAAGGTCCAGAATAGCCTGGCCCCTCCTGTCTGCTCCCGGCTTTATTCCTCTGACACAAGTCTCCCTTCTCTCCTTGTTTGAACAGATGGACTTCTGTTCCTCTGCCACAGCCTTGTCCTCTGAACCTGCTTTCTCTCTGCCTAGGAGGCCATTCCACCCACTCGTCACACACCAGGCTTATTGTCATTGCCCTTCCAGCCTCAGCTCAGATGCCACCTCTTCCTAGAGGCCTGCCAGGTTATGCTCAGTCACACGGCCCCATCCATCTCCTGCAGATACTCTCCCCAATGCAAACATCAAATGATCAAATGCGTTTGTCCTTTGCAGGTTGACCTGCCTCCTCCCAGACCAGAACGTAAGCTCCATGAGAACAGGGACAGTCCCTGTCTGCTGTAGCGTGCGCTCAGCAGGGCTGCATAACGCGTCAGGGATCATTTCCTCGGGCTGAAGGCTTCGCTCCTATTTACGCAGCTCACCCCAGGAACAGTGAGTAGTTGGACGTGTTTTGCGGAGAGAAGCTGGGAAGAGGAGTGATGGGGAAATGAGTTGGACCGCCCTGACCTAGAGTGAACCTGAATGCGCGGTGGACTCGCCTAGGGCTTCCACCTATTGGAGAAAGTCTCAGGCTTCGCCCCTGCATTAGAAAACCCACCGCCAACCCAGCACGGGGATGTGCGAGAGACTCTGCCTGAACCACAGATAATGGTCCCCGCTACCATTTTTCAGTGGTTATTCTGTCTTTCGGCTCTGTTCTAAGCCTACACGTGCTGCTCCTCCTTCAGAGAAGGGGAGGAAGACGGGACACACTCGTCACCTTGCACACTGAGCCCTGCGGCCGCGATGTCACCCGGTGCCACGGATGCAGCAGTCCCCCGGACGGACTGAGTGGGGGGTACTTTCCAGGACTCCCCGTGACGCCCGAAACCACAGACAGTACCAACCCTACTACAAACACTACATATTTTCCGATCCTTGCATTTCCAGGAAGTGTAATTTATAAATTAAGCACAGTAAGATTAATAATAATAATAGTAAAATAGAACCACCATACCAGACTGTGATGGAAGTTGCAGGAACACGCTCTCCGTCTCTCATTGAGTGTTACTATCCAGCACTTACCCCTCTCACGAGGCTCTGAGATGATGAAGTGCCTCCAGACGGGGTGACGGGACGTGGGCGACGTGAGCGCCATGACGTAGCGCCGTGACGTAGCGCCGTGACGTAGCGCCGTGACGTGGCTCCAGGCTCCCGCTGACCTTCTAGTGATGCTAATGAACACTTCATGGCTTCTCTTTGGCATACCCGACTGCCAATATCGCAACCCATGCCCTTTAGCGCCATTTTTAAGTAAAAGAAGGGCCCCTTGAAGACCAGCGCTGCAGTGCCACCGAGGCTGACCTGACAGGCAAGATGGCGGCGGCGCGACTCATGGGCAAGGAGCGTGAAGACGCCAGCACGCCACGCACACGGCGCGGGGGGGGGGGGGGGGGGGTTGGAGGTAGTCCCGCGAGACTTCGCTATCACACTCACAGAGCTCCCAATGTAAAACTTAAGAATTGTGTATTGCTGAAATTTTCCACGTAATACTGTCTGCCTGTGGTTGACCACCAGTAACCCACACCACAGAAAAGATGCAAATAAGGCGGGGCAGGGGAGGGGTGGCGTCTGTATAGAAAACTGCCTGTAGGCAGTGACAGTCACCTTTTTTATGACAGTCACCTTTTTTTGACAGTCACCTTTTTTATGAGTTAGAGACCCGATCTAACAAAAATAGCTGCCTCTCCCCGAGGGTCTGAGACAGTTCGAGCTCTAAGGCAGATCCTTTGTGTTAATTCACTCAAGCGGGCACAACTACAAAGCAGGCCAGTTTCATCTTTACTCTCAACCTTCCACAGGTCAAGATGGTAAAATCTAAAGGGGGCAGGCACCCTGCTCTGTATCACCAGGCAGAAAACCATCTACCCAGTGTCTAGATTTTTTTCCACCATATTTCTTGTGGGTTTCAGAGCAACATGTTTAATAGGCGTATGAGTCACGTGATAACCTTATTAAATTTAAATCCAGGTCACCTGGGGTGCAGCCTGCAATGTTCTAGGTAAGACCAACATTGCTGGCTCACATGCCACATTTTGATTAGTGAGTTGCTAATCCAGACACAAGTGTCTTTGCCTGCGTGGGAAAGCCTACTATAAGCTAACACTATGGAATTCTGTTTCCTTACACAGGGAAACCAGGGTTTATAGATTTGGGTGCCTTTCCCATATCAAGTGATCCCTACACCAAGGGCAAATGCCAGACCCTCTGAGCCAGAGAACATGCTGTGCCATTAATTCCTTTGAGCATCCCCCTTATAAACTGCATGGGGATCTCTCCAAGCCTTTTCCAAAAGGCTGCAACTGTAGAGACTGTGTTTAACAAAGGAAGCAGCTTGAGCCATCGGCACAGATGCTAGAAGGCGGGGGCCAGGTCTGCAGGTTTGCAGAGCTATGACCGGGGTCTGTGCACTCGCCAGTGATGACAGCTTGTTTCGTGATCGTTGCAGACACAGAGATAACTTAGTGAGGATCCCTGTACCATTTTAGCACTTTTCAAAAAAAACTACAAAAAAAATAATAAAACTAAAATTGTAAGGACCTTCAGGGCACTGAGGAGATATCATTATGCCTTTCCGGGGAGCTGTGAACACAAAAAAAACTCAGAGGGACAGACGGTGGAAGGGCCAGGCCACTATATCAAGGTCATCCGCCAAACCCCGGCATCCAAAGGTTCCCAAACACCAGGTCTGCGTCTGGGAGACTAGAGCCTGAAGTGGGTGGCATCTCCACACTGCAAAGAGGAAGCAAAGGATACACACCTATTCCATGTGTCCAAGGAACATGCAAGCAAGATGGGCAGCCAATCACAATCACAGAACCCAAGAGTCCCAGCCCCAGCCCCCATCCCTCAGCCTTGAGATCACTTCCCACAGCTAGAGGTAGGAAGATTGTTACCACGTAAGAAAGGAAATGGAGACGTGATTGGAAATATCACGCTGTGGGTACAAGAGCATTATCCCAATAATCAATGGCCCACACTGAGCAGCTTATTTGTACATCTGATTGTCTTTGCGTTATGTAGAAGCTATTTAACGCCTGCTAGCCAGACAGCATGAACCTAACACATGCCAGGTAGGCTGAGGAAACTAGGAAACATCTCTAATTGTTTAGAGAGGCAGATCGATTGCTGTTTCCTCTCTCAGGGTATTCTACGGCACATTATCCTTTGCGTGCTCAATGCACATACATAGATATGCACGCACGCAGAGAATAAACAATGCCCAGTGTAAAGGTGGACCCTGCAGAAGGTGTCCCCCCTAAATGGGGGATAGTGTGTACAGAGCCAAGAAGGCAGGTGAGCAGGCCTTAATGTCAACATCGCTGCTAGGCCCCAAATTCCTACCTGGAGACTGAGGAGAACGCCCCATCCGGAGGGACAAAGCCTCACCGTTATTCCACGTCTTCTACAAAGCAGGGCGGCATTCGCAGGTGCTGTCTCCCCCCTGTTCCGATTGTCTGACGCTCTCCCCAGAACGGGGGACGAAGTGGCCCGGACTTCGGCATGGTGGAGAGTGGTTCTCGCTTTGTTTCACTTTTGCAGAACAGCCGTCAGGGGCTGAAGAGATGCTGCCCTTCGGTGTGAGTCTGTGACTGGGAGACAGGCAGGGCGCAGCCAGCTGTGTCATCAAGACTCTGGTCCATCCGTCCTCCACTGGGGCTGGTGTTTCCATAGTGCGGCTTTATTACACTGCTCTCCTTGGATGTTAAAGAAATTTAAAAGTAACAACATTAATATCCTGGTAGAAGATAGCATTTTGAGCTTATGTCTGTCTCTTGGAGAAAAGAAAAAACATGGATGTGAGATGCACTCTTCTCCATAGAGGGGGTTCGCCTGCCGGACAGCTGCTTAGACGACAACAGCACTGGAAGCCTGAGCTTTAGTCGAGGGGAGCCCCCGGCACAGGCCCCAACACCCAGCACCTCATGCGGTTACACTTAGCAGAGGAAGACCCAGTGCTCAAAGGAGGGAAACGTGGGGAGAATCATGGCAAGCACAGAGCTTCCGTGCAATGACATTTTGATGAGTAAATTGATCTGAAAGGCACTGACTTTATTCTCTGGATGTTTCCAAGGTAGAACTCAGGACAAGACAGAGTGGCAGCCATCTGCCAAGCCAGGAAGTCCTCTGGGGACAGGCGCTGACACTTGGATGCACTCACAGGGCTCCTGGGAGTCAGGCCCACCCATAGCTGGACAAGAACGTCATAAGCCCAGTTTGCCAGATGCTGCCCACCTTCTCCCCTCTGCGTCCCGGCCCCCCAGGTTTGTCTAACCCCAGCCCAGCATCTGAGCCTCTCGTACATACTGGGGAAGGGCAGGATGAAGACGCACGTGGTCCATGCCCTCTAAGTGTTCACAGTTTAGGAGAGCACGGGCAAGAAGGCAAAGGCTACAAGAGTAAGACTGAGTATTGGTTAGCAGAGGACAGATGGACCAGCCTTGACGTGGGGGCTGGTGAAGAAGGTCAGAAGCAGGGGCACCTGGGGAGGGTTTTGAAGATAGCATAGGAGTCTGGCAAGGTCATGCAAGAGTAAAACAGTCACTGCCATCAGATCACTGATCCCAGGGTGAGCCGGTACATCGGGGGCCCTCCCTCAGCCTGGCCACGTGGCTCCTTAAAGGCACCGCCCTCCCAGCCTTTGCCAGTTGACCCCACTTGGGAGACTTTTCAGCCCCAAAGGGAGGAGGGATGGGGCCTGGCAATGCAGGTCTGGGCTCTTTGGGGCAGGAAGGACCTGTGGAACGTGTCCCCTGCAGGACAGCAGCCTGCCCCTGTGCCCCATGCACATGGCATTTTTGCGGGTAGTTCAGGTAAAGGAAGACAATGGGGTGGGGGGGGGGGGGCACCAAGGAGAGGACAGAGGACCCACACTGCTCAGCAGGAACAAAGAGCTGCTTCTCCAACAGACCCCTGCACACCCAGGAAGGGAACATTCCCCTCGCCCTCCCAGGGGGACTGTTTGTTATGGTAACAACCTCCCCATCCCCCAGGAGCTGTCAGCTGCTCCAAGAGATCTTCCACAAACTGAAAGGTCTTGAAATATCAGCCCAGCGTCCAGGGATCCGAAGCCCTGGACGGAGTCCCTCTCCGCCCCCACCCACCTTCCGGCCCCCATCTCTCCCATCCTGTCCTCCCAGCCCTGTTTATTTTTAGTGGCGATAAACCCAGATCCTGATCTTGGGACGTGATCTTTTTGAGTAAATTTAATTAACTACATTTTTAACTGCGCTCTGCTCGGCCTTGGCAGGAAGGAGCCATTTGTCTTGCAGATGACTGGGCCGATGGAAGGGGAGAAGGGAAAGCGGAGGACCCCAGGGCCAGCCGCCCACCCTCAACCCCCACCCCCACTCCTGGGCGGGGCCAGCTAGACTGGGGACCTGGAGGGTGAGGACAGAGGGAGGAGGGAGGGTGAATCTAAGAGAGGGTTGAAGTGTAGTTCCAGGACAGGTGTGTGAGTGTGCACGTGTGCCCACGTGTGCGTGCACGTGCCTGCGTGTCTCTGGCAGCGGCTCACCTTGCGGCGCCACCGCTGGCAGCTTTCACGGCCTCCCACCAGAGTGATAAATGGGAGAGGAGCAAAGCAGTCTGTTTTTCCTGCCCGTGTTTTCTTCTTCTGTTTTATTAAACGCTGATTATTAATATTAGAAGTGGAACACTGCCACAAGCAGCCGTTCACACTTAATAAGGCTGTCACAGCTGCCCGGGGAGTTAATAGAAGCCGGGAAGCCAAGCGAGAACCACTTAATAGCCCCCCTCACTAAGTGGGTCAGAGGCAGGAGGTGCTGCCCGCGCTGGCGGGGTTGCTCCCTTCTAGTCCCGGCTCGCTGGCCGGGGCTCCCCGGCACCCCGCGGGGACCGGGGTCAGGCCTGGGTGCGCACAGCTGCCGGACCGCCGGCCAACTGTGTGCGAGGAGCTCGGGGCGCAGCCTCCCAGGCTGCAGCTGTGAAAACATGCGCTGAGCCTCGGCGGGTGGCAGGTCTACCCCCAAAACGAACGGGCCCCAGCCCGGGCCTCCCCGCCTCCCTGTGGATGGCAGTTTGAGGGCAAATGGCAGTGTCTCCCCGCCTCACCCTGGGCTGTGACCTGCCGTACAATGCGACCCGTGGCAAATGTAAGATTGCTGGGGACGGGAGTCTGAAGTTTGGGAGCTGCCTCACCCCTGGAGGAAGAGACATGCTTCTGGGTTCACTGCTTCCCCGCAGAAGGGCGGGGCTTGGGGCAGGGTGCGCTCCCATGCGCATGCTCTCACCCAGACGCTGACTTTACTAAACACCCGTGCTGCCTTTTTTTTTTTCAAGGGGACCTATTTTCCGCATCAGATCTTGTCTCCTTTTCCTCCAGGATTGCCTTATGTTGCTTTTCTTTCTTTCTTTTCGCTTTACGGAAGGCAGAGGCCAGAACTACAGGTTGTGTTAAGGGGGAGCCTGTTGACACACACACGTGCACTTCCCACTTGTGTAAAGAAAAGCCACCAGAAACCTTTTCCAACAGAAAGTGCTCAGATTTTAACCATGTTTCTTCGTCGACTTGGTATCTACCGACTTCCATTGTTATAGTATCCCACCCCTCCCACTGAGAATTATTATGCTCGATTCTAGTCTACGTGACTTTAATTCTGCATATTTTCCATACATTAGGGAGAACGGCAGTTTGAGTGTATGTGTCATAGGTCCTTCTGAGATTATTTAATACAAATGCACTGGAATATACATAGTAAAATGCCATCTAATAACGTGGAAGGAGGCCATCGCGTTGGGATAAAGGAGAGGTGACTGAACAGTACACAGAACACCATCGGGAAACTCAGACTGGGCGGCCTGGGGCGTTATGGCACCCCGTCCGGCAGACTGGATGCAGGAGATGCTGCCTGCATAGCAAGTTGTTAAGTATTTTGAACATCACTTCTAAAAGTAGCTCTCCATCTCATTTTTCTTACCGATGACAGCAGGGGCCTGCGGGTATTATAATATTTTCTATGTGGCTAGGAACTAATGTATGTAAAACACTCTGTACATGGTAGGCACACGATACGTGACCATGAATATATTAAAAACACATACTCTACAAGAATTCAGGCTACAAGCAACGTGGCAGGATGGTCTTCAGGGAAGGTTCTAGGACTTTTTTCCCTTCCACCCCAATCACACAGGCCAAGCAGTCTTGTCCACCCTGCCCACACACGGTGACTTCCCAGCTGGCCCTGCCCCACCCCAACAACATGGCCCAAACCACCAGTTGCTTAAAAATAAATAAATAACCAAGGTTTTGTACCACTAAACTTGAATATGGAGAGAAAAAGAGTAAAAGAACATAGCCATCATCACAGTATTTCTGCACGGTGGTACAAGCCATTTTCACTTTCCTTATGTTTGCAGTCCACCCTGACCTCCACGGGGCAAGCCTGCCAGTATCTACAAGAATAAATAAAACACTGAAAAAAATAGAAGAGCAATATTTTGATAATTTGCACATAGGCCCGAGCACGTAAAATGTCTCTTACTCTAGCTTCAGAAAAGTGGTTTCCGGAAGATCACAAGCACCCTCATTAAATCTGCAAAGGACGGGAGTCTTGAGAAGTTTCTAGGCAACGGAGGAGAGAGCACACACACGCTGTCGTCTGTGTCTCGTTCACGCTGAAGACTGTCACCGACGGTCTCTCGGAGCCCTTGACCTCCCCGCTTCGTTTTCAAGGAACGAAAACTGTGTGTGTCCTCTTAATGGTCCGCTCATGACCACGGGCCCGAAGCATTATTTTCCTGAAAGGGCCTTAAAGTTTTTTAAACATGAATCACCCCACCACCAATGCTCCTTATACAAGATTTTGTTGTCGGTGTGGCATTCACGGCCATGGAGGCTGTGCTGTTACAAGCCTATTGCTTTACATTTGTCCTTGTTGATGCTCAGAAATTTTTGTGGGGATATTTGAGGTCAAACAGAATAAAATTAGACCCATGTCACTTATCATGAATCATAAATTTAAGATTCCATTGCAATTAAAAAAAAACTATAAAAATCTTAGAAAAAGCATAGATGTTTACTTCTGTCATTTGAAAGTAGCCTTTTTGTCGGGGGCTAAAGCCAAAGGACAGACAGATGTCAGGACACCGTCCCAACAGCACGGGCAGCAATGATCGCCACAGACAAAACCGGACGGCAAACGGCTGACCGGGAAGAACGTTTTTTGCAACAAGTATGACTATGGATTTGGAAGAGCACGTAATACGCTCAGCTGGCCAATCTGTCTTAGGAGATGCTTGAATGAAAGAATGCAGAACACATTCTGGCGCTATCACTACCAGCTGTGTGATCTGGGACAGGTGTGTTAACCTCCCCTGTCCCTCGACTGCCTTCTGGGTGGAAGGGAATCGTAGTGACCCTTAGGGGTGTGGGGCTTGTGAAGATAAACCAAGGTTACACGTACGAAGTACTTGGCTGACACGTAACAAGCATCCCGTAAGGGTTAGCAACTGTCACTGTTACTGATAAACGACCTGTGAGGTCACAGAGTGACATCATCACAGCCTCTGAAGTCGAACACTGCTTGTTCTTCTCCAAGTCCCAGGGGAGCCTCGAAGGAACACGTGTGTCTTCCTTGTACAGCTTTTCTGCCTCTTCTCTGCCAGCTTCGCTGCTTAGACTTTAGCTCAGATCGTGGGACAACCCATTCTCGCTTCTCAAACGTGCAGCCCACAACCGGCCCTCGGCGGTGGCACCCAGATAACGCTATTTGATAAAACTGTGTATGAATGGCTAAGACACTGAGTCCACATTAGTCCCTCCTTGCCTCTTTTTCTTTCCTCACTTAACGTGGATAAGCTGGGTAACCCCTCACCCCAGGACAACGAGTTGAAGCACCTGTCCTCTGGTTCACACCTCACAGCACCCTTCAGGGTGGGGCCGTAAGGCCGACACCACCCACTCTGCTCACCAAGGCTCTGGCGAGGAATTAAGAGCCTACCTGTCCACCTGCTCAGGCCCAACCAGCATCTTTCCACTCAACGCCTGACCTCGCACCCCAGGAGGGCTCTGGGGGCCCCCAGCCCCGGGTCAGGAGCAGCCTCGGTCCCTGTGGCCACTGCAACGTGCTCCTCGCCCCCACTGACCCTGACCTGTCCCTTGAGTGGGACCGTGCTCCCCCAAGGACGTGACTCTGCCCCCGGCCTCCAGCGCCGTCTGCATCTGGCCACCGGGTGTCCCTGCTCCGTCGGCACGGCAGTCCCCTGAGCCAGCGACCTGTCCAGCCTGCCTTGCCTCCCGGAGGAAACACGGACCGAGGCCAGAGTCCAGCCAGGGCCTCTGGCGGGGCTCCAACACACACGTCAGACTGCATCCGATACCCAGCCTGACCCTTGCTTGGCGCTGGGCAGAGATGGTAATCATCTGATTAAATTTACATATTCCAACCCAGTCTATGACGCCTTACTTAGGCAGACCTATGCCAACTATCATCTTAATATATATGTGTATGCATATGTGTGTATACATGTATATATATGTACATACACACATACCCTTGAATCAGCACTAGAACATCCAATTTCATTTTTCCCCAAATTTGCAGATATAATGTAGATTTCCAGTGCATGTATCAGAAGGAGCAGCTGATTAGAAATGTCTCTTCTTAGCCCTGGCTGGCGTAGCTCAGTGGATTGAGCTCGGGCTGCAAACCAAAGCATCGCAGGTTCCATTCCCAGTCAGGGCACATGCCTGGGTTGCAGGCCATGGCCCCCAGCAACCGCACATTGATGTTTCTCTCTCTCTCTCCCCCCCTCCCTTTCCTCTCTAAAAATAAATAAATAAAATCTTTTAAAAAAAAAGTCTCTTCTTAAAGAAATCCCCAGCAGAACGCTTCCCCCCTTCTTTCACACGTGGCCTCACTTTGGGTACTAGAACAAAGCTGAACCCCTTTCTGAAAGTCAAAATTAATTTAAAAAGCCAAAGACTTTTGGTTTTCCCACACTCTGTAATGAGTTGCCCTCCTTGCTGGGGATGGACAGGGCATTAATTTTTCTTCTCTGGCTTTCCTAACACACAAGTCTTGTCTCTCACGCGTTTAGGAAAACAACAACTCTCCCTGGCTGTCTCTGCCTTAAAGGCTGGAACCAACATCTCGGAAGCCGGCGTCTGACAAACAAGGGGGTGCTATACACTACAGGAATCTGCTAGGGAGGCCGGAGAAGGGTAACGAAAGGTCATAGAAAACGCTGGTCCCTCGGCATAACCCAGCCCACGGAAGAAACACCGTGTGCATAGAACAGGCAACGGTGACCCTTTCTAACGGTGAAAGGCCCAGTTCTGGTTATTTCTGCCTTTTCTGTGCCAGACATGGTGCAGATGCTAGGAGGCATAGTAGAAAGGTAAGTAAGGCACCATTTTTGCACAGTGGTTAGGATGGGCGATAAGGTAAAACCTTTAAAAAGTACGTTGCCATCGCACTAGGCACTGCTGTATTGAACAGTGGGGACCAGAACCCCACGGAGCAGGGCGGTGAAGGCGACTAGCAGTCTGGGCCTGGCCAAGGTCGGGAGAGACGCCCAGAGCAGCCAGCCAGCAGCGCCCTGCGGCCGGCTCGCAGACCGCACGCCGAGAGCGGTGGGAGCAGGGTCCAGAACGGGAGGGGCACAGGAGGCCCGGAAAGCACAACGCTCACTACGGAGCCCGGGTTCGAGCCATTCACCCTGTACGCGGCTGCGCTATAGCACCAACAAGCTCCTCACCGGGTCGGGCTTTTTCGTGCATTTGTGTCTATTTCTCCTGCCTGAAACGGGCTGGTGTTGTTCACCCTGACAGCATTTTACGCATCTTTCAAGACTTAATTCTAGCCTCTTCTTCTGGAAAAGGGGTTGACGGAAGACCCTTTCCCAGCCCCCATCCTCCACTATACTGTGGCAATATAAAGGAGGTTCAGCTCCCTAGTTCAGGGGCAATTAATGAAACTATTACAGGGTAAAATATAGCCAGGTTTGAAATCTAATTACAGCCCAGCAAACAGTGGAGAATCAATTTAAAAGCTCTTAGACTTTATTAGAGTCCTGTAAGTGGCCATATGCAATGTAAAAATGTGAAAAAATCAGATTTCCTATATGCCAGCAATAATCATTTAAAAGATATAATGGAAAATTACATTTACAGCAGTAAGCAAAAAACATCAACTAGCTACCAAAGGAAAAAGCCTATAAAGATATGCAAGGACTTCATAGAAAAAGAAACTATGAAATTGTAAATAAAAAATTTGAGTAAAAAAACATGTTTTTAGATGGGGAGACAGAACTTCTCATATGCAAACATTTCATAAAAGGAAGGAATAAGATGAATAAAATCTAAATAAAAATTTCATTTAGCTACTTCGAATATTGGCCCAAATGATTTTAAGTTCTTCTAGATAAAACGGGAAAGAAATACCTATATTTGAGGGAGAAAGTAATGAGGCATTCACAAGCCCTAACGAATGTTAAAATATCTTATACAGCTGAGGGAAGTTAATAACCACGTCATGCCCACACAGCCAGGAGAGAGCCCCGTGAGACAGAATCCATGGCCCAGAAATGTGGGAAGCAACGGGCTGGTACAAGCAGCACTACCAGCCACTGTGGAAAGTTTTATTGGTCAATAAAAGATGTGGGAAAATCGTCAAGCTATTTGAAAAACAAGTAAAATTTTAGTATATACACACATCAAAATAAATTCCAGATATACTAAAGGATTAAATGGAAAGATAATTAGAAGAAAACACAGATAATATATTAAAGCTCTGAGAAAAGTATCTTCTAAATAAAAATAGCAAGAGGAAAAGAGAAAATAATAAATGTAACCATACAAAAATGTAAATCTCTACACATCAAAAATAATAGACAAAACAGCCCTGGCTGGCGTAGCTCAGTGGATTGAGCGCGGGCTGGGAATCAAAGTGTCCCAGGTTCGATTCCCAGCCAGGGTACATTCCTGGGTTGCAGGCCATAAACCCCAGCAACTGCACATTGATGTTTCTCTCTCTCTCTCTCTCTCCCTCCCTTCCCTCTCTAAAAAACAAATAAATAAAATATTTTTAAAAAATAATAGACAAAACAAACACAAGTAAAAAACTGGAGCGATATTTATAAAAAATTGAATAGGAAAAAGGCTAATGAGATAATTCGTAAGAAACAATTACCGATAAAAATGAAAAGGTAAAAGATGATAAGCAAATGAAACAAAAATAAAACTTGCAAGAGAAGACATATAAAGACTAACAAGGGAGTTTAAATGTCTAAACCTCACTAGCAATAAAATAATGTTTTAAATGCCATCTTAGCCTCTCAAACGGGCGCACGTTTGCTGAGCAATCAGGTTTTATCTCTTGACAGCATCAAGACGGATGTGCTGACAGACAGCTGCTGGGAGTATGGGAGGATCTAAGCTTTGTGGAAAGCCATTTAAAACACACACAACAACATTCAAAATATACCAAAACTGTAGTTTTAAGGCAGTGAAGAAAAGGCATTTTGCTGTTTAGCCTTTCAAAAATAACCACAAAACTACGATAAGAAAATGAACAGAACCCAAATCTCCATTTTCCATGAAATTAAGACACATTTTCAAATGTGAGTGTAATACATGGAATCAGAATGTAGGTGGGGAAAAGAAAAAAGATGAGCAGAGTATAAGGAGTTCCATGGAAAGCTAAGGCTCAGATTACTTGTGGTTTTCCACTCCACCACTTTTGATGTGAAAAGTCAATCTTCCTGTTTGCCTCACAGTCACAAAACAACTACTCAGCACCAGCCATCACACCTGTGTCGTAAGCAGCACGGAGAGAAAGCCCAAATTTACCTACATGCCAGCTGTGTCAGTTCCTTCTAAAGAGCTTCTCCCTTTAAATCATTTTCACGTATAAGTCATCAACCACTCAACCAGGAAAAAACAGTTCTTTAACTGGAACCTCCTCACTGCAGAGGGATGCCTATTGCTAAGCAAACAGAGGAGAATAAATTCAGGCTGGAAAACTTACAGTTTTTGCCTCAGCAGTCTTTAGGTAATATATAAAAATGGAGAATCAAAAGTTGGCAACGCATGCAGTTTATTTAGAAAATTATGAAAGCAACCACCAGCAGAAACAACGCCAAAATTGAAAAGGTTTCATCTCTGGTAAGAAAAACAACAGAAACAAAAATGGGGGGTACCACAGAGCTGACGTTTTCTTTTTGTTATAGCCCTTTGAGTGCCGTTTGGCCTTTCATGCTATGGACATGCTCTCGTTTATTGAAATAAAGTATAGTTTTAAAATTCAGCCTCAAAGAGATCTTGGCAAATGCAAAGTTGCTCAACCTCATTAGTAACCAAATCGAAAGGCAAATTAAAAGAACAACGAGGTCACGTTCACTCGTGAGCTTATAAAACAGTCAAGTAATAACAACAACAGCAGTGCGGGCTCAGGTGTGCCGAGGCAGTCTCCAAACGCTGTTCACGGGAGCGTAAATCGGTCTGACGTTCTCAGATAAGTGTGGCAGTTTCTATTAAAATTTAAAACATGCATATCCTTCAACCCAGAAATCTCACTTCTAGGTCCCTACGCTAGAAAAATACTTGTCACAGATGCAGAGCGGCACGCACAAGAACTTCCCTTTGCATAACTGTGATAGAACAAGATTAAAAGCACCATACATGCCCATCCATGAAACAATGCCTTGATAAACTGTGGCATATACACCATGGAACTGAGGAACCGGTTTTTAGAGCAGGCAAGCCTTCTGTTTTGTCATGGGAAGAAACAAGTTGTGCATTAGGAACAGTTAAAAAAAAAAACGAACACAACAAATTTCATACCTATACATCTGTTCGGTGTGGCAGGGCAGTCTTTAAATTGAACATAGTGGTTTTCTCCATTGAGGGGAATCTGGAGAAGGCATGGTAAAATAAGGCACACCAGAGCCTCCATCGACTGATACAACTTTACCTCTAAAATGCAGTTGGGGGCCTATTACCCATTGAAGAACACTGTTAGAGACCTCCAAGCCCCAGCTGGAGGGTCCTCCCCACCTGGAACGAGTAAGCTCCTCTGAGGGAGGCTGTGCGTGCAATTCCCTGAGACAGCCTGAGGTGGTCACGAAAACAACCTGTTTTTCACTTTACCTATTTTTGAAATGTTTGTTTTAATTGGATGATTAGCCAGTTATGTTAAGGATGCAATCGCAGGCATAAATTATCCTTTGAAAGCACTACTTGGAAAAAAAAACAATAACAAGTGTAAACAAAGCCAAACATAAAAGACGATTCAAATCCGACTCTGCAATTATCTTCAGAACAAGATGTGTTAGGTCAAAAGCAAGGGCAGCTAACCATTTCCTTAGCTGCATTCCCCCTCGCTTTTCCAGCCCCGGTCCTGCTTGACTCTGGAAACGGCAGCTGTGACATCCGCACTGGTCGCCCTACGTGTGCACCCTGGCCGTTGCAAGTCACAGCCTGCATTGCATGCATGCGAGGGCATGGCTGCTTTGCTCCGTTATAATTTGCTAAGTTCAGGGGATGCCTAACCCCCGACCCGGGAGACGCCCCGAGTCCTCACAAGCCAGAGAGGGCTGCCCTTGTGGGTGTGGAAACCTGCCCCGGTGGCCGGGGCGGGAGCGGTGGATAAAATGAGAAGCCTTTTCCCTTCCACCCAACACAAGGCTCCCAGTCAAGCAGGGAGCGAACGGCATTGCCCAGGCCAAGTGCAAGAGCAGGGTAAATTTCAGGAGGTCAGAATGCAACTACATGGAATTTCCCTCCTCCGAGCCCCCGGGGGGAATAAAACACCCACTCGAACTGGGTCATGTCGAGTAGCTGAAATATCCTGGACAGGATCCAGGAGACCGTTCGGGACCCCGTGCGTTCTCCCCTTCACTGCCGGCTTGGGAATTTCATCAGCTGAGCCTGATGTGTGCGGGATTCAACAGCAAGGGACCTGCGCGTTTGCACACCAGCATGGAGCACGGCAGAGCTTGTACAAGAGAAGTCACTGCTCTCTTTTTAAACGAAACGCTCACCCATTGCAAACTGTCCCCAAGACATCATAAGAGGAAAAAAAAAATAATAATGACCTCCCAATTTTTCTTGGCCTTGGCAACAAATCCAAGCACTCAAAATTAATTTTGCGAATAACTGCACCTTCTCACTGGTTTCTCTGTGAGCAGAGAAATACTCTGGCAAACAGCAAAGAAAACTCCCAGGGGCGCGACAAAGACTTTGAGGTTGACTTCCTCATACACAATGACAAGACCAGGCTGGGTTGGGACCCCCATTGGGGTTTTCTCAAATCAACGTGTATGCAAAACTTTTTAAAACTCGTGCGGTCACTGGTTTTGCATTTAATCGCTACAGCGACTCGGTGAAGTACGTGTAACGAGGGGAAACTCAGGCAGAAAACAGAAACAAGATAACCATACAAAGCTCAGGTCCTAAGGACTCCGCCGGAGTCCCACTTACCAGGGTCAGGTGAGTGAGGGGACCCAGCACGACTGCAGGAGCTGCCGCGGACAAGCTGGCGAGAAGCTGGAGATCCTGAAAAACGGTCTTTCCTTCAAAAACCACCCCTCGGACTGGCGGGCTGGCGTCCCTGCAAAACAAAAAGGCTCCGCCCCTTGCTGTGGCCACGCCCCTTCTCGCTGCTGGGAATTCTTTCCCGCCTCTGCCCGCTACTTTCAAAGCCCATTCCGGTGACCCCCAGTCCATCCGGTTTTCCTCCCGCCTCCAGTTGGGATTCAGCTCTTCCTCAGCCCTCCCGTGGCTTCTTGTAGAGGCGGCCACTGTCTGCCCAGGGTTAGGGTGGGCTGTGACCGTGTCTGCGCCCCTCCCCCCTAAGGTTAAGGGAAGAGCGAGGCCTTCCAGACTCTTCCAGTGCTCCTGTCTCAGCGAAGTAAGCTCAATGATTTGCACGTGTTGGGAGGTTAAACGCTGGCGTTCGATGAATTGAACTGCATTCAGGTGGAAGAAGAAAACTTAGGTAATAGCCCAGTGTTACATGTTTCATCACGGTTAAGCTACGTACGCCCTCTGAAATAAGAGTATTCACGTTGCTTATCACTTAATCCGCACAACTGTCTTGTAGCGCAAAGAGTCACACCGCAGTGCTCCGCTGTATAGATGCGCACACAGAGCTCGGCAAGCATGAGCCACAGGCGACTCAGCAAGGGAGTGGCAGAGGCCAGATTCGAATCTGGGCAGTAATTAGACCCTCTGCTGAGCCCTGCACCAGTGATTTGAATAATCAGCAACATTGCAAACCTCGGTGATGGAGAGAAAGAGGCTACCATCAAACATCTCTAGTGGAGAGCTGAGGAAGCAGGGAGAAGGGCACGGCCCAGGCCCAGGGCCCCCCCTGCACCTTGAAATATGTTGCAAGGGGCTCAAGGACTTTCGGGAGCTCCCTCCTATCCATGCATCCACGATCTACGCCAAGCACCGCCCCCTGGAGAACGCCGGCTTGGTGAAGTCTGCATCTCCACCTTGCGTCTCCAGAGTGCCTCTCGCACAGCGCCCTCACAGGCCGCCCGCAGGGTCGGCCTCCGGCAGGGCCAGCGGCAATTTCTGGAGTTTCTCAGTCAGGCCAGCGGTGCCCAACCTTTTTGGCACCAGGGACCAGTTTCGAGGAAGGCAATTTTTCCATGGACGCAGGGATGGGGGGGCGGGGGTGATGATGTCGGGGCAATTCAAGCGCGGTACTTTCAAACTCACCTCCTGCAGGGTGGCCCGGTTCCATACAGGCCTGGACGGGTGCCAGTCCACGGCCCGGAGGTTGGGGACCCCTGTTGTCAGACCATTGCTTCTTTGCGTCACCACAAGGGTGAAGACCTTTGCGGAGCGTGTTGTCTGTACTAGCCACGCCCTGCAGCACGGGAAGCGGCTTTCACCTGGGGGGCGGGGCTGTTCGGTTTTGACCGGGAAAGCCAGGCCGCAGGGCATGGGGTTGAGTGAGATTATGGATCCAGGGCCTTCCAGGGCCTAGGAGCCGTAACCTCATCCTGCCCTCCGATTGGCACCCCCTAATAAAAGGGTGGACAATAAGTTAGGAGGGTGTGAAGACACCCCGAAGGGCATCTAGGTATCCCCAGGGCCTCCCTGGCCTTTGTGGTGGGTAGAAAGGAGTTCCTGGAGAGGGAGGGGCTGAGGGTGTCAGGTATGTGGGCGGGGCCACTGCCTGTTACCCGCTTTAGCTGTGGCCGGCTCGGGACTAGACCACACAGCAAGACGGAGCCACCAGGCCTAGACTTCCAAGGCATTGACATCCTACCTTCAAAACATCTCATTTGGCCTTGGAGCAGCCTGCCTCTGCCCCAGACGTGGCCCCGGGAAGCCCCTGCTGCTAAGGCTGGAGAAGGGCTATTTCCTCCTCACTTCCGAGTCGCCTGGCTGCGTGGGATTCTGTGTCCAGGGTGTTCTCATGACGGGGGTCGGGCGGGGGGGGGGGGGTGGCAAGTGAGATGGTGAGCACAGCACGAGTGGCCCGGGCCTTGGGGAACGAGACGGCCAGCTCACCTGTGCTGGCGCCTGTGGAGCTCACACTCTGTACACACAGCACCTCTCGGAGAACCGCAGCCCTTGCCTAGGGGGACTTAAGGCGCCTTCCACCCCTTCATCCAAAGGGTTACACACTGGGGACTGTTGTCCTGGGCCTGCAAGGGGCCTCGTTATGACCCTGGGATTTATGGGACCAGGAGGCAAAGGCCACATGAAACACGTGATTCATCACCAGGGACAAGTGAAGGGCGGGCTTCTGCCCCTGAGGAGGGCCGGCTTCTCTCACGGGGGTGCAACCCTTGAAAACGCTCTCCGGGTTTCTCCCCACTCAAAGACGCACAAGTTACACATTTCTCGAAAGGGGGCCTGAACGTGTGTGCTAGGGCTCGGTGAGTGGGTATGAGGAAGGTATTTCTGCCGCTGCCCCAACCGACCCCCAAACGTGGTGTTGTAACCGCGTTCCCAGCAGCAGGCTCGGAAGGGGACGCGCTTAGAGAAATGGGGCACCCTGACGGGGGAGCGGCTGGGAAGGGCCAGGCTCCCGCAGTGCCTGGGTGTGATTCCTCGTGTAAGCCCATGTGACAACGGTGCCCCGCCTCTCCCCTACCACCCATACATGCTTTTGAAAGAAATGAAGGGAAATAAGTCTTGAAATCACATTGCAGGTAACGTATTATATGAAGTAAGGAAGATATAAAGGAAAGAAAATGGAGGGGCGGGGCTTAAAGTAACTGTGCTAAAGAATCCTAGTGTCGCCCTGGCTGGCGTAGCTCAGTGGATTGAGCGCGGGCTGAGAACCAAAGCATCGCAGGTTCAATTCCCACTCAGGGCACATGCCTGGGTTGCAGGCCACGGCCCCCAACAACTGCACATTGATCTCTCTCTCGCTCTCTCTCTCTCCCCCCCCTTCCCTCTCTAAAAGTAAATAAATAAAATCTAAAGAAAAAAAAGAATTCTAGTGTCTTTGGGCTACAAGGATACCCCAGGGCACGTGTCCCGCCCTACCGTGAGCACTAACCTGCAGTGGCCGCAGCTGGGAAGTTCAGTGACACTCGATGAGGAGTCACGGGACAGCGCCATGACACGGAGCTGGAAGCGGTCCACCGTCTCCTAGGGCCCCGCCTCAGATGGCCCTGCGCGTGCAGGCTCTTCTGCAGGAGCCCGGCTCAGTCCCCGTCCAGCTCTGGGGCCTCCTCGGACAGCGTCCGAGCTGCTTCGCCCTCCGCCAACCCGGGGCCCGGCTCTCCAGGTGGTGCTGGGTCCTACGACCGGGGCGCACACATGCCCTGGACCGCACTCCCACCCGCCTTGCACTCGGTGCGCTTCCTCACTAAAGAAGGAATCCGGAGGCAGCCAGGGCACTGTGTTTTATGCTTTATTTGAGAAGAGACCCTACATAAACTATGTCAGGAGGATACAGGTCTACACACAACTTCATCAGTCAGTACATGGAGTCGTTAACATGACATCGAAGCTATGACGCCGTGACGCAGACAGACATGTGACCAAGGAGTATTTACAACTCTCACGTGGGCTATATTTATACTGAGATGGATATATACATATATACATGTACATGTGCATATACATACATATGTCCATACATACACACACATATATACATATATATGTATAAAATGTTCTCAAACAAAAACCGAGAAAAGAGTTTGCCTTCTTGTCGTCATTGACCACTGGAAAGTGAAGAATGGGTGGTTTCCATGAGTGTCATGGTGTGAAGTCTCCGCCCCCACAATGAACTCCGACGCCGGGAGGACCAATGAGGACGCACGTTGGCCGTGGGATGGAGCGCGGGGTGGAGGATGGGGCGGCGGGGCGGGGTGGGGCGGGGCGGGGCCGAGAGTGAAGGGCATGCACAGTGGGAGAAATGACCTTTGGTGACACCATTAAATCATCCTTTTTGTATTAAACATAAGTTATTCGTACAATTTAAAAAAATAGTTTTCTGTTTTCTTTTGAGGTCGGGGAGGAAGGAAGGGTGTGGTAGGGAGCGGAGAAGGGGGCGCACTCTGCCTTTCCAACCCGTCCCTGGACACCAGCCGACAACACGCCCCCTGCCCTGGGGCCCTCTGTCCGAGCTAGGACCCCTTTTCTTTTTGCATAAAGAACAGCTTTATGTAAGAGTTTCACTTGGACCGTGAGCCTCTTCTCCAAAGGTAAACAGTCCTCATTTTAACGAAATTGACTCTCCAAGCCTTGCCAGGATGCAAAGAAACTTAGCATTGCCAATGGGTTTATTTGTCACAAAAAAAAAAAAAAAAAAATGGAAAAGTCAGTACCTCCAAGAAGGGGCACTATTAGTAAGTCCCAGGTTGACTAAAAACCACAGTTACCCATTTTAAGTTAACGACTTTGGGCTCTCAGTGACAGGAAGCGAGCGCGATCGGCCCCTTCCAGGAGCCTGGGGGAGGAACAGACAAGCATCATGGAGGAACACTTCTAAGTCAGGAAACAGAACGGGAACACTCGAGATGAAAATAACTGCGGTGGAGCAGCCTCCACCCGCCTCGGCCAAGGTCTCCGCTGAGGACCACTCGGCAACACTGTATCTATCTAACCTTCAATTTGCCCCAGGCCACGCCACCTGGCTTCGGGTTTCCCCCTCTAAACTCTGCAACACAAGCTTGGCGTCAGCACGAGGGTGTGCACGCTTCCCAGGCCGCACACGCCCGTTACTCCGCGGTTGCCGCTGGTCACGGTCGGATGGCCGATGTATGCACACGGAAGCGGGGAGACACACACAGACACGCGGGGTTGGACGAGATATAATTGGTTTACATACATTTAGTACAGAAAGCTTGGGGATGGGGGTGGAAATCAGTTACGACAGCACCTAAACTTCATCTGCAAAATTCTCCTCCGAGAACACAGCATCGTGTCCCAGAGCGCTGAAGCAGGCACCCGCTGATTTACCAGATACTCGGTTTGCTGCACAACATCAGCCTGGAGATAAAGGGACATGTGATGTCCAGTAGGAAACCAGTCAGTGTACATCATTTACATGGCAATAAATCCTTCATTTCCCTTGAAATACGATATGTGAAGTAGCACTTAGTTTAATACAAGTTTTGTTCTGCTGTAGACCTAGCCGTAAAAAGCCATTCATGCAAAAAATTACCTCCAGTGTGAGCTGGATGTTTAAAGGACACTTCTCCTGAAAGCAAGTCCCTTTCGCATAGGGAAGGGGAAAAAAAAATCCCACTCGGGACAGCCAGCCTTGGCTGAGAGTGGAAAATACGAGACTTTGGTGTTTGCAGGGCATTTGCCTTCAGAGCCCAGGCGGGTCGCTGAGCTCGCCTCGGAGGAGGCGGCAGGCTAGAAATGCCTGTGAAAACATTAGGAATTGTCCAGAAAAAGCACTGAGAGCCTCTACAGGGTGCGCTTCTCCAGCCTGCTCCCTCCTGAGGCCTCCGCTCCGCTTCCAGGGACGCAGCAGCCACACCCCAGGCCGCCTCTTCCCGGCCGGCCGAGGATCTCTTCTTGCCCGCCGGTCCCTTCCTGACTCCTTCTCCAACAGCAGGAGTGGTCTCGGAGTGAACTCCCACAGCGGCTGTCCTCCTTGTGCCTGCTCGTTCCAACCTAGGATTGTCCCTTCGTGGCCTCTGTTCTCAAGGACACAAACAGAGAACTTCTTACCCTGCCCTCACAAATAACCTAGGGAGGTCCGTGCATTTTTTTTTTACTTTTTTTTACTTTTTATTTTTGTGGCGAGCGTGAGCCCTGGAGCGGGCTGCCCTCCAGGGGACGAGGCAGGGAGGGATGGACGGCTTCTGCTCAGGCTCACTCCAAGGTTAACAGTTGCAGTCCCCTTGAACTTGGCCTCTGGCTGCCGTCGCCACCTTGAGAAGAGCCCCTGTGGTCGTCTTACACCACTGAACATCGTGACTTGGGATAAACAGCTCTGAAGGGAGCACAGAACGTGGAGGGCCGGGCGCGGGAACTGCCCGGAGCGCTGGCTGGTCCAGAGGCCGTGGGAATGGGATTCACCTACCGTCTGTGACAAGAGGGCAGCGTTTAAGGTGAAGCTTGCAGCGGTGGCCTCGCCTTCCAGCACAGGGCCACCGGACCTGAGAGAAGACAAGGCTGCCTCCCAGACGACACCTGTACCGCATGACGACTGGACAGTCACCAGCCAAGGGACAACGTGTGCTTCTGCGACGCTCATTTCCCCAGTGCCCGCGTGAGGAGCCGCGCGCCCGGCGACTAGGGTTGTTAAGGCAGAGTCAGCTGCTGGACAGCACGCGGGGCTGACGGCTGGCTGCGGTGCAGCGTCCACAGCAGGGCCCGACCCGAGTCTCCCAGGCGCCCAATAGCAGCATCGCGGGGCCCCCTCTGTGCCCACGGCCCGCAGCCTCTGCTCGCGACTGAGACGGAGCCTCCACACGCACGCCGAGCGAGGAGGAGGCTCACAACAATGTGCATAAATTTTAAAAAGGACGTGATTGCCAATAAGCAGTCCCCCATCCGGGAGCTTACAAGCCGCCGGTGCCTTGTGCAGATTGCTGTGGGGAGGCCCGTGCCAAACTGTGCTCTCCGAAGACGCCCCGGTGTCTGTCTTTCCGCTCCTCTGAGTCAGGGGACCAGCGTATCCACCTGCAAGCCCTAGCCTCTCCGTGCGCAGGTCAGGAGGGGGACGGAAACAGCTGAGCGCCAGGCTTTGAAATAAACACAAGGTGCAAGCGCGCGAACTTAAGAACGACGTGTGGGAGGTGGAGGCCCCAGGGAACGGGTGGGACGTAAAGGAAAAGCAGCCAGTCCTGGAGCCAATCGGGTGGCACGCCTCGCTCCCAGCCCGCAGGGCTCGCTGTCCCTGGTGCTGAAAACAGAGACCCAGGAATCGCTCGGACGCGGGAGAGGCCAGAACCTGCTAGCTCAGCAGAGAGGCTGACATCAGGTGACTGGCCTCCAGTCGTGTTTGAAAAAGCCTCTTTTTTGTGCCATTTTAAGTGGAAGCAGCCCTAGAGTGACCCTGGCTTTCCTGGGGGACAGAGTTCATGCATCTCCCCAACACTGACGGGGTGGCTCTCCCAACCACCTGCCCGCTCAGGCCCTACTGGCATCGTCCCTCGTGTGAGTCATGGACCGCAAGCCGTTAGGAGAGAATCCGCTAACTGGATGGATTCGGCATCAGGGGCTGCGGACACCCGCTGCTGACGATACCTTCTCCCCAACACCCACTGCAGACCCAGGGTGCTTTGGCTTGCTACAACTAAACGTCTCTGCAGGGAGCATTTAGGTCAAACCTCACTGCACGCTGAAACAGGAGGCTGGAACTCGTCTCCAGCCCTGCACTTACTGCCGCATCCTGAGAAACGGAATCTTCACTGTGCTCAAGAGAACGTTCAAACTCATGAACTGTTCCTTCCTTCACGCCCCCTACGTGCTCCCACCCAGCCAATACACACAAGAAATCTCGGAAAACCCACCGTGCTTCTCCCCCTAACTGCATCCGAAACATTGTGAGAGAGAGAAGGGCTGTGTTCTTGCAACTTCAGAGAGGGAATTTTCTTGCCCAGACTTGCTTTTTTTTTTTTCATTTTGTTTTGACAATGCCCTTGAGCTCACCCGCCACAGCCCACACGCAACCCAGAAGGGTCCCTGATCATGTGGGTAACAGAAGATGGACATGGGTCATCGGGGGTGGCCTCCAACAGGTCTGGAGGAGACTTTGCTTTTAGGCAAGAACTATAATCGATCCTTTCCAGCCTTGAGAAAAAAAATATCCCAGCCTGCAATAAAAACTAAACTCTCAGAGAGAGGAAAGGGGGGTGGGAAGCATTAAAATAAGTGATTTTTGTTGTTGCTCCTGTTAACATAATGGATCAAACATTCCATATCCACTGAGCTGCTTCTCAAACGATGAGTCTGAAATCCTTCCATAAAGTCACACAGCGAGAAAGGGCTCGTTCAGCACCGGAGAGGAGGTCGGCTGCTCAGAACCATCAGAAGGAATCACAGGATCTCACCCTGAAGCACCTGCCTTCCCCAGTCTCACGCCATAATTTAAAATCCTAGTCAAAGCCCAATTTGGACTCTCATTTGAAAGGAAGCGAGCTGCAGGCGGAAGCTCACCTGGACACGGGTGTAAAACAGAGGTGTTCCTTTTCTACACAAGACAAACGGAAACTGGGCCCAAGGCGAAAAGAGAAAGGGAAGCTGAGATAGCCTGAACTTGAACAACATCTCTGTGAACGTCTCAGGATTTCATGCATTCAGCTTCGTCCTGACTTCTCTTTGGAACAGGCACAACCCCCTTTAAAAAAAAATCACACACTGCACTTCATCCGTTGCATTGCACCTGACCGCTGCTTGGAGCTCTAAGGGGCGGAAGGAAACTACATTCCAGAAATCTCACTTGCCAAGGAGTCACCGTGGCAAAACACTGAAAACAGTGGCTGGTGTCGCAAACACCCGGCACTTTCAGGGGCTGTCCGTGACGTCACGGCTGTGGCTTCGGCGCTCCGGCCTCAGCGCTGATGGTCAGGGGCCCCATCTCGGTCAGGCGCATTCCCGGCGGGGAAACCCGCAGAGGCTGCGGGCAGCAGCGGCGGACGGCACGGACTCCAGCGCAGCGGGAGACGCTACCAGACGTTCAGGATTCCGGGTCCAAAAACAAAACCGTGCTCCCAGCACTCCCTTGTCAGGGCCAGCCTCCCTCTGCATGCACTTCTGTAAAGGTGTTCTCCACCCCTCGACGCTCAGAGGCCCCTCCAGGAGGAAGGAGCCAAGGGCGAACTCTAGATGCCGGACTCCAGGGAGACTGCGGCAAGGTGCGCCTCCAAGCAAGGTGCCCCCCTGCGGCCGCGCCCAGCCAGCGCTGAGCAGGCCCGTCTGCCAGGCTCACTGCCCCGGGAGCTAGCGCCACCTCTGCGGGGGGGGGGGGGGGGGGGGGGGTTGCCCGTGGAGCCCACAGAGCACATGGGTGCTCGGAGTAACCCTCTGTGGTGGACAGCGGGTTTGTGAGCGGTTCTCCTTTGTAGAGGAAGAAACAAGAAATGGGGCTTGCAAGGTCACTCAGCAGGGACCCGGAGCTCAGAAACCCGCTGTCTGCTGCTCCCACGGCCTCCTGTCCACCCCCGCCGCCACGGTGTCGGAGACAGCACTCAGAACGGACCCCTCTCGCCTAAGACAATGACAGTGAAAAACAGTAGAAATCGCACTGGAAATGTTAGAAGGGACAAAGTAAAACAAAAAAATTGAACTATCCCCAGAACTAGGAGAAACGAAGTATCAGTAAACGCCAGGGGTGGGGTCGGACACGATGAATGGTTTCCACGGTCAACGTGGACAGCTGACCACAGCTCATTGTTGCGGTCCCAGAGCCGCACACAGGATGGAGGTGCAGCACCTCCGGATGGGTGACCGTCTGTGGCATGGAGGGTCTGGCCTCCCAGCTCCTCCTGGGATGGCTTCCCCTTCTTCTCCCCTGGAAACGGAGCGTGTCCCCGGGTGCAGTTCTGTCTGGGAGGTGCAGACCGGCCTGTGCCACCACAGGGGAGGTCCTGTCTGGCTGGGAAAGACTCTCGCCCTCCCAGGATTTGGATGCTGCTGCAAACCTGTGCGGACATCACAGCCTCTTCACTGGATGCACACGCTGCCGCCGTGCGGCGCTCCTGTGCTGGACGGATAGGGCGCACACTGGCTGGGGTTGGGGGGGGGCGGGGAAGCAAAGCATGGTTTGCTGTGGGTGAGCATTATTTAACAGCATGGGGTGGGGGGCAGGGGTGGGGGAGCCAGAGCTGTCCGTGGCAGGCTCGCCTTCTCTCACTCAGTGTGCAGGAAGGAATGACTTCAAAAAGACAGACTGCAGCACTCCCACGGGCTCACCGTCCTGGGGTCTCTCCTGCCAAAGCAGCTGATGAGGAACCACCCCCTCGGTCCAAGGAGCTGAAGAGACTGGAGGAGGGCTGTGAGGACACACAGTTTTCTCCTCGGGAGACCTGGGTCGCCTCCCAGGCACGGTCAGCTGGTCGACCGGCGCTCAGGCTCCGGCAGAGGGCACGGCCCCTGGGCTTCCCCTGCCTCTGCAGAGGGAGCAGCCAGCCTGGAAGGGCTGGGGTCGGGTCGGGTCGGGGACGGCGGGGGAAGATGAACAGGAGAGCTCAGAGTCTGGAGAGCCTCCCGAGGAGGAGAGCGGCAAGAGAGGAGCTGACTCCTCAGGGCGGGGAGGTCCTGGGATTTGCTCCCGGCAAGGCCAGGAGACGTGGTCAAGGCCAAGATCTGAGCAGCGGATGAGAGACAGGCCGGCTTGCCCTGTCACCAGAAGCAGGGAAGGGGCACAGCACAGGAGAGCCAGTCCCACCTGGGCCCGGACACTTGGCAGGTGACGTGTTATCCGTCACCCCCCAAGTGGACACCCAGTCCAGCACTCACGTCCAGCCCCGGGCGCCTGTGTCCGGGACACCAACTCTCCTAGGCAACGTCTCGGCCTCTCTCTCCAAGGTCCAGTGCGGCTGGGACGTCTGAGTTCCGTATCTAAGTGTTTCAGCCCGAGGTGGGCCCAGTCATCTGCCTGAAGTAGCTCACATTTATATTTCTGCTTATGCATTATCCAAGCTCCAAACCAGTGCCCCCCGCCCCCTAGGAAAACTGAAGTTACATTTCACTTAATTGCATGTAGACCTACCTCCCTCCCCTCCAGAAAATTAATGTAACAAGATCTGTAGCAAGGTGAGGTCTGGTGTTGTGTTTCTCTAAGAAGACTAGTCTAGCCGTCAAATACGGAGGTTCTGAAGACTCAGGATTCAGTCTTCCTTGCAAAAGCCCTAACTTTATGCATGAGCCATACTGCCCGAGGTCAAAGGCTGTGTGATGATAATTTTTCTAAAAACAAGCCAACGGTGGTGAGCTACAGAGAACTGGAAGATGCCACAGGCCCGTGGCACGCCCGAGCGCGCACACACACGTGGAGGTCGGCGAGAAGAACACCAGCGCAGCTTGCTGGCTTGCCAGAGTGTGGGGGGTGGGTGTGCATGCACACTTGTACACACGTGCCACAGTTCGCACTGTGTCACTGAGCATCCGGAACGTAATGCAATGCTGGCAACCACTTTCACACGAAGGCCAGCTGGGCTCCTGCACGCCTGTGACACCACTGGGCCCAGGACGCTACTGCCCCGGTCACCAAGCCCAACGTCCTTGGCTGGGAGCTTTCATTGTTCCTGAAGAAATACCTTAGAGTACACAAAGAGGTTCTTGTTACTCGTATTATGGGGCAAAGTAGGGAAAACTGTTTCATGGAGGATCAGAATCAGAAAAGCTGCAGGGAGATGTGTGCTCCAGACTTCGGGGCGAAGCATCTAAAATCTCGAGGCCAGCTTCCTAAAGCACCCCCGATGGCGTGAGCAGCCCCCCAGAGCCTGCGGGTGGCTGTGCCAGAGCCACAGGGCTTCACTTAGACATGGACGCAATGAACGGCCCAGGTCGTGGATGAGTTGTGACTGCAGCTGTGAGGTCTCCCCCGGCCGCGGTGTCTCCGTGCGGCACCACACGGTGATGAGTCGGACGGGTTTCTGGTGGTTCTGGGGCGCAGCACCCACGTGAGGGCAGAGCTGACGTGCCGGGGCTTGGGGCACAGCGGCATCCTCTGTCCCAATGGGGAGGAAAGGAGCGGGGCTGCCTCTCTTGCAAGGAGCCTCAGAAATACCTGCAAAGACGCAGGCGGCTGTCAGAATGCAGCGCCCCACCTGGGGCTGCAGCCACGACCTGTTGCACTTGACCCTGGAAGTGCTGCAGGCCCGGAAGGGAGCCCGGGGCTCACTGGTGCACTGTCTCACAGTGCACAGCGTCCAGCCGCACTGCACCACTGTCTGCCGTCAGCACAGTGGCTTCCGGCCTTGCTGTGCAGTCCCCGTGGGGGACGACCGATACCAGGACAAGCATGTTGCAGCCACTGGGCAGAAAGCCTGGCTCAGCACCGTAGTCAGAGAGAGGCCAGCATCCCCCACCCCCCCGCCCCGAGTCAGAGGCCCTCCAGGGCTCTTCTGCTCCTGGAGGCTCTGAGTTCATGGGCAGCCAGCACGGGGGGGGGGTGGGGGGGGACCTGCGGACAGGGGGCCCCCAGGGGTTCCCGGTGGGACCTGTGCAGACCCACCGCATGCATCTCAATGAGCTCCGCGGCGGAGCCCCCCGCGCTGCACAGAGGTTGATCTCGGTGTCGGCGTTGGCTGATAGCACTGGAATTACCCCGGGGCAGGGTGCCTTCAGAAGTCTTAATATAACAGTCAATTCCCTCTGTCCGCAGGAAATGAAAGTTTTCTGCTTTGTGTGCCGAATCATTCCACGCCAATTTCCTCGCTGTTTGAAGTCCACGCTGTCTGCGGTCCTGGGATTCACCTCGTATTAAGACTTCCTCCGAGTCGGAGGAGCCGGGGGTCAGTCCCACGGAAGCGGGAGGATAAGGAGCCAAAAGCAAAAAAAATGAGTAAAAAGAAGAAAAATGAAGGGAAGTCTTCACCGAGATTCATTTCTCTGCTGCAGAGAGCAGAGACCACATCATCTGCACCGAGATCATTTCTCCACACTGGGGGGCGGCTCAGGGACAACGCGTGGGGGGGGGGGCAGTCACTCGGAGGTGGAACAGGGCCCTTCACCGGGAAAAACAGAACACCACGTGTAAGGACGCTACTCATTCGAGCACGTCCCACTGTTAACACATTTGCCTTGCTTTTTCTTTTACGACCCCCACGCACTCTTCCTGAATGAAAGGGTAACTAACTACCGGACAGGCTTGCACATCTGTCCCACCCTGCGAAGGCCTGGCTCCACCTGCCGTGCCGGACGGGACAGGGCGCGGCGGAAACGGCTCCTGTCCCACCTACCAGAACACCAGGAAGTGCCTTTCCGGATGCTCCGCGAGTGACCACGGGCCTCATTTAACTTGGGGAGCACCGGATGGCCAGGCTTTACAGGATGGCAGGGTTCCCATCAGCACGTCCCCGGACGTCTCGCTGGCCAGTGCATCCCCGAGGCACGGGAGGCTCCGGCAGGCGGAGCTGGGGGGCCTTGGACTACTGTCTCCACACAGACGCTCCCTGAATCCATGCCCATGGCACACGCAGACAGGCGGGCGGTGTGTGAGGCCCGAGCTCTCCTCGGGAGGCCACTCCGGTGACAGTAAGCAGTCCCCAAACCTTCCCTGATGCTTAGGCTGATACCATGAAATAATGATACAAAAAACAAAACAAAACAAACAAAAACCTGGATTCCTTTCCCTAAAACCTGTTATGGGTTGGCCAGAATAAATGTATTTGGTATTAGAGAAAATGTTGGTGCTTCGGGGACCGAAAACACAGCACTGAGGTCTGGGAGAAAGGTGCCAGCTGCTCTAGGGCGAACACCACGGGTGTTCCGGAAGGCTGGCTCGGAACCAGGGCTGACCAGGGACGTGTGAGGGCAGCCCTCCCTCCAGAGTGCCGGCACACGGGCTCCCTCCACAAACACCCCCCAGAGGTGCCCCCGTCCCAGGCTCTGAGCACAGCCCAGGGAAGACCCCGAACCTCAGGACTGTCCACTGCGAGGACGATGCCTCCCGTCAAGACGCCGAGGCTCCTGTCTGGTCTGGGAAACAGAAGTCCCCGGGTCATTCCCGAATGAGAACGAGGGTGAGGAGCGTGCAGCCTCCCACGTGGCCCTCTGGCCGACGGCTCCTCACGGCAGCAGTTGAAGGTGACGATCCCGTGTGTTCTGACCCAGTTCAGCGGGCCGGCGGCCAGCACAAGAGGTGGGCGGGCCGGCCTCCGCCTCTCAGGAGAGTGTCTGCCTGCGCTGGGTGTGCTGGCGTGGCGTGGAACAGGGGGAGGAGGGTAGCCTGGTGGCTGTGAGCCGCGGGGGCTGCTGGGAGCGTGCCTTAAAGGGCGTGAGAACGGGGTCCTGGCTCACCTGACTGGCGCCCCGCCCACCCCACCGACCCCCCTCAGACCGAACCGTCCCTGAGCCTCCCTCGCTTGCCTTCTACAATCCACTCTCCCCACAGGTCATGTTTCCTCCTCCCCGCCCTTGCCTGGCTTCCACCATCTTATTTCTAGCAGCTTTTCTTCTCTTATTTCTCACAAGTTAAAAAAAATAAAGTGGCACCAGACATAGATTTTTTTTAACTGAAAAGGACTCTAAGAATAATTAGCACGACCTCTTACACGTCCTCCCTGAAAAACATGGCTGTCTGAGAGCGCGGCTGGCAGGGCCGAGGTCACCTGGGCCGCCAGGAGGGGGCCGGGAGCCCCGACGTCTGCCCACCGCTCACATCCCGCCCGGCTCGCCGTGGGTCCTGTGCTCTCCGGCGCGGCTGACTCCCTCCTGCCTCTGGGTCGGGTCTCCCGCGGCCCCCGAGGGTGTCGGTCAGCCCCCCGTGGGTGTTGGTTTCTGCAGTGGTTAGCACCAGAAAGACCTGCAGCAGTGCGGTCTGAGAGGAGGCGTGGCCAGGGGGGAGCGGCAGCATTCCACCCGGCCCCGGGGGACCCAGGGGAAGCCCCACCCCCGTCCAAGGCCGATTTGTGCGTGATCTCTGCTGAGTGGAGGGAGCGTCCAGTCCTCAGCCCACTAACTACAGGGGGCTTGGTGACCCCCTAAATCCGAGGTCAGGGGTGTGATTAGAGGACAGCATGGGGTTCAAGTCCAAAGTAAAGAACTGGGGCGGCCCTTGGCCACCACACCCTGGCCGTGGCACCCCACTCCCAGGCGGGCATCCAACAGCGGGTCACTCGGGGTCCGTCCAGGAGGGGACCCAGGAGGGACGCCACGGCAGGGACACCGGCCTGGGTGACCTGGAGCATCCGGCGAAGGGCAGCGCAGCGCTCCCAACGAGCCGCACTCAGAGTCGCTCTGGCCCGGCCTTTAGGGTGTGGCCGCGGGGATGGAGCCGACTGACGTGGCGGCCCCGGCCCCAGGGACGGCATTTCGAGACTCGTTTAACCACATTACACGCTTTAGAAATAAATAAATAAATAAGTGGGCCGTCGCCAGTGCTTTGTGGGTGCGGAGAAAGGCTGGGCAGGGGGAAAGGCCTGGATACGCCCTCCGGACCTAAAGTAGCGTCAGACACACAGGCCTCTGAACTCCAGCAACGAAAGTGCAAAGGAAGAGAGGCGTGGCCTAAGGGGACCTTCCCAGGCCCGCGAGCCCTGGGAGGCGGCTGCCCGCCCCCGCGCCAGGCTGCATGCGGAGGGCTGTCCTGAAGTTACAGGAGGTGCTGAGCAAAACGACACAGCGACGAGACACGCTTAGAATCCGGGAATTTCGGAGGTGTGAGGGGGCAAGACAGAGAGGGAAGCTGAGCCACGGTGCAGCGGGTCTCACGGCCCCTCTTTGCACTGGCGGAACACTGTAGGCCACGCCCCCCCTCGCGTCCAGGGCCCCGGGGTGCCCCTCCCGCCTCTCAGCTCTGCTCTCCGCCTCCTTCACAAGCCTACAGCACCCCCTCCTGTGTTCTCCCGTGCTGAGGTCGGGCAGTCCGCAGCCCCAGCGGACTCTGCATGGGAGGTCCCGCCAGGGCAGTCGGAACGAGGGCCCCCTCTCCGCTCCCACTGCCTGCTGCCCTTTTCCTCCTGCCCGTTCGACAGGCGGCCACTCACGATGGACATGACAAAGGCACAACCCCATGGCCGACCTCGAGGCCTGGGGGACCAGGACCAGGGCGCCCCTCGTTCCCAAGGGAGCCGCCTCCTTCCCTCAGGCCACCAGGACCCCGGGCCCTGCGTCACACCCTAACACTCGCCTCAGGCCCCGATGCCCAGCAGCCTCCATGCCCTTCCCACCTGCCCCTTCTTCCCAGTCCATCAGTGACTGCGAGGTTCTGCAAACACACGGCCCAGGAGACAGAAGCCACACAGGGTCCTCGGCGGACTCCCTGCAGGCACCCCTTCCCCGGGGTCACCCAACTCACAGCCTGACGGCACCGCTCAGCCCGCACCGCTCAGCCCGCACTAACAGCGGCCCAGGGCCGGCGGCGGGGAGAGGGATTACAGCCACAGGGCAGCCAGGGTCTCCTCTGAGGCAGCCGACCCAGAGCGCTCTCCTCGGGCCTGGGAACGCGGAACCGTGCCAGCTCCAGCCCGCCCCAGCCCTCTCTGAGCCCCCCACCCCCCCACCGTCCAGCTGAGCAGCCTCACTGATCCCGGAAGCCCACCCGCACCCCACAGTCCCAGCGCAGCTCTTTTCCATTTGAATAAAAACATTCGTTGGTCTGCAAAAAGGAGCAAAACCACGAACACAGAGTTCAGTCCCGAGCCCCACACAGGCAGGCCCGTGCTGCAGGTGACCGGGACGTCCAGGACGACGACAGTCCCTTAAGCTGGCCGGGGAGAGCGCAGGTCAGAGCGCGGCCCCCACGAGGCTCCGGTGGGCCAACACCAGTCCCTCGGGTCCCTCTGTGCTTGGCGTGGAGTGGCGGGTGGGGCTGGCGGCCTGGGAGGGGCTCACGTCCTGGCCTCCCCGGCAGGAGTTTCTGCGGGGCCAGGCCGGGGCTTCACCGGCGTTTTGCCGTGTATGTGGCGCGTGGCGGGAGGCCCAGAGACGCCGCACTCAGTCCTTGACAGCCGCAGCCGGGAGGGCAGAGGGAGCCGGCGCCAGACCAGACGCCCCACTCTCCCCCCACTCAGGGCTCGAGCTCATTAAGATGCCGGGCCTGCGGCAGTGGCCAGGAGTCGGACGTCTCCCGGAGAAGCCTCGGCCCCTCCCCCACCCCGGCCGCCCCCGAGAGCGATTCCTCAGCCTCCGCTCTTCCCCAGCAGCTCCAAGGCAGATGCATCAATCCCTCCGTGGGCTGGAGACGTGAGCAGAATGCCAAGGGCGGCTGCAGGTGCCAGAGGCTTCCTCTGCTCCCCGAAGCCAGCCTCCCTAGACCCGCCCCTCCCGCAGTGGCTCGCTGGGACTCCGGGGAGGCCAGCAAGGGGGGCGAGGACCTCGGGGAAGCAGAATGAGAAGCAGAGGACCCAGGAGGACTAAGTGTCCTGCTGTGGAGACCCTCTGTGTCCACCGGTGCAGGCAACAGGGTGGACGGTCCCTGCCCCCCAGCTGCCCAAAGGCCTGAGCGTGGGCGGTGATGAAAAGATGGGGGCAGCGCCTGCAGATGGGTCGAGGCCGCGGCTTGTTCTCCGTCGTCCTTGCGGTCCAGAAGCCCAGGTCCTGAGGTTCCGAGAGCAGATCACGCACCCCTTTCGATGCCGGCAAGGACCTGGGGCTCACGGCCGACACCCGAGATGGACGCATTCCCCCATCTGCAAGATTCTGTTTCATTGTTGCTCTTTTCCAGCGTTTACGTGTAGGCACCCCCTCTTGACTCCCGAAAGCGCCAGGTCAGGACCGCCCTTCCTGGAGCCGGCAAATTTCAAAACGGTCTTGAAGGGGGCGGGTTTCTCCCGAAGAGGGAAGGCGTGGAGACAAGGGGCAGCGGGGACGCGAGGCGCCCGCACCGATGCACCGCCGGAGGGCGCCGCGCCTGCGCCGGGGGTTCCTGGCGCGGGGCGGCTCCGCCCACCCCACCGGGAGACTGTCCCTGTGCACCGCCACGCCTTCGGCTCCCAAACGCTGGAGCTGACGTAGCCTGGGCTGCAGCTTCAGTCCAAGGGCAGGGTCCCTCGCGCTCACAACATGCAAGAACCTCTGAGTTGTCGTTACAGTCTTGTGGTTTCTGCAGCAGCAGCTTCTGTCTGCATTAGACAAGGTGTCTCTCTGTAGATATAGATAGATAGTTAGATATATAAATATATATATATATGCCGACTTGCCTTACAGCGGTTTTTTTCTTTCTTTTTTTTTTTTCAGTGTTGTATGTGTAGCAGGCACTTGAGTTTATATGAAGATGTTCGCTTCAGTCAAGGGTGGAGGGGAGGAGCAGGGAGGTGGAAAGGGGGCGTGGGAGGCCGGGAGAGAGGAGGCTGCGGAGGACGAGGTCGTGACCGCCGGCCACCGCTAGCCGAGGATGTCCAGGTAGATGGGGGTGGCTTTCCCTAGCGCGTGGAGGATTTTGTAGATCTCCTTGATGTTCAACCGCTGCTGCGGTTCCCTCTGCCAGCACCCAAGCATGACGTCGTACACCTCCTTGGGGCAGACGCGCGGCCGCTCCAGAACGCGGCCTTGGGTGATGCACTCAATGACCTGAAAAGCGAGGAGAGTGAGGGCGTTACATCAGAGCTCAGCCCGGGCCCCAGCGGGTGGCCGCCACGTCCCCGGTGAGATCCCATGCAGAGCCGCGCGCCCTGGGCACAGGCCGAGGGCAGGGCCGAAGGCAGTGCCGAGTTTCTCGTGTGTCCTGTGTGTGCGGGTCGTGAGGATGGCGGCCGGCACTGGCCGGAGGTGCCCCCTGCTGGATGCCCTGGGCATGCACACCCCCTCCCCCCACCCGGGCCTCCCGGCCTCCCAATACACGCTTCCTCTGCCTTCACTCCTCCTCTTCTAGTCCTGAAGCTCTGCTGGGTGACTGGGCTGTGCTCACTGTCCCCGTGGAGTGGGACTGGCCTTGGGCTGCCCCTCCCCATCGTATGAGCCTGCGTGACTTTGAAACCCCCTCGATAAAGTTCTCTGCACCAGGGGCCCTGCACGGCCCTCTCCCCGGCCGTCCCACTTCCTGGCCAGCTCCCCTCAGTCACAGCCTCTGCGCACATTGCCACGCATGTCCCCACACCACGGCACAGGCCCTGTCCTCGGCTTGGCCCCCTGCCCTGCTCTCCACACTGCACCGTGTATGCCATTTCTTCTCGGGCCCTTCACTCCCCGGCGCCCTGCTGGGTGGCCAGGGCCAGTACAGTTAGCCCCACAGGATCTCAGCATCCTCCCTGGAAGAGGGGGGTCCAATGTCTGCTTGACCTCCTGGGAGCATTGCAGGGACCAAATGAGAACGGGAAAAGGGACCGCATGACCCCATACCCTGCAGGGGACGCCGTGAGGAGGAGTGGGGGGAAGCAGAGCACAGAAGGCCGGACCCGCCCCAGCTGGGCACCCAGAACCCAGCCCGTAATGTGCGGTCCAGTTCCATTTCCTCCCCGGACTTCTCTGCTGACTCTGAATGTGTGGGTTTTCAAGGCTTCACCTTGCAGGCCTCAGGCAGTTTTAACTTCTCTGACTCCTCACTCCGCCCCTGGACAACCCGGGGCCAACCCCTCACCCTGAGCTGCAGTCCCCTCACTGGAGGACAGGTGGTGATGACAAAATGCACAGAAGCGTCTCCGGTTGAATACCTGACAAATGTCACTTCCTCTCTTTGCCTCTAGTGTGTGACCGCGTGTCACTCTGACCCTCGGCTGGCTTGTCAAACCATCACTGTCACCTTCCTGGTCACTGTCACCCGGGGTCTGTGATGGCTCCCTGGGCTCCCCTCTCTGCCAGCCTGATGGGGGTCTGACAGCTCACGTCCCCTACTCTTATTAGAGCCCCGTGTCCACCCACCATCCCCTTCCCAGGAAAAGGGACCCAGGTCAAAGTGCAGCAGCCGCTGGGGGCGCCAAGACCCGATGCCCTCAGCAGCGCCCCCGCCCACATGGGGCTGCCCAGGCCGCCCAACCCTGTAGAGAACCCAGGGACCGGTGGCCGCCGGAACTGGGCTGCTGCAGTGGGTGGGCAGGGGAAGGGGATGGGGGCAGGATGCCTGCCTTCAAGGCCGACGCCTCCCCTGGCAGAGTGAGAAGTGACCGCAGACACTCTGCTGGCCCCGGGGAGCCAGCCTGGGCATCCCGGCCGCCGGCTGCCTGTGACGCCCCCGCCCAGACCCACCTTCACGGGCCGCCAAACGCCCCGAGCGGCACTCAGGGGACGTGAACGGGCAGGTGTGCACGGGCGCACTCGCGAGACTGTGCTCCCCACCAAGCCCAGCCCCAGGGAGACGACAGCAATCTTTGAAGGCACCACAGCAAATGGGTTCTGACACGCACTCTCTCATTGTTTTCAAAGGTCGTTAAACTGTTTTGTCTCATTTTGGGAAATCTGATCAGGGCCCATCCAGCCTGTGAGTGATGAGAGAGCGCCGAGTCCAAGACATGCCTTCTTCGCAGCCTTTGACATTCACTTAATCGAGCGGTCGGGGCACAGGAGAGCAAAGAGGAACACGGCTCCCAAGAAGATGAATCTCTTGATTACCCAGATATGATTCCAATATTAAAAGGCCCTCGCGCTCATGTTTTTCCAGAAAGCAGAAGAGCATGAAAATGATCGCCGTCTTGCACAGGTCTGCCGAGTCCGGAGCCCGAGCTGTGCACTGTCTGCGCACCACACGGGTGCCCAGGGCCACCCGGCTCCCGCCCAGACGCAGCTGAGAACCGTCCTGGGACCGTGGCCGAGCCTCCTCCACGTCCATCCTGGGAGCTCTCCCTCTGGGGACGCTGGCCCGTCCGTCCGGGGACCCCCAGCACCTCCCCTTCCTTCCTTGGTCCTGAATCTCAATAGGGCGTTGAGAAAGCACTGAGTCAATATAGCTCGTATGCTTAGAGAAGTGCCTGGCACTAATATTAATTATTAAAATTTAATTAGTGTTTTTATTATTAGCGTAAATTAAAGTTATGCACAGAGTGTTCATCATCAGTATGTTTGCTGGTATAATGCACTTCATTTCCGGGAGTCCACACACCTCTCTACCAAGGACGTGACCTTTGCCCTCCTGACTGCAGCCCCCCCCACCCCAGGCCCAGCTGCCCGAGGCCTCCGGGGACGCAGGTCACGGGGGCACACTAGACGGGAGGTGTTCCCACCAGACGGGACAACTGAAAAACTCACAGTGGCTCACTGTGGTCACCACTTGTGATTTTTAAGTGTGGCAGAGCAAACAGGACATTGCCCTGCCCCTCAGTTCCCACGTGTGACTTCAGACTCTCTTGAAGATCATCCCTAACCTCCTACAGCTATCACCTTTTCCTGCCAAGAAGCTCTCCCCCGCTCCTTCTCATGCCCACGTCCGCTTTGCCGGCTCCGACCTCCTGCTCTGTACACCGTGTCTAAACCCTGGCCCGAGACACCCCTTGTCAGCAGCCTCCCCCGACGCGAGGCCCCATCCGCCCCTCCCCCCGGTACCTCTGTGTTGGAGAGCTGGAACCAGGGCTGCTTCCCGTAGGTGAAGATCTCCCAGAGGATCACCCCGAAGCTCCACACGTCACTCTCCGTGGTGAACTTGCGGTACATGATGCTTTCGGGGGGCATCCAGCGGATGGGGAGCATGGTGTGGCCGCCAACCTAACGGGGGTCGAGACAGAGGCACACGGAGAGTGACCAGAGGGCCAGGATCAGTCCCGTCCCTCTGCTCCTCATACGCAGACACACTCTCGATGCGCTTTACTCTAAGACAGACACCACTTCATGCAGCTTGTGTCGGAGGCCAGTGGAGAGACTGAGCACGACAGGAGGCCCACGGCAGTGCGGGCGGCTAGAGCAGCAGTTAGGGGAGACGCCCGAGAACGGGCAAGCTCCTCGGCACTGAGTGTGAAGAAAGATCACGAGACAGTCTCAGGAGGGGAGAAGGTGGGGGGACCTGGTACGACAGGAAATCTAACCCTGAGAAGACGACGTCCAGAGTGGGCTCAGCAGAGCCCCTGCACGAGGCCATCGAGCAGAGGGGCGTGTGCGGGCCTCGGGACAGACAGACCCCTTGGCCAGGTGGTTAAGGCACAGTGTGGTCCCCGTGCACCTGATCTGTAGACCTGTGACTTTGGCTTCTACACGACCACCCTGATCTTCTCACCATGACTCAGATCTCAGTGTTTCAAGGGGAGGAGACAGGGAGGATCCAAAAGTATGAAGATCACACACCATTAAGAAATCCGGTGGGCCACAAGAGAATGCACAGCAGCAGTTCTTAGTAAGAGACTCAGAGGCCAGTAAGGAGAAACCCTTAAAAGAGCCCCAGGCGGGTCTACAGACCTGAGAACCGAGGGCCAGAGGACGTGACCCAGGGGGCCTCTCCCTAAGAAAGACGCCAGGGGGACCCTCGCCAGCCAGCAGGCTAGCGGTGTTAGCCAAAGGGAAGTAACATTTCCAGCCTGTGCTGGAACTATGGGGCTAGCTGCACCGTTAGTAAACAGAGCTGTGGACACTGGAGCTCCGGGCCCTAGGGGGCGGCTCGGTAGGTTGGAGTGACGTCCCCACACACCGAGGTGGTGGGGTCGATCTCTGGTCGGCAGGTGTGGGAGGCAGGCAGTGAATGCATCGGTGGGCGGAGTAACCGACGGCCCTTCCTCTCTCCCTCTCTCTCTCTCCCTTGCTCCCTCTCTCGGGCAATCAATGAAAAGTAATGAACTTTTGGCTAACGCGTGGAATTTATTGTTGGAAAACTGATGAGTGCTGATATCGAGAGCTCTCCACAAATTTCTGATACACTATTAATCAGAAGATCCGTTGCTTATGGCAGACCCGTCAGGGGAATAACAGAAAACACTTAAGAAAGCATGGCTTACTGGGCTATCGGCAAGCTAGTTCTAAAAAGAGACATCATGTTCGCCTTATCCACCTGAAGTGTTTGGGGCAGATCAATGATACGGGTTTGCACGAGCCGTTTCTGGCCTGGGACTTTACAATCAAGATGGCTCCGTATCGAGGTAAAGACAAATGATGACGTTTCTTTCTGACAAGCAAAGACTCCGAGACTCGACCACGCACAGCCTTTCAGAAAGTGAAGGGAAAAACATCGAGGATGAACTATATGGAAAACCAGAAAAACAATTTAGAATATGCAACGACTTTGGATATAACAAACAGCGCCAAAGCAAGGAAGCCACAAAATGCATTTAAATCTAAATAAAGGTTGCTAATTTGGTAGTAAAATGTGATACGACTACCCATGAAGCCTTCTACAAAATAGACATGAAGTAAATAATACTGCTAATAATGGTAATAGTATTACCGCTGCCACTATTAGCCATGCTTCTTTGGAATGAAATCTCTAGATGGTTTCAACCGTAAGTGCACAGAAAATTGGGTGGAGAAATCGTGAAAAGCCTGATCAAGACTGTGTCTTCAGACAGAAGGGGGAGGAGCTCATCGACAGCCTTCAGCCGCTGATTGTAACGGCTTAAATTTAAGGGGGCTTGCTAACATTTGAAAGTAGCTTCTAAAAGAATAGAACTAGAATATATGGCTTCTAAATCAGTTTCAGGAAAATAGAACTAAAAACCTCTGATACCAAAGTGACCACAGAAAGCAATGGGATAACAGTGAATAGAAAGCATAAAATGAAAAAGTTTAAATAACATCATTATAGGCAGTAAGTACAAATACTATCTCTTAAATAAGAAAAAATGTGTTAAAAATATAGTGCATGTTCTTTAGGAAAGATACCTACAACTATCAGAAGATATTAAAGATGAAAGAATACAAAAATACAACAAAGGGAAAGCACATGCATGTTGAATATAGAATATTCAGTATACATTGTAACATCTATTAACTAGATAATACATTGAAATTGATTATATATCCATGAAAAAATTTCAGGGTGCCAAGAACCATGTGGCAGTGATTTATATATCATATTTGAAGATGGCAAAATTCACCATTTTCGTAATTGTAAACTTTTATGCTCCACTTAAAATAGCAATAGAAAAGTATAAAGAGTAAAACAAGTTATTAATAAAAGGAAACTGACACAGCTACAATTATAGTTAAAAAAATTAAAAATTCTTCCTCTCACAAATTAGCAGATCAAGAGGACAACATAAGTGAAGATACATTTTTAAAATGCAAATAATGAGCTTTAACTGTGAGATGTGCCGTGTGATTTTCAGCCTCCCTAAAAGCTGCATATTATTCTCAATTATCTAAAAAAATTGATAAACACCAACCACTATGTTACACCTCAAAGGAAATCTGAAATTCGAAGCGAAAAAAAGTAAACCACATAAAGTAAAAGTAAGGAGCATCTACTGTGCCAAGGAAACTGGAAATGAAGAACAAAAGGATACATTTCTTAAAAGGTTCTCTCTGATCAATTAAAAAAACTATTTGGTAAAAGATAATTAAAAGCAAAATTCAAAACTTCCATAATAATATGAATTGTAGCTAAAGTGACTTTTGGGGAAAAATTTATAGCACTTAAGCACTTATTTATAAAATAGTTAAAATAGAATTAAATTAGATAAGAATTCGATTTTTTAAGGGTAGTAAAGACATACCAGGAATATTTATAGAAAGCAAGGGAAAAGAAGTAATACAACTATAATGAGGAGTTGGTGTGAAAGCAAGCAAAGGAAACACATCACGAGAGGCCGGGGCAGCGGACTATCTCTACGTAACCAACTGCTCGTCCTTCCAAAATAGAAGCCTCTGGCCGGGTCAGTCAGGGACGCAGAGGACACAGTGGAAAACGGTAAGAGTTCTGCAACAACGAAATGTGAGATATACCCCCGGCTGGCGTAGCTCAGTGGATTGAGCTTGGGCTGCGAACCAAAGTGTTGCAGGTTCGATTCCCAGTCAGGGCACATGCCTGGGTTGCAGGCCATGACCCCCAGCAACCGCACATTGATGTTTCTCTCTCTCTCTCTCTTCCTCCCTCTCTCTCTCTCTCTCCCCCCGCTCTAAAAATAAATAAATAAAATCTTAAAAAAAAGAAAATGTGAGATATAGATGCCATGACTGAGTTACTAGAAAATGTTAATTTTAAAAAAGTTAAGAAAACCAAAAACTTAACTACAAAAACACTTTCAATTGCAGTAAAAAAAAAAAACTATACATTAAAAAAGTACAATGGTTTAATGGGTAAGTTCTACTAAATTTTTCTACCCTATTTATACTTTTCCAAAACCAAGCCAAAACAAAACAAAAAGTAAATCAAAGGTCCCCAAGCCACACTGTGTGGCTGGAACATCCCTGTTGACAAAGTCAGTGAAGCTTAGCGAACAGTCTTTACTATGAGAATACAGACACAGGTATGTTATTTATATACGTGTAAAACTACCTCAGGTATGAATACAGCGTCAACATCTAAATAAAATGTTATCAAATCAGCAATAGATTATAATAATTCTATATTATAACTCCGTAAGTTTTGTGCTAGAAATGAAAAAATGCCTGTCTTTAAATAATCTGTCTAATTTACTAAATTAAAAGATAAAAGGAAAACTATCCTTTTAAAAGATGCCAACATTTTCCAACACCCTTTCCTGATTCAAAGCTCTAATTCATGACTAACAGAAGGTACCTTCCTTTACTTAACACAGTAACCATCATATTTACTGATAAAACATGAGAAGCCCAGAGGTATCTCCTATCCCTGATTCTACGCATCTCTGTTTAGGTGGGGTCCTAGCCAACGTAATAAAGCAAGAATTAAAACAAAGTAAAATACTAAAAAGGAAGAATCAAAATTGCCATTGTTTGCTTATGATATGACTTTTCAAGACAATTAACTAAGAAGCAGTTGGAACAATTACGTGGTGTAACAAGCTACCCAGATGTGAAACGAACACACAAAATCAAACTGCTCGCGCACACCAGCAGCTGGGACTCCAAAATTCAGTGGGACTTCAAAGTATAAGCCTGTTTGTACCAAGGCAACGGAACATTTAAAATTCCTGGGCATGAACCTCAGCAAAAAAAATATAGAAGGCCTAGCTAAAGAAAAGTGTTGAAAAACATAAAAGATCTAAACAATTAGAAAGATGTCTTTTCTTTGGAGAAAAAGACTCAGGATCCTGAATCTCGCAAATCTCTCATTCCTCATTAAAATTAGCCTAAAACGTCAGCACAATCCAAATAAAGGCCCCAATGGAATGATGTATGGAAGGTGACACAGTGATTCTGAAAGTCAGCTAGAGGAGTGAAATTCTGAATAAAAACTCAGATATACTTGAAATAGCACGACAAGGGATATTTATCAGAGAGTAATACATATCGTCAAACTTCGGGAATGAGCACACTGTGTTATTGGCATAGGAATAGACAAGTTTCATTGGTCAATGGAGCAGAATAGAGTCTAGCAGCAGACTCGTACACAAATATCAGAATTAAATAGATGAAATGGTGGGTTAGTCAGCAAAGCATTGGGACAATGGACTATTTATTTAAAAAGTACACTTAGATACCTACCTCACACCATATACAAAAATCATTTCCAGATGGATTAAAGAGCTAAACATAAAAAACAAAACAATAATAATATTAGAAGAAAACTTAGAAAAGTATTTGTACAACCTTAGGAGAGGAAGACCTTCCTAAATCAGACACATGTGCACAAAGCCATAAAGAATAACGACGTAGAGATACGACTTGTAAAAGTGAGTAACACGTCTGCATGGCAAAATGCAAAATAAACACAGTTAAAACACAAATGACAGGAAAAAAATACTTGCAATATACATAACAGACAGAGAATTAAATGCCACGTATTGTAAAGCGGTCCTTTATGTTAGTTTAAGAAAGCAACCCAACAGAAAAATGAGTGAAGAGTAAGAGCAGATGATCCATTAAAAAGCTACAAACGGCCATGGACACATGAAGAGATGCTCATCGAAACGACAGAGAAACACACTTTTTAATGCCGTGTGAGTAACATGCAAAGGGCGGGCGGTCTCTGGTGCTTGCGGAGGTCTGAGCGGTGGTCCCCGAATGCCGCCGCCGGGACTCCGGCAGCCTCTCTGAGGCACTGTGGCGGAAGCTGCCCTCGCTAGCGATGTGAGGGGCCTTTTCACCCAGTGATGTCATCTCGGGGAGTCTTGGAAAAAGGCTAGGTCGTGTGAGCAAAAATACTCGGCTGGAGATGTTGATGTCATTGTTTTCAAGGGCAACGATTTGTTGACCACCAAGTGTGGGTGAGGCAGTTCAAAGGAGTGTCGTAGAGTGAGTGATGTGTGGTGATAGGAACTATGTTCAATGAAAACTCAAGACATTTGAAATGTACACTAGCATTCTCGTTCACTAAGAATAGGTATGCACTAGCAAATGCACCACAGGGCAACAGTGTATCACTCTGTAAGCACACAGGAAAAAGTCCAGAGAGACAGCCATCACAGTAAAGCACTGGTTTCCTCCGGGGAGCGGAGTGCCAGTGAGCCCGGACCCCAGAGAAAACTCCACTTTCCACTACACACGTCTGCACAGTTAGAAATTTCACCTCGATCATGTATCGCATTTGAAAATTTAAAACCACCACAAGGAAAATGAACATACGAATAAAGACAAACAAGTGGACCCAGCTGATTTAAGTTCTATGTCGTCATAAGACGGTATGTTTAGAAGAAAGTTCTGCTCGTGATCGAACCCAGTAGAACCTTTCCTTGGACCTGGGTTCCTGATTTACAAAACAGAAGTCAGGGATTCAGGAGCGCTGACCACGGACTCCTCCCAGCCGGCTCTGGGGTTTGCCTCGTGTGAGGGTCTATACGGGGCCCAGAGCCGGTGCCCCGCACAGGAACCTCCCAGCTTGCAAAGACAGGGACACCCACGTGTGCTGGTATGACGTAGGCGAGCGTCCGTGTTTGGGCAGAAAAGCCCCAGAGGAGTATCGGTTGGCTGCCAATTCCCCCCACCAAGGAGCATGTACGGAGGGTCTCTCTGGGCGGCAGCGCCAGGTGGGGGATGCACAGACGGCATTTCCTCCAGGAGCAGGAAAAAAAATATATGTCAAGAGGCCAGGGAGGCGACCGAAAGCAACGAACTGGAAGTCGGAGCTCCGGGCTCTGACGTGACTTCTGACAAGCACCTGGCGTGCTCGTGTTTCGGTTTCCTGGTCTCCCGCCCAGGCGTCAGGCAGAGCCCTGCCTGAAGCGAGGGGACACCCCTGGGCACCTCTAAACGCACAGCCAGACACCAAGGGCCTCGAGGGCACCCGGGCATGACCTCCATGCTTCTGTGCAACACCGCAGGCCCAGCCTCCCAGGTCCCCCAGGTTTCTGGCAAAGATCCGCCTAGATGCCACTGGCCTTCCTCCAGGGCTGCCCGCGGCGTCCTCCTCCCACACTACAGAGGGCTGGCCCGGGAAAGGCAGTGGTCCGATCCTCCCGTGGTGAAAAGCAGTGACCTGGGCAGACAAGCTCTAGGCTGCAACAACAATCTTAATAAGTAAAACACTAATTCATGCACACGAGCACCAGCGGCTGAGTGTTACACACACACACACCCCTAATCCCCTCTCCCGTCGTCCCGTTTCTCAGAGGAAGACACGGCCACTGGCCCGGGCGCTGCCTGAGAGATACCAGCCAATGATCCGGGCTCTGGGTGAGACACACCGAGAATCCGAAGGCTCGGCCACGAAATGGGACGTGTAAGAATAAGGCAGAGATCCCAAGAAATGATTCCAGACACAAAACAAGTCCTCGGAGATCCCTGGATCACACCGCCTTGGGCGGCACCCTCCCTCCCGCACCTCTGCTACTGTGGGCCCAGGTGCTGTCGGCTGGACCGTCTTCTAGCCAGCTCCTTCCCGCCCAGTGATGCTGGCGGCCCCTAAGGGTCATGGCCCAGGTGACTCCCTATTTCCTAGTGGCTGCAAAAGGATGGCATTCTGACTCCAGCGTCCCCGCCCCCTGCCGATGGTAGCTGGACACCGCCAGTGAATTAGAACTTTCCTTCAGTAACTGCGTGGTTATCCTGGTAACAGCTGATGTAGGAAATGCCTGGTTCTCCCCCTTTATTTGCCAGTTCTTGGACTAAGGAACTCATTCCCTAGCATCCCCCAAAGGTGACCAAAGAGAGGTTTGTTTTTGCTTGCTTTGGCTCGGAGATGCATCATCATCAGCTCCTGTGTGTATGTGGTTTTCTTTGATTTTATATCTGCATTTTTCTTACACTAAAAATCTTCATTCCTAACATTAGTAATGTTACTTATTTGCTTTAGCTTCGTATATGTTATATATTGATGCACATATGCATTTTAAAGTAGCAGCTCGAGTAGTGTTACTAGCGATGTGGTTCCCGGAGGCTGTCTGCAATCTCCGCCGTTCCTCCTGCCCTTAGGATGCACTGGGGCTCCCCACGCGGCGGGGACACCTGGGCAGCGCCGGCCACTCGGAACAGCGCTTTCTCTGCGGTGAAGTCGCCAACGTACTGCGCGGTTAGGTTTAGTAGTTTCATGCTGCTTTTTATTTTTAAGAATTGCCTTTTCTTTCTCATGCGATTTAATGGTGTTTCATTGTGATCTAAACACTGTTGCATGTTGCCAAGTCTAACCCACACAACAAGGCACAGGAAACCTGAGTCTAACGCCACCTCTGCTCACCTCCCTGCTCCGCTCCTCCCCTCCGGGGAACTTGTTTTCTGTTTGTCTTCAGTCTATTCTTCTGCTGTTATTAACATAAGCAAATACAGGTTGTATTCATTTTCCTTCTTTTCTTAGGCGAAAGGTAGCATCCCATACCTGTCTCCTATGGAGTTTTTCTAAAACTGAACTGAGAACCTACAAACCCCTGTAGGTTCTCGATTGTACACGTATGCGCGCACGCACACACACACACGCACACGAATGCACACACACCCTCCCCTGCCACACACCCCTACCTGCCACTCCCAGGAGGAGCACAGATCTCTCACTCACTCAAAATCTCAGGAGAGAAAACCCACAGAGTACCAGTGAACGCCACGAGATACTGGTACAGTTGTCGAAAATGAATGTCTCTAGTGACCGGGAAATAAATCCTGTTGCAAGTCAGGAAGTCCCCAGGTCCTTCCAAACAGCTGAAGGAGCACAGATGTAAAAAAAAGAATCTTGGTACGAGACCAGTGCGTGACCTTAGACAAAGACCTCGACGATCATTTCAAGAACTGACTCAGGCTGCAGTGACAAACCCCCTTCCTTTCCCACCTTATGTGTTTACTGTGAGTAACAGTCCTCATTTCCTATGTTTATAAGAATGAAAAAGAGAATGAGAATTAATCCTGAACCTTTCTTACTTTGGCGATAAATAATGTTCATTACGAATACATAAAGTATTCAAGTACATAACAGATGCATTTCCAGAAATATTATACTCTCAATCTTTCGTATTCACTGCCTATTTCTGTGTATTACAAATAATTGTAATGATAACTCAATCCAAAAGCTCTTAACATCTACAAACTTATGGTCATTGGACATTAAAAATTAAATTGAAATCTTCATACATATTTTTATCACACTAAATTATGACAGAGTGGCCAATAAAATGCCTTCATGCATAAAAATATAATACAGAAGGATAAAATTCAATAGGGTAACTGGAATAAAAATATAAATTCAAGAAGGAAAAGAAACCCTGTCAAACTGTTTAAGAACTTGTTTGTGTGTTTAATAGAAGATGATGAATCAAATTTCCTGGTATTTAAAGTTCATTAGACACGTTGAAGAAATAATGCATTTTTAATGTCAATATTTACAATGTGGTGATAATGGCATCGTTGGGACCCTGCTTAAAATTATGTTGAAAATTTCAGATGGCAATTTCGGACATGCAGGGGGTGGACGTGGTTTTTTCTAAATTCCTTTGGGGGCATAAAAGCGTGAGGAGCACCGGTCTAGAGACTGGGTAACTCCTGGGGCAGAGTCTGGAGTCTGGGCGCTGGCTGGTGAGGGTCCCTCCCCTGCAAGGCCACACCCCAGTCAGCCTCAGGCTGGCAACGTAAGAGGCAGAACGTGAGAAGAGGAGGCAGCTGCCGAAAGTCCCCAAACCCCATCTCCTTCACCCCAGTCCTCCTGGGAGCCCCAGCCTCGCCCCGAGGGCCGGTAAGTGGGATGGAAGGGGCTCAACGCTGAGTGGCCCGGGCTGTGCAGGGTGCGTTCACGCTGGGCGGCGTGTTCTTTCCCGGGGGCCTCCCCCTCCCCACCCGCCCACCGCCATCTTCTGCGTTCTAGAAGGCTCTCGGGCGTCTGCATCCCAGCACACGGGAAAGTGAGTGGCTGGTAGACTTCAAAGAACACGCAGAAGCCCGCTCCTCCCACAGGAGTCCGGAACACCTGTGCCCACACAACTCGGACAGGTACAGCGGAGACGCAGCGCCCCGTACGTCTCAGATCAGGAACCCCGCCGCAGCGAGGGCGGGCGAGCAGGTTCACAGGGCACGGTGCCTCTGCAACCGGGGGAAGGGCTCAGCCTTCCTCTGGAATCCCTGACCTGCGTGGGTCGCGTCGGAATCTGTGAAAGCGGACGAGGAGACGGTGGCTTCCCGAGGAGCCTTAAAGCCTTTGCAATGTCAGTTAGTGAAAAAAGGGCTCAACCGGGAGATCACCGTCAAGACGGCCCTGCGTTGTGCGGGCCACTATTTCCTGTTTATCCCACTTTCACGTCTCCTGGTCGCATGTCTCGGCCCACAGAAAAGACTCCATAAGCATCACGAGAAAAGTGAAGGCTTAGTACCCGTCTTCTTCCCCCTGGAAGTCTGCTGGTGCCCCACGAGCGCCAGGGCCCTGGCCCCCACTTCGCCCCATAGGAGTGGCAGCCCCAGCGGGCGGTCACCGTGCGCGTGCCCCCAGCAGCCCCTCCTGCAGCCTGCGAACCGCTCTCACCCCAGAGCCCGGGGACCGCACACACACGGGCCGCACAGCAGCGCGCAGCTGGGACGTACAGGCACCCGTGCGTCGGAGGGAGCACGTCCACGTGACACACGTGTCCGGCAAGGCGCATGCGTGCGCACCAGCCGCAGACGCCCGCAGAGGCTGGTCCGCCAGGCCCCAATCACGGGCAGGCGGTGACGTGTCCCTTGGACAGACACCTCCTGGCACACGTGGCCTAAACAGAGGAGGAAAGGCTCAAAGCCTCTTCCAATGTGTTCCGGCTCCAGGGCGGCAACAAGGAGCAGTTTCACTCTAAACCGGGCGATTGACTTTGCTGGCAGCTTCGAACTTGCAGAATGGCACAGCCTCCTTCCCGGAGTCACCCCCCCGACCCCACCTCGCTTCCCGCCCCCCTCCCCCTGCTAGGCCTTTCCAAGTAGCTCTCTCACCCACAAGTGCAGGAGACCCCAAAACAAATGGCAGTGTGCCCTCGGGGAACTCTCCCCGCTTCGACCCTCCCTCCTTGTGGCCCTCCCCCCACCTCACTTTCTCCGATTGACGGTGCTAACACGGGGTTGCAGATGCTGTTATTTCCAACTGACTTCCCACCGCTGCCCTGCCCTTTCTGCCTGCTCACTCACAGGGCACGTGGCATCGGTGCCTGAGCCCACGTGTATTCCCCGCAGATGCCAGCCAGGCTCCTGGGCATCTCTGAGAGGCCAGCCCCGCCCTGCAACTGTGCCCACTTTCATCTCCCCAAATCCAAGGTCATCAGACGCCAGGGAGTGAAAGGGAATATCCCACAGGAAAGCTGTCCTCATGAACACAGGGGGCTGCAAAGACCCCTGGAGACCACCTGGCCCACCCCAGGCTGTGAGACTTTCGAAGTCACCAGAACAGCAAGTGAAAGGGACGTGAAACGGAAGGGGCGTCCTGTAGAGGACCGCTCCCGCTTTAACGTAACATTGTTCCTGCAGAAGAGCACACCTGCATAAAGGTATGCAGATCAAAAACATACAGACTGAGCCTCGTGAAGTTTACATTTCTGCCCAGTTGTTTCCTCCCTTTCCGCCCTGACGCACTCAGACTTGGGGACGCCTGGCAGGACGTGGCGCATCCCCAGCTGCGTGGGTGGACGCCTCGGGGATGCAGGGGTCTGCGTGTCTGTCTGATTTAGGTGTACAGTGCTGTGTGTGTGTGCGTGTGTGTGTGCGGTCACAAACGCACGTCTGTCTGTGGCTCCGCCCCACTGAGGGGCGTTTGGTGGGTGAGGCCTTCACACAAGGCACTGAGATTTTCAACAGTGACGTCAGACTTCTGACTTCATGAGGCAAAACTGTTCACCTTCTTTTTGCCTCTCCTCCTTTTCCCAGCAAAGTGTGGCCAACTATCATCTGGCTTCTTACAGCCATAACCGGAGATATCAGCCCCAGGGCTGGCAGATGCTGGAATTCTTCGGAGGGAAGCTGCGGAGGGCAACTCACAAAGACATCATTATGGGCCACCGCTCCCTCGGAGCAGGGCTCTGGGACGGCTTAGGCAGAAGGCTGCCATTCAGTGGAGTCTCGGTGGAATGACTGTCTCGGGCTGAGCCTCAGCCCTGGGATTTAGGAAAAAAACCTTTGGAATCTTCCAAAAGTACAAGGAGTCCAAGAGCCAAGCTGTTTGAGCAGTGCAAGTCCAGAGGATGACAGGCCCATTGCGTTTTCTCCCCAACTCGCTCACCTGGTGCCACCCGCAAGGGCTCAGCTGGGAGTCCGGGGAACACACACCTTTCGTAAGGACCCATTCTGTTCTCCCGTTCACGTCCTGGGCACACCACCGGCACGCACTCATTCGGGGGGACCTCCCTGTCCATTTCTGCCCCAAGCGACAGGTTTCTCACGGAGCGCACACTGCAGGTCAGAGACGGGGTCTGAAGGACAACTGGCCCTCTTCTCTCTCCCAGTGCCCGGGCTCGGAGCCCCCTGGCTGCACTCCGACCTTCTCTCTGGAGGCAGACTTTAGGGATGCTGGTTAAAAGAGCTCGCTTCCACGGAGCAAAGCTGGGGGGTCTCAGCTCAGACCCAGGGTGACCTCCCCACCCCCCCAGTGCTGGCTAAACACTACTGGTGTGAAAGAAGGCAGGAAAACAGAGCTCTTGGAGATCCATCTAAATTTTTTAATTCTTTTAGATTTTTATTTATTTATTTTTTAGAGAGGGAAGGGAGAGAAAGAGAACACATCAATGTGCGTTGCTGGGGGCCGTGGCCTGCAACCCAGGCATGTGCCTGACTGGGAATTGACTGGTGACCCTTTGGTTCACAGCCCGCGCTCAATCACTGAACTACGCGCAGCCAGGGCAAGATCAATCTAAATTTTTAATTAACCTGCATGGCTCAGGTACTGACAGGTTTCAGTTTAGATTCAGGCTAATTTAACAAAAATAAGATACTCGCTTTCAAACCAGATGACTTTGCTAAATATTTAAAAATTCACTATGTGGTCATGAGCATGTGTGCGCAGGACGAGGAAAAAGTAACCAAAGGAACACGGGGGATAATGACGACTCAGCCAACACCATCTACCAGCTCAGCAACCTCAGGGGATTTATTTAACCTCCGAAAGGCTCGGCTTCCTCATGTGTAAAATGGGGATAATCCATCTAAACAGAACGTCGCGTGGAAATGGAATGCCACATTAAACGCAGCTCCGGCACGGCGGGCTCTCAGCACACGCACACGCGTGCGGCTCCAGATCCAAGCCTTTCCGGGGAGACGCTGACTTCTCAGTGACCATGTCTGTGTTCACGGCACGGCCCGTCCCAGTTTCCCCAGGGATGCGGACACTCTGCCCAGCGCCCCTTTCGGCAAGAAGGGCCACTCCCAACTTACGGGCAAGGAAACCAGCTCAGGAGTGACAGCGGCCAGTCTGCAGCAGGTAGGGCCAAAGCGAGGGGCGGAGCCACCGCCACACCCCGAGTTCTTCTGGTGAGGGTTTTGTTGGTTCGAGCTAATGTTGCTACAGACAGACACTGCGGCATCTCGGAGGGGCTCCCGGGGACACCAGCCCGGCTGCCCGCCCGCAATCCCTGGGCTGTTGGCCGTTCACAGAGGCAGGATGCAGACACTCAGAGCGAGCAGCTAATGGCGTCTGCAGAGAAGGCGAGACCGGGCTGGTGAGGGCCCGGGCGTCTCCCAGGGGCTGCTGGCTCAGTGCCGGCACCTCTCTGTGAGGGAGGCCTCACGGCAGGGAAACGCAAAAGACACAACAAAAAACCCCAAGACAATACAGATTTTTAAAAAACAAAGAATGTAACAAGATCTTCCTTTCTCGGAAGGAAAACAGCGTCATCCTGGTCTCTCCCCCATCCTCTCAGCACTGTCAACAATAAACATACAACAACATCACTTCCTATTGGTTGAACGCCCTCCAGGCTTAAGGCGACAGCACTGGTTCTCTCAGTGCGACTCCAGTTTGACTCTGTCACCCGATGAGCCTGAGCTCCCACCCAGGCGCAGCGCTGAAGAGACATCAGATGTGCCCCCAGGGCCCTGTGGAGGAAAGCGTGCCTGGTGATCGGCGGAACGTGCTCCCTCCCCAGCCGGTGAGGCCCCTCAGCAGCTCCGGAAGCTCAGGCCCGGCTGCCTGCCTTTAAGGGTGAGAGGCCAGCCTAGGAGGCCCTCCTAACTGAAAACTTCTTTCCTGTTCCCGAGGTTCCAACAGCCTGGCCCGCCCGACCCCTCCCTGCAAAGTGTGTTGTGTGCACTCCATCACGGGGGAGACTTGTCGCGCAAGTGGCTGCCCCAGCAGACAGCCTGAAGCAGCCCCGTCTGGTGCCCTTGGTCCTCACCTGTCTCAGACAGGACTTGTGAGGACGAGTCAGAGAGCGCTGCACAGCACAGCCAGGGGCATGCGACCGCCCCGACAGGGCTGAGGCGCCCATTCTTTCGGACGGTACAGGGATTTCCGCACCGGTCCGACCGCTGTGGCCGCCAGCGGCTGCCTCCGCGTGGTCTCGAAGAGAGGGCTCGCGGCCGTGTCCAGCAGCTCCCCTCGCCCTGAGAACGCTCAGAGTGCCGTGTGGCTCACCCCATATCTCAGCTCTCTGGGCCGGTGGTTGGGAGGAGGCAGACACCTGTGTGTGTCTGGGCCGGTGGGGAGGTAAACTGAGGCTGCACGACGTCCCATTGGAGACGCCGCTGGATGCAAAAACCGGTCCCCAGAACGGGAGCGGGAGGAGGCCCGCCCTTCTGCAGACCTATGGTGGAGACACAGAGCCACAGACCTGGACCGTGCCGCCCTGAGAAACCGTCTAACCTCTCCGACCTTCCGTCTCTCTCGCCTGTCAAACATCGGCTGGTGTTTTCTTCTGAACAGCCGGGAGGATTTAAATGAAAGTGACCCACGTAAACCATTCAGCCCGTGCCCGGCACGCGGCGGGCCTCCATACACACCAGCACGGAGCGGTTGCGGTGAGGGTGCAACAGTGCGGTGTCACTGTTCTACGTCCACTCGTGTGCCAGAGGTCCGAGGCTGTGGGTGACATGAAAGAATTAAGTTTTGGACTTCCACGTGGGGGCAGGCGGGAGGATGGGCAGTGGTAAGACTCAGCTGATTAGGAAGTAAATTTCAAGTGTCCTTGGCTAATAATAGCCCTTTTGATGCAGGACCACTCCAAAACACAAGCCTTTTTTGCGCTTTGTGCTGCGACAAGTGAGCAAACCAGCCCCTGGCCTCACTGCCCCCTCCTCACCCTCAGGGAAGCACCCACAGCCCCACAGCACAGCACCCGCGCAGGCTGGACACTCAGCCGCTGGGTGGAGGGCAGAGCCCGCCCCTTCCAGACCGCTCGGGGATCAATCCCCCTAGTCGGAGGGAGCCACAGCCCTCTGGGCCCCTCTCTGGCTTCACCAGCTGCCAACCAGAAATGCCAGAAGGAGCTGGAGAGGAGAGGCACACTGGGGGACAGGAAACACTTCTGCATGTTTTAATTACTTCAGTGAACAACACATTCCAGGGTGGGAACCCACCACCGAGGGCTCCATCCCCCGGCACAGGGAAGCTGCAACAGCGTCATGGGCGTGGCCTGCAAAGCAGGCCACTCCTCCCCAGACCAGAGGGTCTCTGAGCCGGAGCTGAGCTGCCCGCCCACCCGCTGGCCACCTGCACAGCAGCTCTGGTGGTGGGGCGAGAAGGCAGCCACGTGCGGCTCCCCCACACCCAAGCCTCTCCTGAGAGCGGAATGCCCCTCCTCCCCAGGGGAAAGGGGGCTCTCTCTCTGAGAGTCAGCATGGCCTGGGTGCTGAAGGAGGGAGGGAGGACCCCTGGCCCTGCCAGCGGAGGCTCACAGACCACCAGCCAGGCCCCTGGCAGGACCGCAAGCATGGCGTTGTGGGGCAGCCCTCCATCTGCCCTGGGACGGGGAGGGTTTGACTCAGAAACACAACAGGGTTTCAGATGCTCAGGGAAGCCCGGACACGGACACGGGTGGAGGGTGGCAGAAGTTGGAGCAGCCCGTGAACTGCAAAGTGATTCATCAGCAGAGTTAATACCGCTACTGTTCGCACCCATCACAGGCTCCTAGTAGCCGCGCCCCTAAGACATTCCCGGAGAGGGGTCCTGCTGACCCCGCCCCCCCACACTCCCTCACCCTGCCTAGAGACAGCTCAGCATGCTGGAGCGGGCAGCTGGAAACCCGTCCGACGCCAGGGAAGCCTTGGAACTGAAGGGGACGAGCCAGGGGTTGGAAACCCAGGTCACCTGAGCTCTGGCACTGCTCCTACCAGTGAGTCGCCCTGTGGCCATGGGCTCCCTTTGGGTCTCGACGATCACGTCTGCCATGACGGCACGACACAGTGGGACCAGGGGGTCACTAAGACTCCTCTCTCCACGCGAACACTGCGTGAGGTTGGCCAGAGCAAAGTTCTCTTCTCTGAATCAATGCACCGAGAGAGCTGAACAAAGGTTCACCTTAGGGTTCTCTGCAACATCAGCAGCACCTCCCCAGAGAGGGTGTGGGTGCGTGTGCATGTGTGTGTGTGTTGCAGGCAGGCCAGGAAGGACAACAGCAGGTGCCCTCGGGGCCCTGCCTCTGCCAGGCAGCGAGCCACGTGGCTGAGAACAAGGTGTGTGCGGCAACAGGTGGGGCCGCGGGGCCTCTCCCTGCCATCTAGTTCCGAAGCACTGGGACTCGGCGGGGCAGAGACGGCACAACCTGGGGATGCCCCTCCCAGCGCTGCGAGGTCTGAGCTCTGAGACCCACTAGGCCGCCCGCCCTCCACAGCAGGGCCCCGGCGCCCATCTGCAGGGGAGCGTGGGAGGCCGAGGGCAGGCCCGGGTGAGAGGTGTGGAGGGGCTGCGCCCGCCTCCACAGTGCATCTGGCCCCCCGGGCCGCCTCGGAGGCCAGCAGCTGCAAGAGAACCTCTGCGAGGGGGAGGCCAACCTCTCCCTTTACAAACAAGCCCTACCCCGAGGCTTCTCCTTGAAGGTCTGGAGGCGGGGACGGCTGCCCCGGGGATGAACCAGGGGAAAGTCCCCCACGCGCAGCCAGAGGTCGCAGGGATGGTCCTTTCAAAGGCGTTCCTCGCCTCACGCCTCCCGGTCATCGTCTCCCAGAGCACAGAAGGGCGATCTGAGCAGAGCACGTGAGACCTCCTTGTTTCCAGCTAGCAAGACTGGGAGACGGGATCTCTCTGGGGGTCACCGGGTGGGACCCAAAGAGGCGGGGCCAGCACAAGACAGGGGACGGGGGGCCGGCGATGCCCAGGAGCAGCCCCTCGTCCTAACACACCCAAACCTCCGGTCTCCGCCACGGGATAGGGAGAAGGAGGCGCCGAGGACAGGGGGGACACGGAACCGCGGCTCACCCATTCACACGACGCCGGCAGGGAGGGGGGGAGCAGGGCTTCAGCACCATCCTTGAGTCCAATTGCTGAGAAGTGGAAAGGCCCGAGCCTCGCCTCTACACTAGCTCTCTGTCTCCCACGCCGGCATTCCTCCCCACCGCCGGCCCGCGCCGGCGTTCTCCTGCGTTCCCACGGGAGGAAGCCTCTCTGGCGGGCGAAAATCTTCCTGCGATATAAATTGCTGGGTTGGTGTTGGCAGGTCTCAAAAAAGTCGACAGAGATCCTAGAATTCGGATTTCTATAAGAAAAAAACACCCGTGAGCGCATAAGGAGGATTTTCAGTTTAGAAACACCCCAGTCCTGCCAGCGCAGCGAGGGGGGCCGGTGGGGCGGGGGGCCGCGGCAGCCGGGAGCGCTCCTCGAGGCAACACCACGGAACACCCGCCACCTCCTCCTGGCGGATGGATCCAGAGCGCCGTGGGCTTGGGCACGGCTTCTCCGTCTCCCCTTGTCGTGGAGTTTGCTCTGCACCGGGCCGGACCTGGCCGCTGCGGAAATGACAGGGGTGCCTAGCGCCCCGCACCGCTGGGCTGCCCGTCAGCAGCGAGGCCTCGCCGAGGACACGAGTCTCAGCTGCCAACCATCTAAGCCCCAGGTAACCTGTTCAACGGGGGGCAGCGCTCATCACCTCGGTTCTCAGAACCCATCAGCTTCGATTGCTCGGGAATCTATTTCCCATTAATGTCTCTTCCTCTCAGACCCGTCATCTCGGGCAGAAAAGGGGGAAGACAGGGAGACAGACAGCGGGAGAGAGCAGCAGCACAGGCCAAGCTGGGGCCTAGAACGGAGCCCCACCAGGGACATCCCCCACAACGGGACTTTGTGACTGTCGTGACCATACTCTCTTTTTCGCCTAAGATGGCGGGCACTAGGTTTCCTGTCACTCCCAACTGCAGGAATCTTGATGCAGCACTGTAATCTCAACTCTCACATCAGTCTCCACTTCTAGCAATAAAACGTCTCTAGACATGGACCTAAGAAGACAGACTCGGAGAGACCCCAGTGGCCCAGGTGGGAACTGGCTTGCCCTCCTCGACCCACCCTTCTCCTGGCCCGCCCTGCATGGTGGCACCCACCTGCCAGGGCTTCCCCAGCCACCGAGTGTCACAGGGACACGGTTACAGTGTGGCTCTGAGACCAGCACCTGGACGGGGGGCCACCCGCCTCAGCCAGGAGGGTGGTGGCTACATCGGACAGACCTCTGCCGTCCACTTGGGTTAGCCACCAGTGCCAGCCGCAGTTGGAGGGGACAGAGCTCATCCTGGAGAGAGGTGAGGGCCAGCCCAGCAGACCCCCGCAGAGGGGACAGCGCAACTCCTGCTATCCCCACCCCCACATCCTGTCTGAGCTTCTCAGACACACGGATTTCTCAGGAGTCGTCTGTCCCAGAAGGAGCTGTGGAAACAAATGAACTTGACCTCGTGGAGGGTAAGATCCAGAACAAGGAGCACAGAACCTCATCACAAAGGCCAGGGCCACTTTCATGATGGGCAGGCCTGGGTGGCACGCCCATACGCTTCCCTCGACCCCCGTGGCCCCTGCAGAGGCAGACCCGAGCCCCACCCCACTCCACCCCAGGCACTCCCGCGTGCTGCTCGGGCGCTGGCTCTGACCTGGGACCAACCAGGGAGCAAGACACCAGAGAAACGAGGAGGTCAAAGGCTAGTTACCAGTGAACAGGCAGAGCTCTTGCCTCTGGGTGCGTCTCCAGGTGAGAACCTGGGGGGCCTGGCCCCGGCGAATGCCAGACCCGGTTCCCCGACCTGGTACAGACACGACCCGCCACAGAGTTAAGAGGCATCTCCCACAGAAGAATGTGTCAGTGTCTCCCCAAAAGACCACCCCCCCTTAGCTCGCTTGAAGCTCCAGACTTGGAAGCTGCCTTCTTGTAGTCCCAGGGCTGTCACCCTGTGTCGGCTCTTCCCCTCCGTCCAGGCCCCATTCTGTGTCAGAAACCTCTCTAGACAGCCTGGCTGTGTGCAGCCCACGCCGCCCCACACCCCAGTGACGGCTGGAAGACACCGCCACACGGGGAGGGTGAGAAAGTTCCCCTGCAGCCCCCTTGCGTGCTGCCGGCACGTGGAGAGACAAGTGCGTGTTCTCGGGCGCCTCAGAAAAGCTGGGTTCGTCTGGGTGGGTGGGGCACATCCCGGGTTCCGGGCATGCCGGTCTCTGAGCAGCTTCCTGGGCGGGGCACACGCGTGACCACGAGCCCTCGCACACGTGCATGGAAGGCCCGAGCAGCGCTGCCCTTCTGGCTGCAACTAAATGCGTCCTGGGGTTAAAACGCACCTCGTACGTGCGAGCGGCAGGCGGGCTTGGGCGAGCAGCGGAAGAGGAAACACCCTTGTTCCCTAGAAACACAGCCGGTCGTCTCCAAGCCCCACCCTCGTCCGCCCTGGGGCTCCGGAGAGCACGCGGTGCAGAGCGGAGCGGGGGCATGTGGTGCTGACACGGGCGGGCATGTGAGAAGAAGAGCCAGCGGGCCTGCTCGGTGGCTGCGGCCAGGGAGGGGGCGCAGAGAGACAGGCCGGACAGGAAGGCCCTCTGGGGGGAAATGAGCGATGCCGTGCTCCTGGGCTCTGCACATCACAGTGACGGGGGAGGCCGGGCAGCAGGCCACAGCAGCAGTCAAGGACCGGGACGTGAGGGGCTGCCGTCACCCGACAGCCCGCAGGCCCGGGGCATATCTCTAAGTGACACTGACACTGCGACGGAGAAGAAAATCCCTGATGAGTGACGGAGCAATGACTTCTTTCCGTCCGTCTGACACACCTCACGCAATCAGGAGAGATGCTACTGTGATGTGCACGGAGACCTCTGGGTGACACCTGTGACAGGCGTCCAGGGAAATCCCAGCGCCGCAGGCGGGGACGTCCTCCTCTGGCAGAAAGGGGAACTGGAGAAAGTCACCGACTTCGCCCGCGAGCCGTGGTCACTCCGAGACCACGCCGTCTCCGGCGCAAGCGGGCGGTGGTCTGCTCGCCAAAGCACCGCAGGAGCTCAGCGTTCGCACTGAACACGAGGCCGCCTGGTGTGGTTCTGGGAAGCCTACGGATGCGCATTACAGACAGATGCAAGGTCACACAGTGACCCTGCGCTACGTGTGGCCGTGGAGGCACGCGGCTTCCTGCTAAGAGCAGTCCTGGGATCGGCTGGGGCCAGTCTGTGGACCCCATGCACAGGGGCGGGGGGGCAGTCCAGGATGCACTTCGCACGCGACTCTTCGCCGCGCCCACCCCTGCTGAAAAGCCCGCGGCCGGTCTCTGACCGCTGCATGCATTCTCCCACCCCGCCACCCACACACAGGCCGGGCGCCGTCCCTCCTTCCAACGTGTGTGACGCCAGGAACACAGACAACGCTGGGGTCAGGCTCCACCTCCTCCAAGCACGGCTGCCACGAGGGGACCACCGGCTCTCACGCCCCAGACATGTTCCATACCTGTCCCCAACCCCAGTGACGAGGACACCTGGACGGGCGGCGAGAGCGGCCGTGCCTTCGCGCACACTCAGCAAAGGCACCAACGCCCACCCCGCACAGCCGCCACGCCTGACTTGGCCACGCAAAGCAGCCCCAGTGCAGGACAGGGCTGTCCAGTGGGTCCCGTCTTCCTGTTCTTTGTTCCTCCCACTCGCCCCCCTCCCCCGCTGGTGGGCGCAACTGACGCTGAGACCAACAGACGAAGGCGGGACTCCAGACCTAGTTCCGCCTGGGTTTGAACCCCGGCTCCCCTGCTTTCCAGTTCCGTGTTTCAGCATCGGTGGGGACTGATCCCTGAGTGGGACTATGGCAACTTCTCCGTGGGAACAGTGGAGACTAAATAAACGAACTGACTCAAAGCCCTGACTGGTGCAGGCGCTCGGTGAACGTAAGCAGCTGCCCCTGACGTCCCCGAGGCCCCCGTGTAAAACAGGGATGGGCCTTCAGAGGCCCTGGATGGACCGCCAGGGCGAGTCAAAGGCTGGGGTGCTTCCTCTAGGGTCCCCCCGCCCTCAGTGGGTGACCCTCAGCCTTCCTCGCTCTCGGGCACTCCCAGGCCCCGTCGGAGGTGCTCCCTGACTGTCGCACGGAGCCGACCAGGCAACACGCTCCCACGGCCCCGGCCACTCCGCCCTGCCTCTGCTGTTGCCGCTAGCCCGTCCTTGCTGACGACGTCTTGCTTAGGCCTCAGGATCGCCAGACCTGACTTGTCTCGGGAAGATTTTAGCCATGAAAGCCCTCCTGGCTACATTAAATGAACTAAAACAGATTATGTTTCGGAGGCAACTCGAGCGCTCTGACCTTTCTGTGTCCAACCGCACACACGGCCGCCACCCCCGCCACCGAACACTTCCTTCTCTCCGCTCTGCTTTACTTTTCTTGCACGCATCTATTCTCAGACCGCTTCACAGGCCGCTTTATCTCTATCTCCCATCTCCCCTATTGAGGGCAGAGATCTTGTCTGTTGTCGACACAGCTGCATCTCTCAGGCCGAGGAGAGCGGTTCCCGACGCAGGGGGAGAGGGACCGGGGGCCCCCGTCCACCAGGGCCGGTGCCGGTGCACGCCGCTGCGCCTGCTCAGTCGTCAGGAGCTTCCCTTTGCCTTCCCGGAGGTGCCCAGGTTCAGACAAACACAGAGCCGACCAGTAGCACACATCTGTGGGGTTCCATTGACAAACATAACCAGTGTGGTCCTTGAGTCCCACCTGTCACCTCCTGAAACCACGAGTTTCACGCTGGCGTGAATGACGTACCCACGATATTTTATAAGCAGGAGACGAGACTGATCAGTCTCGTCTTATAACGGCCCTGTTTGCAAAACGCTCGCAAGGCCGGCAAACGTGTTCATTCGGATAAACTCTCACTGCACACCCCCGTGGGCGCTGAAGAACCCTGAACTTGAGGCCGTGGTGAGCGGCGGCGCCCAGAGGAGGCGCCTGCAGAAATGTGGGGGCTCCGGTTCACCCGCCCCCCTAACCCGGTCCGGAGGGGGCTGTACAAACACCGTGCGCCCGCCAGCACCCCAGCCTCCCCCAGCATCATCTATGGGAAACCGGGGGCTTCTCACCGCCAAACGCGGTCAGCGCGGGGGAGGGACAGCCCTGGCCCGCGGGTGGGCGGGGCTTGGATCTCCCAGTGTGGGCGGGACTTTCAAGGCCAGATAGGTCAATTCTGTGGTTCTGTTTCCGCAGGCGGACCACTCCCCGGGCAGAAGGAGCAAGCCCTCCAGCAGGCAACTCGAGGAAGCCATGTAGCCGGGTCTGGGGGCCGAGACGAGACAGAGGTTTGCTGACTGCGCGGCGTGTGTGTGCATCTCCGCGGCGGACATGACCACAGACATCCGCCGGGGGAGGGGAGACCACTCGGGGACACGACTCAGGCAGGGCGCTGGGTCCTGGACGTCACATTCCTTAGCCCAAGCTGCGTCTGAGCTCAACAGGGAGACCTGTCTCTTCGGCTTTTGCCCGTGGGGTTTTCTCAGGTCCTCAACGGGAGTGCAGGCATCCCGTGTGCACTCAGAACCGAAGGCCGCACTCCTGAAACGCAAGCAAGCAGCCGGACCCCGGTCCATGCAGAGCCTCCGGCCTCCGCCGCACGCGCAGGCCGGGACAGCAGCCTCGGCAGCCCCGCGGCCCCTGGCGGCTCTCCCAGACGTGCGCCCAGCGTCGGCAGGCAGGCAGGCCACGGCCCCTCCTCCGCGCCCCCATGCTTTCTCCCCATGAGACTTCCCAAGCGCACCAGTGGCTTTGGCAGGAAACTTCCATGGAAGTTGAATGACAGACACCCCGTGGCGAGAGGCAGGGAAGGAGAGGGGGAAGCAGCCCCAGCCCATGGACGCCCCCCTCCAAAGCCTGCGGAATGTCCCGAGGGCGCGGACCGCCCTGCCGGGCCCCTCGGCCCCAGAATCACAACCCAGACTCACTGTGGAAGCTGCTGGTGCCGCGAGCCTCCGCTGCTGCCACGACACGCTGGCCGGACCCTTCCAGCGCGGCCCTCCCTGACCGCGAATGCGGGGAGCGCAGGGCGGGGGAAGAGAGAAGGAAGGGGTGAAGGCAAAGGAAGGAAGGAGAAGCGCAGCGATGCAGCGATGCATCTCCAGCTGGACGGCGCGCCTCTCCCGCCGCACCTCCAGACACCCGCCTCATGCCCCCGGTGGAAAAAGGCTGCCCACACCAGCCCGGGGCCCTCACCCAGGCGTCCACCTGGAGTTGCTCCTCGCAGCCGGCAAATGCAACCTCACACCGCTCCTCACACACGGCACCCGGCCGGCTGCCTTCGTGAGCCCCCGAGATCCAACCACTTCCCTCCGAGGGCCCAGTCCGCTCCCACAAGAACTACCACCGCCCTGGAAGGAAGGCGAGTCCACCCAGAATTTTCACCCCCTTCGGTCAAAGAGACAGCACCTTCTGCAAAGCTTCTGCGGGAGTGTTTGTCCTTAGAAAACCCACTGAGTTTGCTGTCGCTTCCAGGGCTGCCTCCCAGGAACCCCCCCCCCCCCCCCCCCCCGCCTGCTGCCGCTCCAGCTGGGCAAGGAGGTCGGCTGGCCGGCTGGCACTGCACGGAGGAGCCTCAGCCCGCCCCCTCCACGCTGCCAGCAGACTCAGGGGGAGCCAGAGCCCGCAGGCCACGGAGAGCAGCCTCAGAAGGAGCCAGCCCCGCCGACTCCTCCGTCTCAGACGTCGGGCCTCCGGACCGTGAGACAGTTACTTCCTGCAGCGTGAGCCACCCGGTCCGCGGTGCCCTGGCGGGGCCGCCCTAGCCAGTGCACACGGGAGGCTTCACATGATGGTGGGGGTGAGCAAGAGCCACTGGGGATGGGGCACGGCCTGGAGGACTAGGACTAGGGGGCTCCCGGGGGGAGGGGCAGGAGGGAGATTGACAGAGCGCTCGGGCAATGAGAAGTGGAGGCTCGCGGAGGGCTCTCCCACAGCGGGCGGGCGGACGGGTGCGCAGTCCGGGGACGCGCAGAGCTAGGCTCTGAGCCTGGGCGGGTCAGGGCGGAGGCCAGGGCGGCTCCCCCAGCCAGGCCGAGAGCGAGTGACCGTGAGAGCTGCACGGAGACACGGCAGGGCTCGGTGAGGAGTTGGGTGCAGCGGACGCTGGGCCAGGCCCAGACCCAGACACGACTGCCCCGCGGGGGACCGCCCGGGAGAGTCCTCTGATGTCAAGGGACTGCTGAGGAGGGGCGTATGCCCCGGGAGCGGGAGGCGGCCGTGCAGAGGTTCATCTCCAGGGAGCCAAGTTCCAAGGGCCAGCACGCTCTCCGGGGGGAGAGGGGGCGCGTGCAGATGGAGCGATCAAAGGGGGGGGGGGGGGGGAGGCTACAAATGTCAATTCAAAGAGCGTCTGCACGGGAGTGAACGGGGGTTGTAGCCAGGCCGGTGTGTGAGGCTTCCAAAGCAGATGTCTGAAACGACGGGACCTTAACTTCAGACGAGAGGAGTGGAGGCGGTAAAGCAATGCCAAGAAAGGGCATGAATGGCTGAGCCAGGCGTCACCACACGTGGAATAAGCGTGCCATGCGGCGGGGAAGGGGGGGTGCAGGCATGGGAGAAAGAGCGGGCGGTTAACACTGCCCTTCCCCAGACGGCTCAGAAAGGATTAACCTTCTCAGAGGAGAGGCGTTTGAATGCTGCCCGGAGGAGATCATCAGTGACCCCCAAAATGCAGAGTCAATGAAGTGTGAAGATCAGAGGCCCGAAAATTAACGCAGAAGATGAAAACTCCCGATTTCAGCAGTCGGGAAACGGAGGGCAGAAATGTCAGACGAAGACGGTTCTTTGATGCGGAAGCGACCATGGGCTTTAGAGGAGAAAGCAGGGCACGAGGCTCTGGGGTGTCCCAGGGAAACAGACGCGGCCACTGGGAGAGGGGGCTGCAGACAGGGTGGGGGGTGCATGGTGAGGTGGGCGGGGAGTGGGAGAGGGGACAGGCCCGTCACGTCACCCTGCAGGTGTGGGGAGGGGGAGGGCGGCCCAGTGTTCCGCAGCGTCACCGAGGCACGCGCCTGTCGCAGCCTCTCACATGTGCACAGTAAGGGGGCCTCACCTCACTCTTCCCCCTGCACCCACCCAGGCGCGTCCTACTAGGGGGTCGGCCCCCACTCAGGGTCTCAGAACTGAGAACAAAGTCCGACAGTGAGGTCGTCACCGAGAAGCTCTCTCACGAGGTGTCTCTGTCACAGCTCTGAGACTCTGCAATGCCCTCAGGGGACTCCCTGGAGAATGGGGGGCACGGGGGGGTGGGCAGGGAGAGCCTGGGTCTGGCAGGGCGCTCCGTTACAGTCTGCACGAGAGCGGTGACTGCTCACGGTGCCCCACCGGCCTGCATTTCCGACCCGCCACCCTGTAGCCGCAGGGCCGGGGGGCAGAGCCCACTCACCAGACCACAGTGGCGGAGGGAGATCCCCCAGTGTGTCTGTGACTGGGCTGGAAGCTGGTCTTGTCACTTCTGACTGTCCCAACGTGCAGGCCCTGGAGTGTCACCCCAGATGGGCCACTCCGAGGGCACACCTGCCTCTGGGTCCGTGTCACGGCACAGACCTTCACGAGTGCCTCCCAAACACGGGATGCGGTGCCGGGCACCGGGACGCACGGCGGGGGACGGCGCTGCTCTTTCAGAAACCCCAACCACCCCAACTACCGTGACCGGCGTGTGTGGACAGACGTTCCTGAGAACCCACTTCGTAGCAAACACGTGAACACACGCCCTTCCTCGCATACTCTGAAGGTGCCAGCACCTGCATCTCCAGCCGCCCTCCCGGCTCCCCGCGCCCCGTCCTCACGCTCCGGCGTCACTGAACCTGCGTTCCACTTTGGGACCGCACTTGGCTCGAACCGCCTGGCTGCTGACCGCCTCACTGTCACCTGGAGACCGTGCACCCCTGAATGGGGCCCCCTCACTTGCTGTGACGGCCAGTCATCGGCTGCCCCCTGCCCCCGCTTTGCCTGCTTTCCTGTGAACACCCCTGCGGCAGGGCCCTGCTGGAAAAGAGTCACAGGAGGGTGTGCTGCAGGCTCCACCCCCACCCGAGACTGCTCCCAACCCCAAGGGGGCAGTGCCGAACGGGTACACCACTTTTGAGTACACCACTTATGGGTACACCACTTAAAACTCTAACCACGGGGAACCTCAGGGCCTTTGAAACACCTTACGAATGACTCGGAACACTGAGCCCGCCCCGCCCCACTGTGAGTGCAGTCGGGGCAGCGCGGACAACTCAGCGCCTCAACCTCCTCAGCCTCCTCGCCTGCAAGTGGGCGGAGCAACGCCAGCCTGGCCGGCCCCAGACCGTGCTCGTGATGCTCAGAGAGGCTCCGGACCTGGGGACAGAGGCCAGGGCTCTCGTGCTGGCTCTGCCACTCACTAATGAACTTGAGAAGCACCTGCTCTCACTGTCTCTCTCTCTCTCTCTCTCTCTCTGGAGTTCAGTGTCTTCATCTCTCAAGTACGTGGGTTTGACAAGATCATCTCCAAGTTCGTTTCTAGCGAGGATTTTACAGGTGTGTCAGGGTAGATGGCTCACCCAAATCCCACCCAGGCATTTATCAAGGACTCTCACGCAACACTTTCAAACAGAAGGACTCTGTGCGCTCGGGAGATGCGTCTAGTGGGCCGGCGCCATAGCCGCGGACACCTGTGTTCCAAGGCCGCTGACAGCTGGACGGACGGACGGCCCTCTGCCTGGGACCAGGACTCTAGCAACAGACCCGGGTCCGGGGCTGCTCAACTCGCCCCCAAGTTAAAAACATGCTTTAAGTCCTTGCTGACACGCTGATGGCAGTTGTGTGTGCCACAGAGCTGTGCTGAGGCCACAAAAAATCCTTGGTGGAGTGCAACAGGAACCCGGATGTACCAGCAACACTGCATTTGTGCTGTCAGTAAGTATTAACACACTCACACACACACACACACACACACACTTAAGCACAAGGGCAAGGCCAGTAGAAGATCTTTTAGGCTATCGGGGCACCAGTCCCACCCACGTGAACTCGGGCAGACAAACCCAAGTTCGCTTCAGGGATGCGGGCCCACCGGGCAAGCCCCCGCTCCATACACAACCCTCCACACAGGCATGTGCAGTGAACTCGCACCCAGGCCCTGTCAGAACCCCTCCCCCGTCAGGAGCTGAGGCTGGTGCAGGACTGCAGGGCATCCCGGAGTAGGGAGCACGGACCAGAAGACTGTGACATGGGCACCACCGGTCCCCTCACGCTCAGGGGAGACACGTCACCGGGTGATCACGACGTACTTCTCACTGACTCTACCTGTGGCCACTGGGTTCTTCCCATCGCTGCACTCTGGGCCCCTCGCCCAGTAAGCCTGAAGGGGTGCAACACCTGGTGTCAAGGCGCTGAGACTGAGAAGCACCCAAAGGAGCCAGTTTTTAGGTGTGACACCAACTGAGCGTCACGAGAAGCGGCAGGGACCCCCACGGCGACGTGGCGCGCTGGTATTTGGAAACGAAGAAGACACGCTCGATCTCCGAGGCTGCGCAGAAAGCCCGGGAGGTTTGCAGGCCCTCATGGCTGCTCCGTGCCCTGACAGATACAGATGAAGAAGGGGCGTGTCCTGCGCAAGGGGCGCTGGCTGGCCACGGGCGCCCGGGAAAAGGGTGGGTCCCCTCCTGGCCTCGGTCAGGGGAGAGGAGGGTTCAGTCAAAAGGTCTGGACCTCCTGGGGGGCCAGGGAACCCCGTTATGACACAGGTTGGCCCATCTTTCTCAGCATCGGTTCGTCCAAACTTCTCGAGAGGAGCAGCTTCCCACAGGGCTGGCTCACCGGGAGCACGCGCTTCCGCCGCACAGCTCATGGGGAGCGCGCGCTTCCGCCGCACAGCTTTGAGTCGCCCGGTCCCCCCTGCGCGTTGATAAACAGCCCTGCTGGTGCCGACGCCGTCCCACGGCTGTTTGCTGATGAAACACTCTCTCGGGCCTCACCACTGACACACTAGGCGTTTGAGCCGCTGACGGGAGTCGGGGCAGGGGCTCCCCCACCGCCTCCTCCCGGCGCACCGACCCCTGGCGTCTGTGGGGACCCTGGAGGGGGCTTTAAAGATGCCTACGCCAGTGGGGACATTATTCCTTACTTGTTATAACATCTGACATAAGAACGTGTATTTTCTGAGTGGTTTTATTGAGCACTTTTTATGTGAAAGCTCACTGGGAGAAAAACAGCATGGACTCCTCTGCCTCCCGGGGAACGCGTGCTGCACAGAGCTGCAGGGCGTGCGCGCACCCCCCCCCCCCCCCACCCACACACACACAACTCCACGCCAGGAGGGAATGAACAAACAAATGAACACCCAGATCGAGAGGTCGGGCATTCACCCACTGGCTAAGGAAGCCATCAACTTCAAGAACGAACTGGGCCACAGGTCGAGCAGCTGAAGGGCACAGCTCAGTGGGGGAGAGGGCGCCAAGGTCGCCCCAGTAACCGGCCCGCCCCCGCCGATCCGACTACGGGGCCTTGAGGAACTGGACTCGTTTTTCCCAGAATGCACCTGATCTGGGCCGCCTACCCCGGGTGGGGATGGGGGTGGTGCTAAAACCAAGTGCACCCAAGCTGGAGGTCCAGGGAGCTTCCGCACAGGCGCAGTCTCGGAGGCGCACGGCACCGAGCACCTAGCAAGCGAAGGGAAAGAGGAAGGAGGGGGCACAGACTTAAACCGGTGCGTCTCTGCCCCCACCGCTCCGGCGCACAGGACCAGAAACCCTCCCGGGGAGTCAGCAGGGGTGGCCTGGGGAATGGGCTCTAACCCTGGGGACGTTTGTCTGCGGTAGGAGTCACAGTCTCCGTGACCAGCTCCTGGCTGGACCCCTGGGGTTCACGGCAGGGAGGGCTTCCTTCCGCCGGCTGCGCCCGCTCTCTCCTTCCTCCTGGGCTGTGAACTGACCGACTTGGGTGTGAGCGGCTGTGGCTCCCCTCCCACCCAAGGTTCCTTCAGCAGGCTCTGCTCCCTTCAGTGTTAGTGTCCAGCACCAAAGACCACCGGGGGGAAAACCCTGGCCTGTAACAGAAAGTTACTTAAAATTTCTTACATATAATTTCTACCTTATTCACTTACATAGAATAATAATTACCACCTATTGAGTGCCTAATAGGTACCAGGCAATTTGCATACATTATCTGATTTAATCTGCACAAAAAAAGAACTTGTTCTCGTTTTTTTGTTTTTTTTTTTTTTTTTAAAGATGAGGATCTAATGCTTAGACAATTTCAGAAAATTTCCTAAGGTCACACAGCTCATAAACAGACTCAGGATTCAAAGAGTATCCTCTGTCTCTAAAATTAGTGGGTGTTCCGCCCCCTCTCTCCAGGGCTCTCCTCCTCCCCACCTCTAGCTTCGTCCAGTGGGATCAGCTAAGCCAGAAACAAAAAATAACCCCCAATAACACTGTGTTCAGAGTTCCGGATTTCAGATGCGCTATTGACCCGACGCTCTGCCTCCTCCCCCTCCTCCTGCTTAGACACCAGCAGATCAAGGGCCCGGGCTTCAAGGATTAGGGAAGAAATACAACTCCCCACCAGGAGGAAGTCGGGAACACGCTGTTCTCTTTCCATGCAAATATCTTAATTACAGCTGGCAAAGAAGATATTTGTATGGAAATTTATGTATCTTTGTAAGTTATGGATTCAGTCTGCCTGGGGAAGAAATAAAGGCCTTCTACACTGAGGAACCCAAACAGGGCCCTAGGCTGTACTGGCCACTGTCCGGTGGAGAGGCTGTGCCCTCTGCCCTCCACGGTTGGGGGTGCGGAATGGGCCCCAGCTTCTGCAACGCAGTCAGCCTCCCACCACGCCCTCTCCTCTCCTTCCCAAGGACGAGCTCAGTACTGACTGAGCCTCAGGTTCTTGAGATAATCCCTTGGGGCATCTCCCTGTCTCCTTCCCAGTGTCCGTCCCCACGGAGATAAGGCTCAGCGTAAGAGTGTCCCTGCCATGCCTGTACCATCGTCATCGCCGAAGGACACCACCGGATTTCAGAACTTCGGGGAGATGAAAGCACACTTAAGAGAACCCTGGAAACTGCGTTCAGAAACGGGGTATGACTTTTTGGCAGGACAGGGGAGGGAGATGTTTATAGTCCGTCGTTTGCCCACCAGGGAAGACAGAGCCCGTGAATAAAATACAACCAATTACCTACGAACTGCACCAGGCCGCTGCGGCCTCACTGAGCTCTCCTAGTGTTGTCCGGAGTGCTGGAATGCCCGTCCTGTAACATCAATCATGTTTCTCTCCATGAGACAGACTCACCCTGCAGCTGGAGGCACTCTGGCTAGACAGAACTGAGAACTCCCCAACTCCCCACTTCTTAAGCGTGTTACGAATTTGAGAGCAAAAGACAGACCTCTCGTTGGTGACAGCTTCCCGCTGGCACAGCTGGAAGGAACAGGGGAACCTGTGGCGTCCCAGAGACGATGCACGGAACAGAGGTAGCAGCCGTCTGCCCAGACGGTTCTGATGCTGTTCTGCCCGGGGCCACAGGGGTCAAACAGATGACATTTCAGACTCTCTCCAGCCTCCTGCTTTTCTTTCCTTTTTTACTTTTTTTTTTTTTGATGGAAGGATCTGGCATTTGTTCTTCTGTTTCTAACAGTCTCAGGATGCAGGATGGACGAGGTGGCGTAGAAGATGCATCTGTAAAAAGCCCGCCCGACCCTCCGTTTCCCGTTGTTCCTTCTCAAGGTCACAGCCCCACCCTGGAGGAGCTCGGCGTGCCAGGCCCCAGCCTTCAGTTCGCCCTCCCAGGCCCCACTGACCCCGACGGCCTCGTCTCCACGCTCCACCGCCACACGGCAGCCCGGGGCCTCGTCGCCTCTTCCCGGGACCACGGTCTCAGCTCCCGGCTGTCCGCCTGACGACCTGTCCTCAACACACAGCCTCACGTCCACTGAACAGGCGACGAGCCCACCCTGAGTACCCGCGTGCGCCAGGGCGACGGCCTTCAGCGGGCTGCCGGGAGTGGCCCCCTGCATCCTGAAGCATTCCCTTCCGGGCACGTCCCGTGGGTCCTCAGTGTGGCCAGCAGAGTGGCATGCTGTTCTGCACGGTCCTCTCAGGGTTCCGGCCTCCACGCCACCTGCACGTCTCTGCTCATTCCACCCCCTCCGACAGGGGGAGCGCCCTCCCAATGTTCACCTCCCTGGCTGTCAGTCCACCGCTCAAGACCTCAGGCGGCTGCCCTCTCATTAGGCTGAAACTCACACCCTTGGGTAAGATTTGCATCTCTCCGGCTTCCGGTGGAGCCACAAATGTTCATGCCCTATGAAAATTTAATTTCGTTGGGAATAAAGACTGGGTTCTTTTATTCATCCTTGCACACGGGGAGGGCAGAGGATTTGGTCCCGTCCCCGGCACGTGGGCCTTGCCTGTGGCTCAGGGACTCGGCACACGGGGAGACAGGGCAGCAGGGAAGGCTGAGCAGATGCCGTAACCGGACCGCTCGTCCTCTGGCCGTGTACCCGTTCCATCCCTGACTCTGCGGTCAAGGACTCTCGAGGTCTTAAACACATTGCCCATCCTCTCTGAAGGCTTATCTGTAAAGTGGAGGCCAATGACCTCGGACCGCTCACTTCCCTGCAGGTCTCCAAGGACCCTCGTCCTCCCCGCCAGGCAAAGCGCCAGAGGCGGGAGGGGACGTTCAGAGCCCCGCAGCCAGCGTGTGCAGAAGGTGGGTTTCTCCTCCATCCGGCCCGGCGTGAGGCCTTCCGTGGTCACCGAGTCAGCCACCGAGAGGCCCAAGGGTCAGACGGGAGGGTCCAAGAGCAGAGGGAGCTGTTCGAGGGTCCCCGCGGCGACCATGCTTGCTGTCGTCACTGTCGCTGCCACATGTGTCCAGCACAGCTGCCCCAGGTCCGGCCTGGGGAGCCTGCTGGCAGGGGCCTGGCACTGGAGACCCCCCCACAAAGGTGCTGCAGGAACCCCAGGACTGAGGGCGGGCTGGGGTGCCGAATCGCCACAGCTGCTGTTCCTCCTCTTCAACTGGAGCGGCTTTGTGTCGGTCTGTCAGTCTCTCTGTCATCCGTCCGTCCGTCCGTCCACCCATCCCTCCGCCCCATCTGTTTTATAAGACTCCATGTGAAGAAAAGGTTTTACTGCTTAAAAAAAACAGTGTTGGAGAACCATGCATCTGATCCACCTTCGGAGCTGAGTGTGGAGAACCCTGATCTATAGCCAGCACCATCGGGAAAAGCCACTGGCTGGACCAGAACCCGGTCCTTCCTCTACGCCCATCGGGAAGAGGGGCGGTGCAGCCGTGGGGGGTACTTCCAGGTGAAGCTGCAGGTGTTCCCCCAACGCCCACCAGGCTCCCCCGGCCCCTGGGAGAGACGCACAGCCTTGAGACGATGAGGAGGAAAGCCCGGGAAAGGCTCTGTGTGTGGTGCACGCGGGCGCACCGCCACGGGTACGGGACACGGGCTTCCGGCCCCGGTCCTGGGTTCTCCGCGCCACGTCAGTCATGGCTGTCAGGGGCCCGCACACAGGGATGGGGGGTACTGCCCAGGGCTGGGGTTCCTATGCCTGCAGGGTGGGGGGGGGGCGGGGGGGATGCCCCACATGACTCCCTGCCTCCTTCTGAGAGTCCGAATGTTTGCACACCGGCCTTCCCCGTCAGGCCCTCTGCAAGCCGCCTTCCCACCTGACTGCGGGGGTGTCCTCTGGCTCAGACCCCCAGGGCCCTCCCCACAGTCCCCGCTGCGCTGCATGGAATGCATGCAGGAGCTGCAGGTGCACGCCCCCCCCCCCACTACACTGCACTGGACTCAACGTATAGCAGGGTCCAGGGAGGCAGGCGGCCTGGAAGGACTGAGACGGATGGGGGAGTCCAGATAATCCCCGTGACTGAAAAAGTATCGGGAAAGTCTACCCGGAATTCTGCGGCCCGCCAGGCTGAATTGGGCTGATCACCCCAGATGCCTCAGAGGAAAGGAAGAGGGAGGAGCAGAAAGCAAACTGCAGCACTGAACCAGACCTGGGCACTGTGGGCCGGGCCTGTTTCGGAACCGGAGGCGGCTCCCGTCTTTCACCCAGAGGGGACGGCATTGGCACCCGGAGCGGCTGCGGTCTGGGGCGGAGTGGGGGTGCGGAACGCTGGGGGCAGCCGCGGCTTTCTCCTCGTGCCCGTGACCCTGTCTCCCTCTCACAGAAATCGGGCCTTCTCTCCACACATCATCACACACAGAACCGAGCCCCAGAGAAGGTAAAACCTAAAAGAGACCACGGAACCGGAACCCAGACTCCAGACTTCACCGACGAAAGGGAGCCTCCCGCCGGCAGCCTGGCCCCGGGGTGGGCCGGAGACCCGGGTGTGCCACACGGCAGCCCCGCCCCTCGGCAGACCTGCCTTTCGAAATGCCCGGTATTTTGTAGATCATCAGCGTGCAAATCCTCTGGCTTTCATCAAGGAAACAAGAGTGTAATACTACAATTAGCATTAATCTACCCTCCATACCTCCCTCTGTGCGTGTTCCCTCTGCAGTTGTGTATAGCTTAGGAGGTTTTAGCATTTCGGTTGTTTTGCAAAATTCGAGCAGGGTGCAGGTGGCGCCAGGGCCCACATCCTGCCCAGGCGTCCACTTCACAGCCGCGTCTCCGGGCGGCGCCAGGCCCCCTCTCCCAAACTGAAGTCGGGAAGCAAACGTGGCTCAGGGACTGGGAGTCTAAGGAGATTCTCGGCCTTCCTCTGGCCTCCTCGTCGAAGCTCCCTCAGAGAAAGTGAGAGTCCCTGCTTCCCTGATACGGCATCAGCCCCAGGTGGCAGCTGCAGTTGGAAGGAGAGGGGGGAGAGAGGTTTTCTTCCCGCACCCGGTGGCAGAGCATGCCCGCTGCTCACTCCGATCGATGCCACGGGGACACGGCCACAGTCCGCTTCTCAGCCTGCCCTGCAGCCCACGAGACCAGGTGCATGACCGGGTCCTTGCCATGAGGCAGGCCCCTTAACCACACGCCTGTCTCCCCATCCGGCTGGCCGCAGCGGGGCTGGACACCCAGGGCGAGGCTGGGGCTCCACTGGCCCGATGACCTCGAAGCAGAGGATCACCAGCTCCCACTGCTACATGACCCAAAAGCGGGTTTCTACTTGTGGCGGACCACTCTGTGGTTTTGCACACACGTGTTATGGCAGCTGGCCTACCTCCGCCGATACACTTATGTAAGCGTCGCTCCCCATTTTGAAGCCAACGAGGATGACTGCATTTTAGCTCCAATAACAGCAACAGCAATTGGGATTTCCTGAGCAACTGTCATCCTAGAAACTTCATATTGATTACCGCTTAATCCTCACAGCGCGTGCACGTGCCAGAGGCTGTCGGCCCATCTTCCAGGCGGGGACACAGACAGGTTAAATGATGTGCCCAAGGCCGTGCAGCCAGGAATCATGGGGGCGCAGGTTGGAGCCCGGGCAGGGTGGGTTCAAGAGCCTGTACGTCCCATCGCTGCCGGGGAGAAACCCTGACATCCACAAAATCAAACGTTCTCCCAGCCGGACCAGCGCGTTCTAAATTGTTCCCGTACCCCAAAGGTCGCTGCTGTCCCCTTTCCCAGGGGTTCCCAGGAACCGTGGCCTAGAAGCTCCAGCTCAGGGCCTTGCTGTCAGTCCCCAGACCTGCCTCACACCCCCATCCATCCACACGTCTGCCCGGATTTCGGCAGACTTTCCCCGCCCCACCCCTGGACGCTGGGCTCTCCTCCCTGCGAGTCCTCCCTGACTCAGACCGCCAGTCACCTGCCTCCTCCAGATGCTGCCCCAGATGCTGCTGAGATGACGGGCCCCCACATCGCCTCCTGGGAGGACGCCCACACGGTGGGCCTCTCTGTTTGCCTGTTCGGGCCGCCCTGGGTCTGGCCCGCCCGCTTGCTGCCTCACTGCAGACTCCATTCTGACTTCGCTGGGTCACACATTCGTATTTTTACTGGGGACTGACCAGGCCTCGGCCCGGGGCTCGGTGCAGGGGACTCGAGGGCGACCTGAGAGGCACCATCCCAGCCCCCGGGACAAGCAGGGTCAGAGCACTGAGCCCTCAGCCCGTTCCTCCTGGGTCTCAGCACGCTGCCTCCCTCCAAATCAACACCTCTGAAGGCGTTTCTTTTCTGGAATCCCAGCCTCTCCTCTTCAGATGCTTTCTCTAATTCCAGATCTGCACTCCGGCCCCTGGGTGCGGCCTGGTGTTCTCAGAGATGTGTGGTGGCGCCGACTGCCCTCGCCGAAGCCGGTGTGCCGCGAGCCCGGAGCATCGCCTCCCTGCCCGCATCGGGAGGAGGCGCCTGTCGCTGCGGTCAGTCCTGGGAGGAGGGGACACACCGCTCTGGTGTAGAGACGCTGGTTTTCTCCCTCTAAACGCGTACCAGGAAGCCAGGCAGCTCACCTCTGTGAGTCGCTTGTTTGCACACTGCTCATGCACGAGCCAGATGGTGTCTGTTTGTCTTAAGAAATTAAAAATGAAGAAGGAAGAGCAGGAGGAGTTGTTCATCTCCACCTCTCCCCTGCCCCGCCCCCATGCACACTCCGGGATCCGCGCTGGCAGGGGACTGAGTGCAGGCGCGCGCACACACACACACGCCTGTACTACCCGCACCGAGGTGCACCGGGCACCAGACGCCAGCCAGCTCCTAGGCCCCGCAGAGGTCAGGGCCCGGCACCCCGCAGAGGCAGAGGGGGCAGGCCAGTGCGGGGTCAGCTGGCAGAGAGTCCTTCCGTGTTCCGGCCGCCCGAGCAACCCCTGCTCTCCCCTGGAGCTGCAGCTGGCGGAGGGAGCGCAAACATCGTCCCTAAATCACCGGACTTCGCTCTAAGATTCATGAGCGGGACCCTGTAAACCCTGACCAGAAGCACAGGCAAGGACTGAAAGCCGTATTTCTGTCTAGGCTGAAACCTTGGGGAGGGGATTTTCCAGAGGTGGTCACCCTGAAGACCCCACGGGGGGTCCCCGTGTATTTCCCAGCGGTCAGGAGCGTCCTCTCGGACTCCCACACTGCCTCTGGGGAGATTACCCCTGGGGCTCTCCTGCCTAGGGCGGGACGGGAACTCAGGAAGACAAACCGTAACTTATCCAGGAAGCAGTGTGTTCCAGGCTCTGAACGGAAATTAACCTGTTTACCATCAAAAGGACTGTTGAGAAGCTTTGTGTGTGTCATTTTTAAAACGGGAACATGAAGTCGGGGTTCGGGAAAGTGCGCTGAGGTCCCATGGCTGCTAATGATGGTGCTGGGGGGTAAACGGGTAAAATCGGGGTGAATACAGAATTCCCGCGGCACCCTGACGCCTCCCAATCCGGGTGATCACAGGTCTAGGCTCACTCCCGATGTGACCGCCGGGGGACCACTGCGGCCTTCTGCAGCGCTGACCGGGAGGGCAGGGCCGCGCGGGGAGGGCGGGGCCGCACAGGCACAGCGCCTGGTGAGCGACTGACCGCGGAGGCTCTCTCTGGGTACGACAGTACAGTGTCTGCCCGCCACTGGCGGGATGTGATCTTTCCGGGGCGCACTGTGTCCCCACCACAACAGCTACCCGTTTTTATTTCATGTGTCCTTGGGACCACAGACACATCTTCAAGCCGGCTGGCCCCGCGTGCACCTGGCTGGGGAGGCGTGGGAAAGGAGCTGGGGACGGCTCCCCCTCGGCCCCCTTCCTTAACTCCCAGCCTGCCCCAGGGCCCACGGACCGAGACGAGCCCGCTCCCTGCAGCTGTCTCCGGAGCAATAGGCGACAGTGCGCAGTCGTTAGAGCAAGCGCACAGACGTGTCGTTTGAAGACGTGACTTTTTTTTTCCTCTTTGAAGGCGGCACCGAGAAGGACTAACTGCACTCGTGAGGCAGGTGGGAAGGCTCAGTGTGCGCACTCCGGTTGGACGCGGTTCCCCAAGGCCCTGGCGAAGCGAGCGGGGACCAGACTGGCAAAACGAAACACATTCCTCTCGCAGGCACACGGCGACCCGTTCCCCACTTTTTCAGCACCAACACCAGTCTGTGCTCGGCCACACAGGCCAGCAGACGCCAGCACACAGAGTGCAAGGGCAGTTAAATGGGGCCAGCTCCAGCCAGACTCGAGAAATCTATGGCCCGGGGCCCTTAGGAACCGCACCAACGCCTCTCTCCAAAGTGACTGGGAAGAGTGGTGTAATGCTAATGAAAGGCTCTGCTGGACCACTCCCCAGCAGGCCCGCCCTGGCCCTCAGCCTGCGGCGACTGCTGGTCAGTGCTCCTTTTCCCGTCCCCAGGGGGCCGGACAGGGCAGGTGGGGTGGACACACAACCTCCCCTCTGCTGGTCTCCTCTGCTCCACAGCCTCTCACGAGGCCGCATCATCTGCCATGCTTTGTACCTCGGACGAACAACTCTGTAGCCACAGCGGGCACTTCTCAGCCATTCCATTTTCCTTTAGGCCATGGCTAAAATGACATGTCCTGAGTGACCAGTTCTCATGTCCTGTTCACACAGCCATCGGGAGAAACGCCCAGACAGGACGATGCTGCAGCTGCCAGCCCCAAACCCCCAGCCGCCCGGAGCACCGTGTGGGCCGGAAGGACAACTGTGGGCTCTCTGCCTCACAATACGCTCACTGGTTCCCTGAAGAGAAGGTGAGACACATGACTGCAAGCCTCCAGAACGGTGCTCCGCCCTCTCCTGATCCCGCACACCCCAAGCCCTGGTCCCTTCAATGTCCCCGAAGTAAATTTTCTGCACTTTTGAGGCATCGGCCTTCCGATCAGTTTGCAGGGGTTACTCCACCCCCATGTCTCGTGCTGTGCCTACATGCCCCCAACACCTTTCACGAGTTAGATCACACGCACTCTTCTCCTGGCCACAGCGACACTGTTGGAACCGCACAATGATCTGCAGGAAAGTAAGTCCCGAGGACTAAGGGACAGGAGTTCTGGAAGCAGAATAAGACACCTGTCCCTGTGGACTGACAGCCACGTGACGTGAGACGGAGCGTGGCTCCTCTCACAGCCAGGGGAGCTTTTCCAGCCTGCACCCCTCTGCACCGCGGGCGACGACGACCTGCTGTCTTCCCCCGTCTCCCTGAGCCACCTGGATAACTGCGCTCAGCAACACGTGAGCCATTTCTGCTACCTGACTCTGCGTGCTAGCCTCTCACCGAAGTTACCCCTGAAAACAAGCCTAGATGGTCAGCAGGTAAGTTCGGAGAATCCAGTGTGTGGTGGGTGAGGCTGGATCAGGGACGGAGTTGGAGGGCGCTCAGATGTCGCACCAAGTTGGGTTTGTCTGTGCGTGCGTTTAGGGGTGGATGTGTATTTTATGTCACGGAGGAGGAGTACCTGTCAAAGAAGCGAGTGAGGACACAACGTGTATGCCACTGCGATGTGAGGGTGCAGCTGAGTCACGCACCTGAGAGGGAAGGAGCAGTGAGCCAGAGAGAGAACAATGACAATGAACGAGATGCCGAGGTGTAGGAGTGGCCAAAGGATAGTCGCCGAGTGTCTGGGTGGGCACAGCTGTGTGTGTGTGCGTGTGTGTGTGTGTGTGTATGCGTGTGTGCTCCGGAGCGACAGGGTTAATGGACAAGGACAAGACAAGTGAGCAAGGCGCTAGCTCTGCCAGGGAGCCCCGCAGCCAGAAGAGCCGCCTCACCCTGTAGTAGTCCGTGCTGTAGACGTCCCTGGACATGCCGAAGTCCCCGATCTTCACCAGCAGGTTGGCCCCGACCAGGCAGTTCCTGGTGGCCAGGTCGCGGTGCACGAAGTGCTGCGAGGCCAGGTAGACCATGCCCGAGGCGATCTGACTGGCGATGTGCAGCATCTGGGAGAGCCCCAGCTCGCCCTTCGCCTGGCGCGGCTGCCCGTCCACGAGGATCATGGCGTCCGGCCCGTGGGCCCTGTGGGAGGGAGCGGGGGGGAGAGAGGGGAGTGGAGAGAGCTCAGGAGACCGAGGGGAGAGGCCTCGGTTCCCGGTGGTCGGGAATGTGCCACAGGAGTGCATGCAGCCCCCCTGCCCGGCCGGCCTCAGGCCTGTCTCTGTCCACCCCCGGGCACGGGGCATGCGTGCAGGTGAGGCAGAAACGCCCAGACCCGCAACGGAGATGACCACGGATGGGCTCTCGGGCCGGGATATTCCGTCTTGTTCATCTCACAGCGCATAAACTAATTGTTGCACTTCCACGGCACATGAGAAGATATATTTTTGGCTGATCCGACAAAAAGTAGGTATGACTGTGATCCATTTGCATCAGACAGCTCTTGCTGTGTCAGCTTTGGTCAGTTTTCTGTCTGGGGGTCTAAGGAGACCAGCACGGGCCCCGGCTCTGATGAAACTGCAGCCACCGTAGTGGTAGCGGCTCCCCCCGACTGAGACCCGACTGGTGGACACTCCTCTAGGAGTGACAGGACGGGGTCGTTTCATGGGCGCAACGGCGGACCTGGGAAGCAGTTCTTACCGGCCCTAGTTTGCCAGGGAGGGAACCCAGGTTGGATAACTTGCTCCAGGCTGTCATTATCACTAAAATGGGGCAAATTCGGGGTGTGAACCCAAGTCTGTCGTTTCGATAAGGACTGAGCGCTCCAGGAAAGGACTAAACTTCACGGTGAGACGCAGCTCAGGGGTCCAGACTACCTCACGGGCACTTCCGGTTCCCCCGGGGCCCCTGTTCTGGAAACCCGCCTCACCCGGGGAGCTCACGGCCGGCTCCCCGCCCCGCCCGGTCCCTTCTCAAAATCACGGAGTCCACGGAATGCCCCACTTCAAGCAGATGCTCGCCAGCTCTTGGCGAACGAGCTAGAATCTTCCCCAACCTACGTTTGAACTCTGGAAACCTCATTCTCCGCCGTGGAATTCAAAAGGATTGGAAAGGCGGCCGAGTGTCCAGGGCCTGACTGCTCGCCCTGCCTCCGGGACCTGAACCCCACAGGCCCTCTCCCACACGGCTGCCGCTCCGCCGGGCATGCTCGGAGGCGGTGGACGTGGTTGGGGGGGGGGGGGCGCTAACCCCAACTCTGCGCTCACCGAGACGCTGTCTGCTCAGGGAACGCCTGGGTGGGGCCCCAGGCCCTTACCAGTCCCATCGAGAGCCCCTCTCTCTCTCTCTCTTTCTCCATCCCTTCCCTCTCTAAAAATAAATAAATAAAATCTTAAAAAAAAAGAAAAAAAGAGCCTCTCTCAACACCCAGACAATCTGGCTCCCAGACTGGGAAAATCCTTCTCGCGGCCAACCCAGTCTTTCCAGAAAAGCACCATCCAGCAGAGCTTTTCCCGAAGGGAATGTTTTATACTGCACTGCCCGACACGGTAGCCACTTGTGGCTACTGAGTATTCAGAATGTGCCTAGTGAGACCGAGGAAGTGAATGTTTAAATGTTATTTAGGAAATGTAAATTTAAATTCAAATGGCCACATGGCTACTACACTAGACAGCACAGCTCTTCGTTGGTCAAAGGGAAATCTGCCCCTTTTCCAACTACTTCTGTCTCCTCATGAGTTTGTACGCTGCCTCTTCCTCATCAAACGCCTCTGGCGAGAAGCTTCCAGAGGGCTGGGGGAGGAGTGAGGCTCAGCCCGACTGCACAGCCCTGAGCAACGCAGGCACCAGGTGGGAAGGCTGGTCGCTTTCCCTGGGGCAAGGGTGGCCCTGGGCCCCTGGACATGGGGGTCACAGGCCGGCAGGCCCACCCTGAGCCCATCCCAGACCCCGCTCCTCTCCTCGGTCCGCCGGGAACCAGGAGGAAGAGCACAGGTGACTTGTCCCAGCGCCCTCGAGGTTGCCTCCCTGGAGATCGGGGAGGGAGGCCTGAATCCAGCTGCTCGGCGGACGGTACAAAAAAAAAAAAAAAAAAGAAAGAAAGTAAAGAAAGAAAGGAAGGAAAGAAAGAAAGGAAAAAAGGAAAGGAAAGGAGAAAGAAAGAAAGAAAGAAAGAAAGAAAGAAAGAAAGAAAGAGAGAGAGAGAGAGAGAGAGAGAGAGAGAGAGATAAGATAAAGAAAGAAAGAAAGAAAGAAAGAAAGAAAGAAAGAAAGAAAGAAAGAAAGAAAGAAAGAAAAAGGCTGCTTCTCCAGTCTAACCTTTGACCTGAATGTGCAAAGAAGCAAATGTGGCTCCTGGCTCCAGAGGGAACCCCATGGGTTTGGGGGGGCCGCGTCAGGGTGCCGGGGCGGGCGCAGCCGCCACCGCCTACCTGAGGAACTTGTTCAGGTCCCCGTGCTTCATGTACTCGAAGACCATGATGAGGGGGTCCCCGTCGCCACACACGCCGTAGAACTTGACGATGTGCTCGTGCTGCAGGTTGGTGAGCAGCTCGGCCTCCCTCTGGAAGTCCTTCCGGGCGGCCAGGGTGGGGTCCTTCAGGGCCTGGAAACGGGGCGGGACAAGGGTTCTCAGCCGCCACAGGACGGGCCCCCCCCCCCACCAGGGACGAAACCTGGTGCCCAGCAGTAAAGACCTGCCGGTTCCCCACGGATGAGATTTTAATCGGGGTCCACAGACCACGAGGCTAAGTCACAGCAGCTGGGCCTGACCCCTCCTTCAGCACCATTGTCCCTGCACACGCAGAAACCAGCCATCTGACCCCCACGGCCCGACACCAGGCAGTAACTTCAGTTCTGTTCATCTCGGTGCCCTGGGCTTCCTCGGGGTCGGTGTGAACGGCAGAGGGAGGGGCGTGAGGCAGGAGGCCTGACACAGGCCCCTCCCCCCAAGGCTTCCTGGGCTCCCAGTTCCCACGGCTAAAACGATCAGTGGGAAAGCCCGCCCCCACGGCCGTCGCTTCCCAAATCCCCCAGGTCCAGAGTCCACGAGGAACCAGGTGGGCAGTGGAACCAAGTCTCCGGGCCCGCTCCACCCTTTGACGCCAGGTGAAGGAGGGGATATTTGCAGGGAAACATCAATGCTTGGGCTGTAGACTCAGGATCCTCAGGACCAGGTAAAGGATGGCAGAGCCCCAGGGTGGGATGGCAGGTGGGCGCCTGGCGGCCTCTGAAATGTCGGGACCCAGCCCCCGTGGGAGTGGGAGACCCCGTGGGAGGAGTGGGCAGCAAGCCAGGCCACTCGCCCCAGGGCCCTGGCAGATAAATGGAGGAGGGGTTGGTGTAAATGTGGATTTTCCAGCACCAAAGGGGATGAGGAGACCAAAGCAGAAGCGTGTGGACACATCCCAGGGACCCTGGCATGAGGCGCCCATGGGATGCATCCATGGTGAGGGCTGCTGGGGTGGGAGGAGAGAGGGGGACCCTTCTGCAGGAGGAGCAGCCTGGGCAGGTGAGCTCACACCTTTCTGCAGCCTCCCCACCCTCTTAACATCGGCCCCAAAGGTCGCAGAGCAGCGACCTCAGCAGGCGGGGCTGGAGGCGGCGAGGCAGTGAGTGCGCAGTCCGTGCACCATTTCGGGGGTTAGTGAGAACCTGGACACGCTTGTCGGCTCGAGTGCTGTCCGCCACGCACCTCTCCTTCTCTGGTGCTTTAGGCCGACTGGCCTCCCTGCAGAACGTGCTGCTGCGGAAGGGCCTCCCGGCCAGGGACCTCTCTCCTGCCGCTGCTACCCCCAGCGGCTGCAACCCTCGGGGATGCCTGGGCCACACACAGCAGGAACATGAATGTGTAGAAACTACCTCGGGGGGGGGGGCCGTCGGCCCCACGGGTCATTAGCGCACAGAGACAGTGGACTCCGGCGTGAAAAAGGCCCGAGGGGGGGGCGGCATCGTCTAGATATCCATCTAGATATCAACTTCCGTGTTACATCGTAAGTGGCACCTCGTCTCTGGTCTGCAGGTCAAGGGCAACGCTCCCAGGGAGGACCTCAGCTGAAAGTCTGTGGTCTCCCCACCAGATACAAAGCCCCACTCCAAATCCAACCAGCACCACCTTGCATGCCCTTCAAACTCCGGAACTTTCACCAGAAAACGTGTTTGATTAAATGGCTCCGCTCCTGACAAAAACGTTGGAAGCAACCTAAGTGCACCTTTCCCGTTTCACAGGCGAGAGCACTGAGGTCCAGGACAGAAACTTGGTGGCTCTGGTCTGTCTCCGAACACCTGCCTGAGTTAACAGTGTGTCGGGTGCAGCCATCACACTGGTGGGTCCCCCGGGGGTAATGGGGGACACAAACGGGATGGAGCAGAGTCTGGGGAGCCCAGCAGTGCGGGTGCCAGCACAGGGGCGAGCCCAATGAGGATGCCAGGCTGCAGGGCAGGCCAAGACTGGAGGCGAGGGGGACGTCTGGCAGCCCCCTGCCGGCCCGGCCAGCCCTGGCCCTCCACGGTCTCCTGCAGCCCGGCTGCCCTCTCAGGGACGCCGCCCCACCCTGAAGGGACAGGCCACTGCGCACATCCCCCGACAACCAGAGCAAGGACATCTGCCCAGAGGCAGAGGGCGCCTCTTGCTGCCCCGGCTGCTGGCTGCAGCCCTGAACTGCATGTGCTGGGGCCTGGGTGTCGGACGGCTGCCAGTGACTTATTTATTTTCACGGAGAGCTGGAGGGGAAGGAACCCAGCATGGGTGGGATCAGAGAACACAGAGATTTATGTGAACGCTGGATTTATGGGAGGGAAAAGCAGATCAAGTTTGGGGCCGGCCAAATGGCCTCTCTCCATCTCTGTAAATCACTCTGTCTCGCAGGGTCCTGGACGCCAGACGTAGCCACTGGATATCTCCATTCCCAGCCCTCCTGCAATGCCCGCCGGCGTCCCCGAGGCTGGCCCCCTCCGCCGGGAGGCGCCCAGCAGACAGGCCTGCGTTCTCCCACAGCCGGTCCCCGCCCACACTCCCAGGTCAAGCCTGAGGCGCTGAGGCACCTGGCAGAAGGTTGCGTGCAGCAGGTGGGCTGCCAGCGGGCCCGCCCCTCCCTCCAGTGACGGGCACAACTGGGACAGAGGTGGCTGGGGGGAAGAGTGAGGAGGACCCGCAGCCCCGACCCGCCCTCGCCGCCCTCCGAGGGGCGCTCTTCCGAGGGAAGCCTCACGATAAACCACCAGCTGCGGGCACAGAAGACCCAGGGAGACGGGTCATTCCAGGGGTCTCCGACGCCCCTCGAGCAGGGTCCGCAGAACCAATGGGGCAGCTGCGATCTGCCCCCTCCGTCGGCTCCCCATACCCCCAGAGTCCGAGGACTCTGCCCGTTCTGGTGGTCTCCCCTCTGCGCAGCAGCTCCCCTTCGCCCTGCATCCTAGGCCTTGAGGGGCTGCTGGCTGCGGGGAGCGGGGGGTGGGGTGGGGAGGCTGTCCAGGCGGCAGGGATGCTCAGACTTCTCGGCAGCTCGCCCCCTCAGGGTCACTGCGCATCTTCACCTCCCCCAGTCTTGGGGGTCTGCTCCCTTTGCTCCTCTCGTCTCTTCTTTTTTTCTCTAAGTTGGGGGGAGAGATTTCCTCCAGAAAAGCTCCCAGCCGAGGCACACCCACTTGGCCAGCCGGGTCAACCGCCGACCGCCTCCGAGGACACTCCAGCCGGTGCCCGGCAGACCCTGGACGCCAGGGAGGCCCCCGGCCCCGGGAGGAGCTCACAGAGAGTCCGCGAGGGTGGGCCCACGTTCACCGGTGACCGTCCCCTCTGTTGCCGTCACCACGGACTGTCATGCGATGTCGTGAAAACCCGTGGACTCTGATCGCAAAGAGGGGGCTGCTGTTACGGAACCCAGATCCAGTACTTTGGGGAGACCTGAGACAGGCCCGTGGCTGAAGAGGACTGAGAATGGGAGAAACCCTATCTTTGAAAGCGAGGAAACAGCGAGAACATGACATCCCGCACTCAGGCTGTTTCACGCGCGCTTTAAGCCCCTGCTCGAACTAGAGGGACTGCAGCCCGGAATCACGGACGCCCAAACCAGAGACAGAACGACTCTCCGAGCCCAAAGGAGCCTGAAAGCCCAGGTCCAGGTGCACGGGAAGAAACACTACGCTACATCTGAATAACTGCCGTGATTACTAACCAGAACGTGAACTGTCCTGCAGCTAAAGTTCAATTTTTTTTAAGAATAGGTTGATAAAGATGTTGAAGATAAACAAATGCTCAGAGACTAAAGAAATGATTATTTGAAAAACCAGAGAGGTATTCAGCAGGAACGGGGAGAAACAGAATGAAGATAACCATAAAATTAAGAGACCCAATGAGTTATCTTGGAAGTAAATGACAGTCACCGAGGTAAAAACAGGAAGTTCCACGGAGGAGGCAGACCCCGTGCCGGATAAAACCGCAGGAGGGGCTCATGGGTGGGAAGAGCGCCGAGGCCCCCAGGGAGCGGGGAGCCAGCAGCAGCAGTGACAAGGGCCCCCTGCCATCCCCCATCTGTGAGGCCGTCCCAGGCCGTTCTGAGCACCCCACTGAGCGTTCTCTCTTAGATTCCATTGTCGTGGTCACCTCCATCCTCGTCGCCGCTTCCTCTCCAAATGTCCCTTCTGGGTTCCAGTGATCCTTCGGCTCCGAGACGTGACCTACTCAGACCCACGTGTGTCCTTCACGCCTCTGTCCCCAGGGCCTTGCACAGCGCCTGGCACATAGTAGGTGCTCAAGAAGTACTGAAGGAACGAACAAGTTCAGCACATTTTGAAGAATATGGTCAATCCTCAGAAGGATCTCTTCTGGCACACCCATGTAACGCAGCGCTAATGCCGGTGCATCCTCGGTGCACGCAGAAACAAAATGTTGTCGAGCCCCCACTGCACACCCTGCCCCTCCCCCAGGACGCCGCCCTCACCCCAAAGGTCACCCCCACCCTGACTGACGGAGTTCACGCCCTTGCTTTTTAGAACTAGTTGGCGCTACCTACGTATAAATCCCTACACACTGGAGTTTAGTTTTTAGTTTTTTCCAACTTTAAGTAATGGAATCACATATACCTATCATTACACACATGTCCGTATCTGCCTTTTCTCACTCCACGTGGTGCCTTTGTGACTCTCCCACGCTGGTGCGCGCGGCCGCGGCCCACCCACTGTCCTCTCATTCCTCGCTGCACGGACACACTGCGCTTCGGACGGACGCTGCGGCTGCTTCCAGATTGTGGCTGACATTAACGATGCCGTCTGGAGATTCCTGGACAAATCTCTCGATAGATGACGGCCGGCAGGCTGGCTGGAGAGACGGACGGACGGACAGACGGATGCCCACTGGGTGCAGGCCCAGAAGTGGGAGCCCTGGGTTCTGGAGTGCCAGGTCCTAGAACACTCAGCCATTCTTCAAAACCAGTCCCCCCACTTCCCGTTCCCGCCAGCAGAGTGGAAGCTGTCGTGGCTCCAGGCCCTTGGCACTGTCGCTGCCATTCAGCCGTCCGGCTTGGGGTCCAGGGGTGTCTCGTGTGGTTCAGCTGCCACGTTTCTGGTAGGTAGTTAGGCCGGAAACCTTTCTCATCTTCTCACCAGCGGTTTGGCTCTCAGAGGAGGCTCTGCGGAGACCTCCCACGCAAGCATACTGCTTGTCAAGTGACGATCTGCAAGCGGCATCACCCATGACAAGTCCCTTGGGCCACGCCACCCGACGGCACTCTCACGGGGCTCTCACGCAGGTACACGCTCTGCCTCGCCTGCCCCCGGTTCTTTCCTGGGTCTTCTCTCGTCTCCCCAGCGGGCCACAAGCAGCTTCGGAACAGAGGCTGCAACCTCGGCTCTGTGCTCCCACCACAGAGCGAAAAGCTCTTGCCCATTGATTTAAAAGAACAACTTGGGGAAGACCTGATTTGGGGGTGCACTTCGGGGCATCTCCCGAGAGCCCACAGCTACCCTGCCCCGACACGCCAGCAGCACACTCTCGCGGCAGGAGCCTGAGAGGGGAGTGAACCCCGCAGGGGACTCGGAGGCCGGAGCCGAGCTTCCCGTCTGGTCTCTGGGGGAGGTGAGTGTCTCTCCCGGCGGCTGCTGGCCGGGCGGGTCACCGGGCAGCCGAGGGTGCGAAATCCCAGAGCACCCATCTCCCCGAGCTTCCCAGGACCCAGGGAGAGGCAGACCCTTGTAAAAGGATGAGAACAGAAACACATTGTCTGCATTACCCCGTCTGGGCACTGGCCCTCGTGGCTGGGCCGCTCAGCGGGAAACCCTTCCCAGGGTTTCCGACCATCGTCTCATTTCCTGCTCCGAGCGCAAGAATGTGGAGTTCCCTCGCCAGCTCCCAGACGGGCGCTGGCACGCCCTCAGGTTGGTGTCCTCCTGCAAACCGGGATTCGGGGCCGTGCAGATTCTAAGTCCAGGGACAGGAGCAGACACTTCCCCACGCGCCTGGCGCCAGCCGCGTGCAGGCACCTCGTGCGCCCGGCCGCCCCGGCCTGCGCACGCCCGCAGGGCAGGCTTACTCTCAGGATGTCCGGCAGCGACCGTCGTCACCCTTTCTCACGGGCAACACTCCAGTTCCCTGTGTGTTTCTGGAGCCGAGGCTGGCAGACAATGCCTGTTTTTGTTAAAACAAACACAAATCATTGGAAAGCAGCCATTGCCATCGGCTTACGTGGGCCGCTTTCCCACTACGGGGGTGGAGCTGAGCAGGCGTTTACTGTCCGGCTTTTTAGAGAGAGAGTCCGGCAGCCTCGGTGCTGGGTGGTCCGTGTGAGCCGGGCAGTCACGTGCCACGTAGAAGCACACTGAACAACACCAACACGGAATGTATCAAATATAAACACACAGCAACGACTCTGTTGAGCCTTTCCTGTGTCCCGAGCAGTGTACAAAGGACTTCACATATGTCATCTAATCACCAGGATTCTGAGAAGATACTGTTTCCTTCCCATTACACAGACGAGGGAGCTGAGGCCCAAAGAGGTTGGAAGTCCCACAGAAGGCCACACAGCTAATCGGTGGCGGGGCTGGGCCTCTGGTTCCCACGCCATGCCTGTGGCCCACGGCGCTGCCCGCCTGCATTGAGGTCAAGCCTCGGCGGACATGACACCGTGAACAGAAACCCACACGGCGTGGAAGCAGAACCCCGTCACCATGCAGGTGGTGTGGTGACAGCGCTCAGTGCTCAGGATGGGCCCACCCGAGGTGCAAGTGGGAGTCCCCACAGGGAGTGTATCTCCTGCCCCTAGGCCTCAACATCGGGCTCTGTGCACCCACGGGGGCCAGCCCATGCTCCGCAGCAGGGCTCCCGAGGCCCGTGGGTGCCTCAGTGAGGCTACCTGACTCTTGCACCAATCATGTTTAAAGATTCACCCAACACTGATTTGCAGGCGAAGCTGCTCACTGCTGGAGGAGGTGTGGGCGGGCAAAGTCCCTCCTGTGCGCTCCAAGCAATTCCGCTCCAGCTGCACACGTGCCCAGCGGGCTCAGCAGCGAAGGAACCTGGCGGTCACTGGGCCTGTCCAGCCGCTGCCAGCAAGCAGGCGCCCTCGGGCACAGTGCCCTTTGGGGTCTGGGCCTGGATCCCACGGGGGAGTGCGGGGAGCTAAGAGCTCGTCCCACCTTCACTCATTCATCTCCCTGTGCTCGGTACCAGACACCCCTCCCCGCCTCCGCCATTCCCCCACCCCGAGGTCTGCGGCCCTGGAGCAGCGACCCCCAGGCTGTCCTTGAGCTGCCCACCCCTCACCAGACTCTCCTGCCCAACGACGGTCAGGTGACCTTTCAGGCACGGACAACACTTCCTGCAAGGTCACCGAGGGGCAGGAGGGTGAGCCAGATGAGGAGTCAGCCCGGGGGTCTGGGACAAAAGCAGGGCCTTCCGCAGGCAAGACCGCCCCTCTGGCTGCGCCTCGGGCACAGCGCCCTCAGTGCTGGGTGACAGCTCTCGACCTCTGAGGCCAAAGGAAGTTGGCTGTGGTCCCAAGGACGCTTCATTGACCTTGGAGCAAAGGCCCAATTGCGTCCGATGAAGCCAGTTCACGGCAGAAGGACGGAGCCTCCTTTCCTGCCCCTCGGCCCCGGCCACTGCTCTGCCTCCCCGGGGCCCGAGCACCTCCGAGACTTACCTTCACGGCCACCAGCATCTTGTCCTTGGTCGGGCTGAGGTTGTAGCACTCGGCCAGGAAGACCTTGCCAAAGGCTCCCTCGCCCAGCTCCCGCTTCAGCACGATGTCCCGCCTCTTAATGTGCTGCACGTCTGCGGGAGGGGGGGACAGAGAGAGAGCAGCCCGTCAGTCCCGCCCTGTGAGCGGCCCGGTGGGCAGGGGAGCACAGGGGCCTAGAGCAGGGCGCCCTGCTTCCGAGTCCACGGCAGGAGAGGCAGACTCCGGCGCCCCACGTGGGCATAAAACCGGGAAACCGGCTTCCCGCTGTGGTTTGAAAGGGACCCAGTCTCAGCTCTGCCCATCAGGAGCCTACCCTCCCCAGGCCACGGCTGGAGGACAGTCCACACTGGGGAGTGCGCGGGATCCCGGGGCGATGGGCTCCAGCTGCAGGGGAGAGGGTGCGGCGGTCTGGACAGCCAGTGGGCACGGGGCCGCCCCGGGCTCCAGGCAGATTCGGGCCCAGGGCCCGAGGGTCTGCGTTTCTCACAGGCCCCCAGGTGAGGCCCGTGTGCCCTTGGTCCGCAGACTGCACCTAGAACAGGGAGGCCTCTGGGGCAGTCGGCAATCGGGTCTGAATCCTGGCTCCCGCCTCTTGGCTACTTTTGGGGGTGGGGCTTGAGCGAGTTACTCCACCCCAGAGCCCACAAAACGGGGCTAACCCCAGTCCCTCACGTGCTGGGTTCTTGTGGACACCGAGACAACCCACGTTGAGAGTTTGGCCCGGTGCCTGGGAGAAACTGAAGACAGCCACATGCGTGTGCCCATGTACACACACACGAAGACACACGTGGGCCCCCGCTGCAGCAGCTGCCACAACCCTGACGCGAAGTCTGGACTGGCATGAAGGTGACGGGGAAGGAGCTCAGGTTCCCCAGAGGGGCAGGGGGGCAGCCCCTCCCTGGCAAGCCCTTCTCCTCCAGGACAAAGACCTGGGGGACGGAGGAAGCCAAGTCCAGGACAAGGCCACCCTGGAACCCGGGTCTGTGCCCAGAGAAGGCTGCTGCGGTGTGGCTCATGTAGCGACCTCATTGAAGCCCGTCTGCGGGGGAAGGCACGGAGGCGACCCCCGCCTCCCACCCGCTCGGAAAGGGTGCTGGGAAGGAGCTGTATGAGCAGGGGGCCGGGGAGGAAAGGGGCGGGCCAGAGGTCGCTCGCCAGCCTCCCCACTGACCGGGAGCCCATTCCGTCGTCGGCCGGTCAACGCGGGCCAGAGCAGGGCAGGGCCAGGCGGGGGAGAAGCCGGTCTCAGACGGCCTTGCCGAAGGTGGCAGCTGAGGACACAGGGCCGTGGTGGACGGGCCCCCTGAGGGTCAGGACACATGGGCCCGGGGCAGAGGGGTGTGGCTACAAGGCTGTGGTTACTGATTGGGTTGGCTGGGGGATGCCTTTCAGCATAGACTGCACAGAATCTTTATTTTCTACCAGAGGTCTTGGTGTCCCCACCGTGTCCCTGGTGACCTGACGGCCGGCGAGGAGCTGCGATGAAGCCTTTGGGGATGGGCCTGCAGGCTCTCAGCTCCTTGCAGGCCACAGGGGAGCGGGCCACGGGGGAGCGGGCCACGGGGCTTCCGAGTGGCTGCCACCCCACTGTAGGGCCCTGCCCCAGCCTTCAGAGCAAGGGCATTAAAAATCGGTTCCCTCCTTCCCGCCCTCTCGTGCTGTTCGGGATATGGGCCAGACACAGGAGGCAAACCGCTTCCCCGTGGACAAGTGCAGGCGCCAACAGGATTCCAGACACCAGGCCACGAAGCGGGCGGCTGCTCCCCCGAGCCTAAGCAGCAAGGAGGCTGCTGAAGGGAACGGCTCTGTGCCCAGACCTGGTGTTTGCGCCACGTTCAGTTCCCCTGGCAGACACGCGTCCCCGTACCTCTCTTACAGACGGGAACATGGAGGCGGGGGAGCTGCCCCAAGTCCCCAGAGCTAAACCTCGGCCCAGGCAGGACTCTCTCCCCCTCTTCTGGCTCTGAGCCTGTGTTCTCCCCATTGCGCACGGCAGCCTGTGCTGGGTCTCCCCTGCTTGCGGCCAGCGAGACGGTGCAGTCCACAGCGGCTGCACCCTCCACGTCCCCCCTCCCCCTCCCCTGCAACATCTCTCACCTGCTCACCCCGGGGCCCTAGGACGGGTCTCCCCGAGGGAAAGGGCAGGGCAGGGCCGGGCCTCCTGGAGGCCCTGGGGAGGGGGAGGGGGGTGGGGGGAGAGTGTGGAGGAGAAACCCTGAGGAATGGCTGCTGTGAGCCACTTCTACTTCCGACGCCCTCGCGTCTGCTTGTGCCTCTTTCTGTGCGTGCTTTCAGCTCACGCGGTGCTGCTCAGAGCCGTCTCCGGTGCAGCCCCCTGACCCCCACGCCGGGAAGTGACGGATCTCCCCAGGAGGGGCGGGCGTCGGTCAGCCGTGCTGCCCGGCGGGCTGGCCCAGCAGAGTCGGGGTCACCAGGCTCAGACGCCGCCGGGATGCTGGCGGGGAGTGGGGGGTGAGGAGCGGGGACTCCACAGCCCCAGGCGTGGGAAGACCCCAATCTCCAGCAACAGGGTGCTGCCGGAGAAGGGGGCCAGGAGACACCGAGGAGGCAACTTGGGGAGATGAAAAGGGTTTCTGGCACATTCTGGCCTGGCTTGCCCGGACTCTTTTTCAGGAGAGCCACCAACTGGGTTCCCCTGGGGGAGCCGCGGGAGGGCTTCTCGTCGGTATCTCCATTGGACAACTGGTTCACCAGACAAACACAGAAGGAGCCGCCCCGCTGGCTGTCCTTGGTACCCAGGGCCACGTGATGACTGTACGTGCGGGACTCACTTCTGGGAGGTCTTCCAGGCCTGGAGCAAGCATGACCTGAAGCAGCATCACTAACCCGGATGCCACCAGCCACCTCCAAGGAAGGCCTCGGAGCCCTGAGAGGTCAGCAGGCAGGTGGTAGCCATCCCCCGGCCCTGCCTGTCCCCCCGCCCTGGGAGGCAGAGGTGGTTTCCTGCCACACCATCTGTGCCCTGAGCAGGCCAACCCACCGGACAGACCGACATGGCCAGAGACACAGGGGGCCGCTGGCAGCCCCACTTCTCTGCTCTCGGGGACCGAGGGGCGGCGTGGCACCCGCACGGGGTGGTATCCTGAAGGGGTGAGGACCCAGGGACAGACACGGGTCTGCGTCTGAGTTCTGGCCCTGCACCTGCCGCCCTCAGACTCCGGCCCCCAAGCTGCGGGACGGAAACTAAGGGGCATCTGCTTGCAGAGCGGTTAAGAGGACGGACTTAAAACTTTTAGGTCATGGAGATCCCTGGGAATTTCTGAAACATAGTGGACGTGCAACAAAAGTCGGCTTCCTTCCTTCCTGCAATGTCTCCACGTCTACTAAGAACTAAATATACCCTGTGAACCAAAGCATCGCAGGTTCGATTCCCAGTCAGGGCACATGCCTGGGTTGCAGGCCACGGCCCCCAACAACCGCACATGGATGTTTCTCTCTCTCTCTCTTTCTCCTTCCCTCCCTCTCTAAAAATAAATACATAAAATCTTTTTTTAAAAAATTCCTTTAAAAAAAAAGAACTAAATACACCTGCAAACGAAGCAGCGGTTTGGAAAGAAACTTGCCGAGGGAAGGTGACGTTCCCTGGAGATGAGCCGGCCTGAGGCTGCGCGGAGGGCGGCCAGCACTGAGTCGGGGGGGGCGGGGGGGGGGGGGGGGGGTCACGTGCAGCCTGGACAAGCCAGCCGCCACGACATCCAGCCCCCTCCCCCCTCAGAGCCCAAAACAGGCCTCGGGAGGATGGCGGCCAGACAACGGGGTGAAGACCTCAGAGACAGAGACGCCCTGCTCCCGAAGACTGCTGTTGATCGGCAGAGAAAACCCAGACTTCCAAGGGCCAGGGACCGTCAGTAACGGCGGGTCTGACTCTGGAGAGTGTTGGGCAGCAAAGGCAGCCCCCAAAAGCCGGCACGCCCCCTCGGTCCGCCCCCAGTGTCCTCACAGAGGCTCACCGGCGGCCTTAGAGCTCTGACTGAGGAACTGACTGATGGCTGTCCTCAGAGGACCAGCCCGAGGGGGGGCACTGAACTTGTCCCCCTGAAGGCTGTCGCCCGAGGGGCTCAGACGCAGGCCCTCCAGCACCCCCGAGGGCCAGCCAGTTGCCCCCTCAGTGACCCCGATGGGCTCTCCTAACCGCCCTGCCTGCCCCTGCTTCCTGACCCTCTGTAGTCCCAGCCCTAAAGGATCCCGGCCTCACAGCCGGGACCTCTCAGACGCCCACCAACTCTGTCTCGCCTTATCATGACCCCCGGGACCCTCACTGACAACCAAAATAACCGCCGTCGAGGGAGCACCTCCCCGGAGCCGGGCGCCACGCTAAGCTCTCACCGTGGGTCACCTCACTCATCCCAAGTTGCTTCTGCACAGCGTGTTACTATCCCACGTGCTGCAGATGAGGGCGCTGGAGTTCAAGGTGGTAAAGTAATTTGCCCAAGGTCACCCAGACGTCCGAGATGGCCCGCTGGACTCTAAAGCCCGGCACGGGCAGACGGCATCACCCTGCCCTCCGCCACGGCAGCGCCCCTGCCCTTGCACCCCCCCCCCCCCACCCCGGGGACAGGCACCACTTCCTGAACCAGCAGCAGCACTCGGTGCAGACGAACCACACCCATTGTACGAGGGCAGCGAGACAGTCGCTTCCAGGGGGGACTCCCCCTCTTGGTCACCACCACCTGAGCTCAGTAGGAGGAGAGAGGACAGTGCTCAGAAGGACAGGGGTCTGGACAGCTTCAGGGGCCCTCGCGTTGCAAGGTAAGTCCCGGGGACGACTGTGTGGGCGGAGGAGGAGGAGGGAGGTTCCTGGCAGAGCGGGGAGGAAGAGGGAAGAGGGAAGAGGGAGAGGAAGGGAGGGCCTCTGAGAAGAGTGTGTTTTCTTTACACTAGCCAGACCCCAGGGTCTCCGGCTGCCAGAAATGCTCGGAAGAAAACATTAATTCAATACCACGCATTTAATTACACATGGAACGGAATGTCTTCGAGTGGAAAAGAATAACATTCTCAGGGCTCCAGCTGCGCGGGTGTCTGAGGGGGCAGGAGGGAGACCGAGGGCCAGCTCGGGGTCCCTGGGGGGCAGGAGCCCAGCTCTGCTGGGGCAGGGATGTCCCTGGCCCTCAGCCTCTCACCGCCCCCCCCTCACCGGCTGCGTCTCACCTCAGGACTCCGCTGGGCGGGAGGAGCTCACATCCCCTCCGGGACTGCCTACGAGCGTCACCAGGCCCTCGGGCCCCTGGATCGACGACACAGGCCCCTCTGCTGGTCTGCAGCCATGCCCCTGCCCAGGCTGAGCGCAGAGTGTGGCCACACGGTCCCAGGAACGGCGCTTGCAAAGCCACCCCTACTCGACTTACGGGCTGTGACAGTAGGAGGACACCCTGGGTCCGTGGCAAGGATGCCGTAAGAGAAGATACTTCAGGGGCCGCAAAGCCAGCAGGAGGGCTCTGTAGAGCCTGGGGGTCTAGACTTTAAGATCTGCCCCTCGTTACTCACTCAACGGGGGTCGCAGGGACACGAAAGGGACTCTCGGCGGGATGAACGGCAGCACCGTCAGCCACCGTCCCTGTCCTGGGGTGAGGCGGGCCGGGGCCGTCTCAGCGGTATCTCTGCGGGCCAGCCCGTGCCCCCCCTCCCCAGGGCTCCTCTCTCGGGGCTGGCACGCCCCGTTATTTTCGGAATCTGGTGTCTCAGCAAAGGGACCTGGGAGGGCGCGGGCAGCTGCTCCAGCCGAAGGCCAATGCCATGCATTGTTGAGTCTGCACGCTGGGCCCAGCCCAGGGCCCAGGGCACCGCAGGTCCTCACTGAGGACTGGGCGGACGGACTGACGGACGGACGAGTCAGAACTCCCACCGGAGAGCCCGCCAAAGAGGGAGGGGGAGGGGAGCCGGGGGAGCAGTAAGAAGAAGGGGAGGACGAATGAGAACCAGAGAGGACCCAGAAGGCTCCAACGAGCAGCCTTAGTCACGCGGCGGCTCCCAGACCGGCCCCCCATCAGGGTCACGCTGCGCCAGGCCGGTGGAGGCCCACCCCCCGACCCTCCCACCCTCGGGCTCCGGGGCGCAGACCCCCAAACACAGTGCCGCTATGGTCTGCATCCAACGAGGCACCGCCAACAGCGGGTCCCCACGCCAGGGCACGGGTGGGCCCTCAGGCTGGAGGTGGTGGTCCGGGATGGGGACACCACGTTCCTGCCTCGCTGGAGGCAGCGAGCAGAGAGGCCGGTCGGCAGAGCACTGTCTGTCCTGCGGCGACTGCCAGCGCTCGCTCCCTGATGCGGGCTCAGAGGAAGAGGCTCGGAAAGTTCAGGCGCGTCCCTGCCCCAGGCGCTGCTCTCCGAGCCCTGCCCCCCCCCCCCCCCACGAGCTCAGACGCTGACTGACACCCTGAGCCCCCGATGACGTGGCACACCCACTGCCTCCTCCTCCACGTCGTCCCCCTGGCGAGAGGACCCCTCGGGCTCTCGTCAGCACCGACCCCTGGAGTCAAGGGGGGAAGAGCGGAGCCCCCCCCCGAGGGGCGCATCTGGAACGGGGGAGCGAGGCGCTGAGAGACGAAGCTCAGGCTCCGACTGGGAACCTGTCCCTCTGGCCGAGGACCCGCCCGGCTCCGCCTCCGCCTCCCCCGCCTCTTCCGGCCCAGCCGTCCCCTTCCCGCTCGCTGGTGACAGCTCGCACTCCAGATGCCCATACAAGGGGCTCCGTCTGCGTCTCGGCGTCCCCAGAGGCCCTTGTCCTTCCTCCCGAGGCTGCCCGGGGACGCTGCCTCGGCCTCCCACCCCTGGCATCTCTCTCTGTCCCACCCAAGTCCATCTGGCGGCGTCACACACAGGGCTTCACGTGTTCAAGGTCGGTCCCTCCGGCTCTGGGGCCCAGGGCCAGGACACAGACGGCAGGGCGCCGTGCCGTGCGTGCAGCCACGAGGCTGCAGCTTCACACGGGAGGCTGTCCGGCCTGAAAGCACTCCAGCCTGCAAGAACCCCAGGCAGGGTGGACCCCAGGACCCCGACCACAAGACCGCAGTCCCCTGCTCCCGCGGCTGCAGCAGAAACCGGGCCCCTTGGGCAGGAGGGGGAGGGACGGGCCTTACGAGACCCGTGTAGCCAGAGGCAACCACATACCCAAACGCAGAAGAACAAGAGCAGAAGGAGGGACAAACAAGAAGGGAGGCTCCTGGCGCGTCAACAGCGGGGTCAGGACCAGGGGGCCGAGGCAGGCCCGGGCGCCTTCACATGCGACTCGCCGTAGGCGGCAGCAGGTCGCAACTCCCCGAGCCGGTCTCACGCCCTGGTGCTGTCACGAGGGAAATAGGAAAACCTCTGTCCCACTGAACGGTCACGAGGGGTCCATGAGGTGACCGTGCTTTACCGTGTGAGAGTGTGCACCCGTGTTTTTGTGCGCATGACACGTGGGACTGTTACGCCCCGTTATGCACGGGAATACAACCATTCCACCCGCGTGTAATCGCCAGTTTTCCCTCAAACGTTTGGGCAAAAACGTGAGCACCACACACGGTAACATGCGTGTGTGTGCAGGGACGCGTCTGAGGCGCACCGAGCGACCTCGCGGCTGCAAAGGCTCGGGGAAGGACGCGCCGGGTCCCCCCTCCTACCCGCCCACGACTCCGACCTGGGGCCAGCCTCCCTGACGGCGGCCCCTCTCTGAGCCCCGGCGCCTCACATGTGAGATGGGGTTTTTATAAGAGAGCCTGAGGCACACAGTTGCGGCCTCTTTGAACAAGGTGAGCATCACACGCTCAGGAGAGCGCGAGGGCACTCGGCGGGTGCCCGGCACCCGCTCACTCGGTGTCGGCGCCACCAGAGGTGCCGCTGGTCTCAGTCCACAGTGTCTGCTCCCCACGTGGCGCGTGAGAGCTCCGGCCACTCGGCCCAGGTCCCGGGCCTCTTCCTTCCTCATGGAGTCCACACGGGGACGCAGGGAATGGGGACGGGGGACGGGTCCCTGGTCACTCACTGTCCCCTGGGCCCACCGCAGGAGTTTGCCCCCCCCCTTCCCCCATCTGGGGTCCCTCCTGAGCACTTCCACAAGGAACAGTCCACCCGTGTCCCCAGGTCAGCTCTGACCCCGAGTTCCCCCACTCTCCTTTAAAGAGACCTTCCTCCCCCCTCAGAACGTCTGCTCCTGATGCAGGCATGGGGGTCCGGGGACCACCTCTGCTCACTTCCTGCTCCCCCGCATAGACGCGGCCCGCCCCGGAGCGGCTCAGAGTCAACGAGCTTGAGACGCCCTTGCTGCCTCCATGGCGTGACACAGCGTCAGCAAAGGCCGGCTCTAGGTCTTTACATAACACGTGCTGGGGTGCACTGAGGCTCTGGTGTTTTGTGGGTGCAGGCCCGGCCCGGCCCACAGATCTCCTGCATCCGCCAGCTGCAACAGGCTGCCGCTGTCTCATGGCCCAGAGAAGTCCGTCCACTCCCATCCTTCCTCCGACGACGATGCACTGCACGACCGTTCCGTTCAGCACGACCAGCCCCGGCAGCGAACAGGGAGCCCACCTCAGAGCCCCGGGAGGCCTCTCTTCGGGGAGGTTCCACGGCAGTCCCGCCTGGACCAGGAGGCGGGGCCCGGGCACCAGGGAGAGGCTGCGGCTCTGAAGGTCAGGGAAAGCAGGACACCTGGGCCCCCCCAGCATTTAAAACCCCCAACACCCTCAAGTGGGTCTCTGGCCCTGAGGATCTTTCTTCGAGACAGACTCCTCTTTCCTCTTCTGTGTGCGGGGCTGCAACAGGGGCCTGAAGGGCCTCCTACAGGACACACATGGGCCCTTGCTGAACAGGCTTCGTCCTGGGGGCTGAGGGAGACCTCTCTCAGGCTGCTCTGGTCCCTGGGAGTGTGGCTGCCTGTCCCCCCGCCCCCCGCCCCTGGCTGCAGAAGGGCGGTAACGGTAACCTCGCCGCTCACGCCCACATCTTCTCCCCCCCTCCACACCCCCGGGGGCCAATGGCTCCCTCAGTCCCGCCAGCACAGCACTCACACCCCCTCTGCAGCCCCATCAGCCCACAGTGCTCTCCGAGGCCTGCTCAACAAGTGCCCGCCACCCCCACCAGGGCTCCCGGCACCTGACCACGGCGTCTGAGCACCCACCCCATCAGACTCCACCGGGGGCCCCGACACCCACTCCGTGACCGCAGGGGCTGCAGGAGGCCCGGGGCACCCATGGCTGCCCTCCCCCAAGGAGGAGGTTCCGGCTCGCAGCTCCCGCTCCCGCAGCCAAGCCACCTGCCAGGCCTCCCCCCCCCCCCCCCCCCCCCCCCCGCTCTCTCTAAGCCTCTGCTCTAGTCCTCAGTGTCTTCAGCTCCGCCCCTGAGGGGGTTCAAGGTCAGAGCTCTGAGCCTGTGTGTCGGGGCCACGGAGGCCCTGGGCGTGGGCAGCCTGAGCTGGGCGCTGCCGGCGGGTCCGCTCCGCACGGCCTCCCCCGGGGAAGCCCACTCGCCCTGCCAGGTGTTTTCCCGTCACACCCTCCGCACCGGCTCCCAAGAGCTCCCCCGCACCAGATGTCAGGCACCCTGGCCGGCGGTCTCCCGACCCGCCTCCTGAGCCCACTCCTCCGACCCCACGGCTCTGCAACAACAAAGCAGCCGCCAGAGCCAGTGGAATGCTGGGTGCCCCACCTGACCCTGGAAACCTCCTCCAAGGGCTTGGCCGCTCAGACGGGGTCTGCTCAAGTTCACTGAGTTCCAAGTTTGCTGCCTCTGGGCCATCAGCTAAAGTCCTCAGCAAACACGTCTATGCTGCCTCAGATCCGAAGATCATTCTTTCCAGGTCTCCCGGCGCCAAAAGAAACAGTTTGGGCTTTGAACGCCGTCAGTAACGTTTTTTCCCTACCAGTCCTAAAAAGGATCCCAGAAGTCGGGGGCGTGGCCAGGGGTCTCTCGGGACTGCAGGTGGGGAATCAGGAGAGGAGAGAAGACCTCACCAAACATCACCGGACCTGTGTTGGCCACCAGTGGCCACCTCTCCCTGTTAGGGCTGGACACCCCCCGGTGGCCCCCAACACATCAAGACAGGGCCCCCGGAGCCTCAGGAACCCACAGAGACACACTCAAGGGCCCTGCAAGAGACCACGCTCCCACCCCACAGGCCGGCCCCAAGTCCCCCTCCCCTCTCGTTTTTCAAAAGAGAGTGTCGCCTGCGGTGGGGACAGTCTGTGCACCCTCACTCTGCCGTGGCCGGCTCCACCAGAAGCCGCCCAGCCCCCCTCCCCCGCCCTCAAGCACCCCCATCTCTTCCCAACCCGCCTGCCCACCTGCCCCTGCTCTCTGCGGTTTACTGAGGTCTCCACTGCGGGCCTTGTCTTCCCTGCCTGCTGCAGCTGCTCTGCTCCTGCCCAGCCTTCTGTCTGCCTGTCTGTCTGCCTGTCTGCATTCTCCTTCTCTGAGCTAGGTCTGCACTGCAGACTCCCCAGGCAGAGGTGAAGGGCTCCTCTCACCCCCGCGGTGCAAAGCTCAAGGGGCCCGAGGCCTGGGCTGTGGTCCGTCTCCTGCCAGCTCTCGGAACCAGCTGAGCACAGCCCCTCCGGGCCCCCCGGGCTGCGCCGGAGGGACTCTGTGCCATCAGCTCCCCCACCCCCCACCCCCATGGCTCTTCCTTGTGATGACCTGGCCCTTTCCCTCTGTGTCTCTTCTCCGGGAGCTCACCCGTCCCCCGTCCTCAGCACAAAAAGCACAGAGCCTGATAGAGCAGGCAGCTGAGGCCCCTCCTGCCAACGGGTCTTGTGTCCGTGACACAGGCACGTCATCCTGTGTAGCTTCCCCCCATCTGTGAGACTCTGGGCCACGCGTGTGACTCTCCACTTGCTCCAGGGTGTGATGTGGGCAGGATTGTTTAGGAAATGCAGAGTTATAAAATCAGGAGGAAATTACATGTTTGGGTTGAAAACACATCACGAGGGGGAAGTGACCTGCAACAGAGCAAAACCACCTGGTAACACGTCTCGTTGGAACCAGGAGACGGCCCCCCCAAACCGAGGAGCAGGGCTCGGTAAGCGGGGCTCCGGCAGGGCCCTCCCTGCCCGTTTAACGGGCGTGAGAAGCAGGCCCGGCCGTGAGAAGCGTGCCGGCCGCTCTGCCTCAGTTTGCGTGTGTGAGACAGGAACGGACTAGCAAACAAAACCCCCTGTAAGCGTAGTCACAAGCTTCCCGACGGGCGCCGCGGTCTCGGGGGGCCCGGCTTCATTCGCAGCCCTTCCTTCCCCACGTGCAGTCCTCGGGCAGCGGCTGCCCCAGGAGCGGGGCACGGAGGAGCGGGCACCTCAGCCCCGCGCGGCCCCGCCCCTGGGGGAGTGAGAGGCAGGGATGGCGGGGAGGTGCTTTGCGGGCTACGGCAGTTCGAGGCCCCGGCAGTAGACGCACGGGCTCTGCTGCTGCCTTGGGGAGCGGCACCGTGCACCTTAACCTCTCTGTGACCGCACCTCCGCTGCCAATCCCCGCCCCGCCCACGCCCACTGCAGACATCCACGGAAACGAGATGACTCAGGCACCTTAGTACCCGGCCAGGCCCCCAGGAGCACGGAGACTAAGACTCCTCTCCGCCCCTTCCCAGGACTGCGCAGCGCCGGCTGCCTTGCAGACGCTCCCTCCTCCTCCAGGCACCTCGGACACACAGACCGCACGGCTGGAACGGTCCTTCCGCCTCCGAGAACACGCCCACTGCGCCTGCCCCGCCTCCCCCCCCCAGACGGGACTTTGTCCACAGAGGCCTCCGCCTGCCCCTCGGGGTACAGAGCCCTCTGCTCCAGGCCACAGGTGCTCCCACGGCCCCTGGCCTGGCTGACGCAGGCTGTCATCTGCCGTCTACTCCAGAGGGTCAGGAGGTCTGGGGACACACAGGCACAGGGACCCTGGGGGCAGTGGGCGCAGTAGGCGGGAGTCACTTGGAGTGGCTTTTACAGCGGCATATGGGGCCTCAGGGGTAGCTGAACGTGGCACTGGCAAGTGAGTGGCTCTGTGTCTGGGTCCTGGCTGAGGGGAGCTGGACACGGTCCACCCCCAGCGGGACCTGTCAGTCACCCCGGCTCCAGTCCACCTGGCAGCCACCGCCACGGGACCCGCCAGCCCCGGGCATGGTGACGGTCCTAGACAAACAAGAGGCCAGCTCAGCAGCAACTCTCAGTGTGACAGGGAGGGGAACGGGCTGCCAGCCCGGACCCCCCGTACTTGCTGAGGGCCGCACACGTGTTCAGGCTGAAACGCAGGCCACACCCGAGGCCCTGACGTGAGAGCGTGTCAGGGGCTGGGCTGTGTGCTGGGACTCAGGGGGCGGGGCCTCTCCTGGGAGAGGTCCACTCAAGCTTCCGTGGCCAGGTCTCGTCCACCAAATCTGTGGCGCGGTCCCACCTGGCATGTACCTCCCTTGAGTTCTGTAAATCCATCTCCCCACTGACACCCTGCCCACAGGGTAAGGCCTGTCCCACCCGGTGAGAAGCACCAATGGGCCCCGCCTGCCCGGGAAGTCTCCCTCGAGTGCCCCTCCAGCACCAGACTCCTCAATGGTCCATTGACGTGCCCTCACGCCGTCTGCCGATCAGCTCTCCGTGCACGCCCGAGGCCTGGCACGCTCCTGCCACTCCGCTCCCCGACCCGCCCTCCGTCCCACAGTCACTGGGGCGTCCTGCTGCCCGAATCACAACGGCTTTTTCTCAGCCCTCACGCAACAGAGCTGGATCTCAAGTCTTTCCCAGTCTGTCCAAAGCTCACCTGAGCTCTCTCACCACTTGCTGCCTTGCACGGCACCGGGGCGGGGGGGGGGGGGCTCATTTATCTCGTCAGACACGGGAGCGGCGGGACTCTGGAACGCCAGGAAGCCCAGGCACATGGACACTTATCACAGTGCTGTCATGTGACTTCACTGTGCCCGGCCGCGTCCCCGGGAAGCAGGGACCGGGCCCGAGCCACCTCTGCAGCCCAGAGGAAGAGCCCTGCACTTTGCGTGAAGTCAGATATTCGTCACATCACCGAACGTCGTTAGGAGACTGTGTGCCACGGAGGCCTTGATAAAGCCTCCATCCGTCGTGCGGGTGAGCTTCCAGGGAAACTGGAAACACCCCTTCCTAGGAGACCTTTAAGAGGAAAGGAGCGTTTAATGAATGCCCTCGTTAACAGCCTCTGAGAAATAAACGACTGTTTATCAAGCGGCCAGCGTGCTGGGCGCTGCTGCAGCGTTAGCAGCTCTGCGTGCAGACGGGCAGGCCGCTGCCGCAGGGACTGGAGGCGGGCGGGGGGCGGGCAGGCCGGCCGGCAGGGAGTGAGCAGGCTCTGAGGCGGCTGCAGGGACGGGCTGAACCCTGGGTGTGCACTGTGCCGTCTGAGAGCCCGGCCTCCCAGGCCGGGGCAGGTCCTGCCGAGGGCAGGGCTGGACGGCATGGGCAATAAACGGACGCGTGGGAGCTGGCCAGGGCACCAGGCCTCCCTCAGGCTCGGCCCGAGCCGGCAAACCTCTGCTCTCCTCAAAGGACCTGACAACAGCTCCTTTGCCATCGCTGCAAGGAGTGGGGGGGAGGGCAGTGCCTTGGAGTCCCTGCCCTGTGGCTCCTGGATCCCCGGCGACCCTGGCTGCCAGGAGAAGGAGCGTCGCTGGCTGGGCCACTCGGGCCTGCGCGGGCTTCCAGGGCCGGCAGCCACTGTCCCGCCCTCACCTGGCAGCCAGGAAGAACCCGCTCCCGGGGAGCCTGGAACACACATGGCACCTTGGCAGGCCCCTCCGACAGATGACCAGCGAGCAGCTTGCCTGGGCTGCGGGCAGTGACGAAACCTAATTGCACGATTGGTCTCGACTTCAGTGCCCCTCCCAGGGCCAGTTTCCTTCCCCTTCCCTGCTGCCATCAGCGCTTGCTGTCACCGCCCCCCCCCCCCCATGCCTGCCTGTGCCCCGAACATTTGGGTTCCGTCTGAATCGCCGGCTGGGACATCCGGGTGCCCCTCCTTTCCCCGGGGCCTCACCCCCAGCAGACGGCAGCCCGGGCACTCGGAAGGGGGCGGGCACACCTCTCCTGCCTGATCGGCTTCTGTCCCCTGGCCGCCCCAGCAGGAGGACTCGGAGGGCCTGTTTAGAAGAGCAGGCAGCACGCTGGAGCCCCAACACTGGCTTCGCCGCTGTCCCCGGGGGCCACACGAGAGAAGACACGGCCGCCGCTTGGCCTCCAAAGCTGCAGGTTTAGAGAATCTCATGGCCAACCTCTCCACCCCTCGTCTTTCCCGCTGCCGTTCCCCGAGCTCCGGCTGCCTGGCTTCCCTCCAGTGCAGCCCCCTCCTCGCCTGCAGCCCAGACCGAGGCTGGCGGGGGACACCCTGCCCCGGGTCGTCCGCGGCCTCTCCGCAGCCCGCCTCCGTCTCTGCCGACGCGCCCCCCTCCACGCACTCCCAAGAGGCCGCCCGCTTAAAGGCCAGGGCAGGAGGTCAGGCTGCGTGGGTCCTGCCTCCCAACCCTCTCTCTGACCTTGAAAAAGTCAAGGTGCCACGCTTGGTCAGCCGTTCGTGCCGCATGTGAGATTAGAAGCTTCGCTCAGAATGCCACGGACATTTCTGAACCAGACAGCTCCAGGTCCCCAGCCCGGCAGAGCAGGAGGGCTCTGGCCAGAACAGCCCTCGGGGGAACAAGGTCACGGGGATGTTGGTGGCACGCCGACGTCACCTGGGAAACGACCATCCTCCCCAGTCCTGCGACCGGGGCTCCCGAGCCATCATGCTCCAGGAGAGGACAGCTTCCCCTCAGCAGCTCCCGGTCATAAGAAGCCAGCTGTCCGACAGGGAAACCCACCGGGCCCCTGCCGGGGGGGACCCCCGACACCAGGCTGTCCTCGGCGGGCCGCAGGGCCCCGGACGGGGGTGGCCGCCTCCCTGACTTGGCTCAGCCACCCAGAGCGTCCGAACGCCTGCTGCTGTCCATAAGAAGCGGAAAATAAAACACGGTCATCCAAGTTTCTAAATACAGGGTTGGGTGAAAGTAGGTTCAGGGGTGTCCGTCTGGGAACGTACATAATATAAGACAGAATGAGGATACGAAAATAAACTCTGCAGTTCGAATGCTCACGGCTGTGAGCCTGCCCTGGCCCACCCCGCGCGGGGGGCCGGAGAAATGGACGGGATACGCCCACCCGGCGGAAACACCGTCAGCCCCGGGAGCTTGGGCTGTGGGCCGCTGTGCGCCGAGGACGTGAGGAGCTCCACGTGTCGCTACGGCGGGCACACACCCATGTAACCCCATGTATGAGTGCCACACACAGAAGAGACACGCTGAAGAGCCAGTGGGGGTTACTGGCTCCTGTATTAACATCTCATTTCGGTTCAACCACATTTATAAAGGTGCCCCATATTCAGGTTCAATCCATGGCAGTTATCTACAAGAGCCAAATACTGTACAGAAATTAAGTAACTGTGGACACACCGATGGAAAGGAATCCTTTTATCTCCAAGAAGAGAGCGAAGACGTCCTCTCGGAGTCCCAAGAAGCTGGCAGGGGCTCCGCAGAGAGCGGGGTCACGCAGGGGGCTGGCCCCCTCTCCTTGGCCGCGGTCTCTGACGCCCAGCAGCGCCCAGCACGGGCGGGTGCCTCCTCGCTCCCCACCATCGAGCAGTCCTCCTCCGTCGCACGTAGGGGCCATATGTTGTTTACCCACCATCAGCCGATACACATTTGCGCTGGTTCTGTTTTCCGGCCACTTCGAAAAACGCCGCCACGAACGTTTGTGTACACGTTGTGCGTATGTGTGTGTTTTCTGAACCGTGTGAATGTGTCACCTACACGAGAATGTTTAATGTTGCAAAGGATTCGTTAAATGGCACATGCAAACCATCTTCCAAGGAAGGGAGTGGTGGCATACTGTGTGTGTGTGTGTGCGTGCATGCGTCCATACACTATTTCGATCTGTGAAAGGCTTACGTGAGGACACAGAAAAGCCCGGGGGGCAGGAAGCCCCAGCATCCGAGGGTCGTCTCCGGCTAGAGGGACGCTGGGTGACTGATGCATTTGTGAGCTTTTCTGTATTTCAGCCATTTTCAACTGCGAATATAAATTACTTTTGTAATCAGAAACTAAAAACAACGCCATGTTATTGGAAGAGAAACAACCTTCCCATTCAATTTCCCCGGGGTCTTTACCTCTCTCACGGAAAAACATCCTCCCGACAGCCCACGGGCGAGGTGGGGAGAGCAGGGCCCAGCCCGTGTCTGTCTGCCTGTCCCTCTTTTTCGCACTCTGTCGGTCACGGCATCCAGGAAAGTGCAAACACCCAACAAATGCCAATCAGTTCTGGAGACCCCGGGATTGGTCTCCATGGCAACCTGACCAGGGCACGCCACTATGGGAGCACCGGCCCGGCCCAGAGACGGTCCGGCAGGAGGAGTGCCTGCCTCCAACAGCCTGGGGCTGCGGGGGGACCGACCGTGGCATTTAGCTGCATGGCAGTGGGACTGGACTTCCCCAGGCGGCCGGAGACAGACATCTCTGTAAACGAGGGAGCGCTGGACGTCTCGGCCGATCATCCTGATCCCAGGAGCCGCCATTTCTGGCTCCATGGCGGTGAACAGGCGTCACGGTCCAGCGTTCTGAGGAACCACGCTTTGGAACCAAGCGTTCTTCCCCCGTGCTCGCCTCGCACACTGTGTCATCACGCTGCTTCTGACTGCCCACTCGTCTGCCCTGCCCAGCCCTGTCCCTCACACCTGCAGGACCTGGGACGCGGCAAGGATTAAAGGCCTCCATCTCACATGTCCGAACCCCTGGAAGTTACAAAATCCAGCTACCGCTCTGTTAAATGAGATGCATCCCGTCCTCCCGCCCCACTGAACAGAATTTCAGAGTGGCTCCAAGGGCCAGTTCTGAATGTAGACACCTCTGGCTTCGTCGCATCGTGGGCTGGGGACACGCCGCACCAGAGAGCTGGCCACCAGCCTGTGCCCCTTCTCTGTCCCACAGCGAAAGCGCCCCGTGTGTGCCCCCGGCTTGAACCGCCCACACTCACACTCCCTGCTGCCCCCCAGCCATAGCCCCTCGGCCATCCCTGGGCCTCAGCAGAGCACATGCCTGTGTGCAGCCCACCCTTAGGAGAAAGACCCACGGAGAGGCCTGCCCACGTCCTGGAGGTGAGCCGGGAACCTTCCAGAAAGGCATTCCGGCTCAGGAAACAACTGATGCGTGACCCGGAAGGGAGGTGGGGGGCAGGCTCTGGGAGCCCACTTGGACTCCCGGCAGCTAGAGCGGGGGGCTCTGGGAAGTACGGGGTCCCCTTGCCCAAGACTAAGGGACGCTCACGTACATTCCCACTAGGCTGGGTTTCTCGGCGCTGGCACTGAGGACATTTCAGGCTAAAGAACTCTTCACGGTGGGGGCTGTCGGTATCATCCACCCTCAACCAGAAATGTCTCCACACACGTCCCGTGGGGGACAGGCCACCCCGAGTGGAGACCCCCTGGACTGTGAAGCTCCTGAGGGCAGGACACACCTCGGCTGCACTCAGAGGCAGTGCGTGGCCTGGGGCAGGCGCCCAGCCGCCGAGTGTGAGTCCGTGAACCATCTGCTCTCGGCCTGAGCCCCACTGTCCCCGGGGAGGACCGTGGCCTGCTGGGGGCAGAGGGGTCCTCAGTACAAGCTGAGAGCCATTCTCGATCCCCTGGCCACAGACGACATGCCCAGAACCTGCAGGGGAGAGCGAGAGGGGGCAGGCACCCTGTCTTGCACCCAGGGCCACGTGACCGGGCAGCTCCCTCAGCCTGCAGTGCGCACCGAGCTCCCCACGGAGGCTCCCCACGGAGGCCACGCAGTGCAGGGTCTCTCCTTCCTCTGACCACAGCCGCCTGGGTTTGAACGAGGGAAGGGGCGGGGCCTCGGAGCCGCCGTACACGCCCCTGTGGAACCTGGTAGGACACCGCCAAGCTCCACAGGTTTCTCCGGCACCACCGAGTGTGGTGCGGGCGATGGGACCTCTGGGCTGCGAGACGCTCACGGGAGATTTCTTCGTCCTCCTGCATCGCCGGCGGACGTGCGCAAACCCTGTTCACCCCGAGACTCTCCCATCAGCCGTAACGTTGACTGCTTCAGCAAGCCACGCTGCCCCTCCAGGGCTGCAAGCATCCACTGCTCGGTTTTCAGTCCGAGGTGGAACAGCCCTCCTTGCACACGTCCCGTGCTCCTGGCGACCAAGTATACATGGTTCCCTCCAGCTGGGTTTGGGTCGGCACGCGTGGTGCCGTGGGTGACGCTGACATGGAGAAGTGGGTGCTGATGGAGCCACAGCTCGGAGCCAGAGGCACGACGGGTGCCACCCAGAGGCACCGAGAGGGCCCCGACTGGATCTCAGAATCTGCCGGTGCTCGGGGCTCCCTGGAGCAGCAGGTCTAAAGCCGTGGTCCGCACAGACACCGCCGGAGGCCCTGACACCACAGCAGGAGATGCTTGGACTACAGCTGGTTTCCCGTGACCACCGACACGGCCTGTGCGTGTCCACTCGCGGCCCCCGCGGGCGCACACGGAGTGTTCCCGGTGGCTTCCCTAACCCGGGATACCACCGCTGCCCCACCGGCAGGGTAAACTGTGTGCGTCTGCCCGTGTCCTCCCCTGCTGCTCAGACCGACTTCAGTCACAGCGAGCGCAGATGGATACCACCCACGCACACATCAGGGCTCTTCGAGGCCCTCATGGCGTTTCAGGGAGGAAAGGGATCCCAGGACCAGAGAGTCGGAGCACGGCGACCCCGGAGCGATAATCATGTCGGTCACGCGCCTCCCTCCCCGAACGCGGGCCGTGGGGGAGAATGTTCGGAAGACCTTTCTGAGAGGCAGGTACGCTACGGAGTGTAAAAATAAGTACATTTTCAGAGTTTCTGAACAGGAGTGTCACCGTGACATTTTCACTGCAAAATGTTCTCTAAGTTCTCTGAGGTGTAAAAAAAAAAAATCAAGTCTGGAGAAAAAGCAAGAGTAATAATATTTGCAGTGCGAGCAGCACACCCCAGACACCGCACTGCTTTTCAGAGGTTTACGGACGATCCGCTTTGCATTCTGATGAGCTTCACCCGAGCACCCCGAGTGGCCCCCAAGCCGGCCCCATCAGTATGCGGCTCCGAGAGCGTCGAGGGTGTGCAGAAACAATCAGAGGGAGCGTGACCACGGCCCGCTGTGTTATTTGTGGGAAGGGAATGCACAGTATACGAAGCTTGTCATTCCCAACCGAACCGCAGTCCTGCGAGCATCGGTGGGTTTCAATTAGCCATGCTGTAGAATCAGGATACGCTTGTTAACCAGACGCGCTTTTTTAAAAACATCTCAGCAACATCGCTGACCAAAATAAACAGAGAGAAATGACCCCTTCTCTCAAGCTTTACCACCCAAACTTCCATCACTTCTGATCTTTCCCTTCTAATTTCTTTACCTCCTTCCCCCCCCCATTCACATAACAGAGACGCCATTGCCCCGCCCCCCTCCAACCACCCAGGCACGGAGGTGCTCCGAACACACGGTGTCCTTCACACGCCCTTCGCGCCCACAAGAGGAACATCACACTCGCCTCCCTTTGTTTTCGACGAAACGACTGAGAAGTAACACCCCCCTCCCCAGGTCAACGTGGCCGACTGCTGGCCAGGCCGAAACCGAGACGCTCCCCACCCACACTGAGCGGGGGTGCCCCCCAGCGTCGACCCTTGTTTGCAGAGGCGAGGCTGGAGGTTGATGGGGTGGGAGGAGGTCCCGGAGGACACGCTGAAGACGTCCCGGGAGAAATAGCTCCTGCTTTTCCCAACCGTGTCCTTTCCAGAAACTGCCTCCCCTCAACTCCCGCATCAAAGGACGTGAGTTTTCCCAATTAAAGTAACAACAGTGACATACAGGTAACTCAAGGACAACAGTGACATACAGGTAACTCGAGGAGAGGCGGATGGGGTGTCAGCGGTCAGAGAAGTCCCCCGAGTTCAAGGTCGGGGCAGACGAAGCACAGACAGGGAACCGTCGTGTGAAGGAGCCCGGCCACTCCTGTACAGCCCGCTTCCATTGTCTGTTATAAATAATTCAGAGTTTTCTTTTTCTCTTAAATATCACAAAACCAAGTCCAAATCTTTATGTGAAGGATGCTGCTGTGTCCCTCGCTCCCTCCCCCGCCAGCCCGGGAGGCCAGCTCCCGGGAGAACCACCCCTCGAGCTTTCACATTTATTCCTTGACATTTCAAACCATTTGTCAGGCAGCGCCGCCTTCTCGAGATCAAAGTCGGAAAGTCTGGCCCGGAACTCCCACTCGGCCCTGTCCGACGGTGACAGGGAGGGTCCCTCAGCCCCCGAGCATCTGCCGCCTTCCTCACCCGGAGAAGTCCGCCGGCCCTCACCCAAACGGTGGCCGTCTCACCCCCTTACTGCCTGCCCCTCGCTTCCCAGCCTTCCAGCATTCGGGAGGGGGCGAAGGTGACTCCCCAGGTGACTCACCGAGACCCTAGGCAGAGGGAGTGGAACCCAAGGACCAGAAGGTGTCCCCACTCAGAGGCAACGGTGACCGTGGGGGCATGGCCCGTGGGGCACTCTCGGTACTCGGTCTCCACTTGGAGACAGACACAGAACAAGGGAAGGCAACTTACCCCAGTCCTTCCACGGGCAGCAGAGGGGACACGAGGCTCCAGGTCCTCACTTCCACATGCTGACACCAGGTGAGGCCGCCCTGCCAGCCCGGGAGGGCGGCCGAGTTTAGTGCTGAAGCCTCAGGCTCTTAATGTGACGTGACTTACCACTGTCTCCTGAGGCATCTGCTCCCTGAGGCGTTCCTGCCCCCAACACAAAGCAGAGGGAGGGGCGGGGCAGAGCCCAGGGCTGGGCGAAAGTGTCTCCACGGTCGTTCTCAGTATGGGAGGGCTGGGGGCTGGATAACACATCCTGCACGGTTCTCCTTCGCAAAGCCTCCCGCCACACCCCGGGCCGGAGCGTCCCTCGGGTGCCCGTGCAGTCTGCTTCCGGGTGCGGGAGGGAGAGCGGTCTCCGTTCAGCCAGACGTGGGACGCGGTGGGGCAGGGAGATGTGAAGCGGGACTTTCCGGAGCCTTTCGTGTCCCCGCGCGGACGGGGAGCCTGCCAGAGGTGGCTGCACCACGCGGCGGTCTCCCGAGTCACTGGGCCTGTGAGTCTTAGCACCCGGTGAGACTGCAGGGAAACTCGGCTGCGCCACCAGAAAGAGGGGACGCCCGGTCCCCACACCCTTTACCTACAAACTGGAGTCAGAGCGACAGGCTTCTCCACAAGCTGGGGACTGCGAGCTGGGAGGGAGCCTCACTCCGGAAGCGGGGCTTCGCCCAGGAGAGCCGCCGACACACGTGGGTCAGAAGCCGGTCCAGTGGTTCATGCAGTACAACGGGGACGGTGGCCAAGGTGCCGTCCTGACAGCATGCGGCGGGGTTACGCAGGGCCTTCTGGACGACCAGGGCGGCCACTTGGTATCAGAGACACTCGGCGGCCACCATCTGTCAGGGCGGCGAGAGATGTCAAACCGGCAGCCTGGAAGACTGAAGGATTCCGCCAGTCGTTCAAACACGGACGGACGCAGGGTTTACATCCTCCCGGCGGGGCCTCCTCTGCTCCTCGCAGACGCAAGCTCTCACTGGCCGGCCTGGCTCCGCCGGCTCCCGCTGGAGGGAAAGGTGTCAGTCCGGAGCCTCGGCCCTTGAGTGGGACCCCCCTGGAGCGCGTTGGGGGTCCTGGCTGTGCCCCCTGGCCAGCCCAGGCTTTCAGAGGCTGACACTCGCGATGAAAACCGTGCTGAGACTTCTCCTCCAGCTCTCTGTCCTGTGCGTTTTCTCTCGGGGTTAGCAACACCAAAGGAACGCGGACACTCGGATGAGCATGTGAGACGCTGGCTGGATGTGGTTAGCCGCTGGCCTGTGTTCTGGAACTCTCCTCCTCCCTACGACTGTCTGTGGGAGGGCCCTGGGCGCAGACTTGAGGAGCCACTCTTCCCGACGGCGGCGGCAGGAGGGCAGACCTGGGAGACGGCCGGTGTGGCGGGGGGCCCGGCAGGACTGGAGGTGAGAGAGCCGTGCGGGCCGGGGTCTGCCGGGGCGTGGAGTCTAGCCCGTCGGCTCCCACCTCTCCACGGCACAGGCTCCCGGCGCCCTCGAGAACCTGGCTGTGCACAGCGGACACTCCCCTGGGCCCGTGCGGCTGAAAAGAACCACATCACGGATGTGTGCACTAACGCCAGTCCCATGACCACACGGCTTTCCCTGCAGGGCGTGCCTGGGGGCCAGCGCCCTGAGATGTTTGCTCTGAGGCTGCTGCCGGCCTGCTCACTGGCAGGTCTCTGCCCTGCTCCCTGCAGGAGGCACTTGGGACAGGAGAGGGGAGGCCATGTCTTTTTAAGGGCGATAAGCCGCTCGCTCCAGTGAGGCCCCCAAAGGCAGAGCCAGGCCTCGTTTTGCTGCCACAGTGACAGCGTATGGGTGGCAGACACTGGGAGAAAAGGGGGGCCACAGACACAAGTTGTTCGTCACCGTCAGCCACCGAGGCCTCCAGTGCCCCTCGCCAAAGTCAGGTGCAGTGGGGCTTTCTGAGCTGGCAGGACGCTCTGTCCCTCCAACTCTGACGAAGCCACGAGCCGGGGACCACGGCCGTGGACCCCACGCCGTGGGGCAGCCTCGCTGGTCTGCCCTCCGAGCATCTGCACAGCTGAGAGGGGGTTCTGTCCCGCCCCCCAAGTTCTCGGACCTCACTCGACATCACTCTCCGCAGTCAAGGGACAACTGCTCCGTGTCTTTGCCTCTCGGAAAAGCCAAGCTCCGTCCTTCTTGCCGCAGGCACCTCTCTCCGCCCTCCGCCCGATCCGAGTCAGGTTCCCCGGCCTCAGAGTGGCCTGGAGCAGCTCCCCTGGCACAGGGTCGTGGGCAACCGCTGCGCCCCGGGGACACCCAGGGCTGCCTCTGATACTGGATAGGAGGCTCACGCATCCCATGTTTCACCGATGCCCTCAGCCAGGGTTTCTCTCCAGCTCTGGACGCTCTCCGGGAGTTTGGTGGTTCCGCCTTTCCTCTCTGCCTCGAGGACCTCCGATTCCTTTCTGAATGGGGCCTAGTCACGACCGAGGCTGGAGGCCTCCGACACAGACTGAACCATCAGCATCCTCCGCGTGCCCGCGTGCCCCGAGCCTCTCAGACAGGCCCCTGCCCCATCGGAGGTGAGCCCCGGGGCATCTGCCCCCCCCACCCGGGGGGCACACGCACGCGAGCAAGACCTGCAAGCCTGCCTCCAAGCCCAGGGCAGCGAGGTGGATGGACCCTCTCCGGTGCACGCCCGACGGCTCCTGACAGGAAGATGCGACCTGGCGGGAAGGATGGGACGCAGACGAGTCTGCAGCCTTGTTCCCCTGGGCAGGAGCTTTAACCCCAAGGGGAAGAAGGGGTCGCTTGCGGACGGCGCACCCACCGAGGCGGCGGCACGGGGATTACAATCGCACCCAGACGGGCCTCAGAACCCAGGCGGCGTTTCCGAGGAATCACCACAGCAGCAGGCTAGGGGCCTCCTCTCCGGCCAGCACGCCTCCTTCAAGTCACTTTGGGGTCACTTCGAGTCGGACGGAAGGAAGCGGCTCGCTCAGCTCCCGGAACGTACCGTCAGACCTGGACTGCTCTCCTGGGAGGCGGGGAGCGCAGGGGGCGGAGACGAGATCTCCGAAGCAAGGCGGGTGCTCGCTCAGCGCTCTCCCAGGAAACGGAGTCTGCAGGCAGCCCCCCCCCCCAACACATGCACCCAGCACTAGCGTGGGAACACTGCAGGTGAGCAGAGCTGGGAGGGTGGGCAGCAGGGCTCCAGGCCCGCTGGACAATCCAGGCTCCCCACCCTTGGTCCTCCACGTTGCCCTGTCACCCCCACTCTGTCATCCCGAGGAGCTGTCCTTCGGTCCCTCCCCCAAGAGCCCCAGAGGGGCCAGGGCTGCTCCTCCCTGCCCCTCCCTCCCCTGACTGTCCTTTTGGTCACCCCCCAGCAGCAACCCGTGAGCTCGGGCAGCAAACCCGAAGCGGCCAGGCCCTCTGCCGACCCCAAGCCCGGCCTCACTCAGGAGGCTACACGGCCAGGAAGTCGCCCTGCCCAGCCCTGTGCTGTCTCCTCGGCATCACACCCTGCCTGCTCCTTCCTACGGCCGTACCTGTGGTGCTTCCTCTCCACCCACGCCCGGCCTTGACCCTCGGGACCTGGGCTGAGCCAGGGGAGGTGTGGTGCACCGTGCTGAGGTCACACCTGTGGCCGGCAGGTGGCGAGGGTGTGGCTGCTGGGAGCCTGGCTGCAGGAAAACCATTCCCACACGAGAAGGGACGGACGAGGCAGCCTGGAGGTGACCCCCAAATTACACGCGCTTGGCTTGTGCTCCTTCCCTGGGGGAGGAGGGGCACGTGGCTGGGTGCAGGCCCACCAGGAGGCCTCAGAGGGGAGCCGCAGGAAGTGCAGACCACGTGGAAGTCCCTCCCTTCCTGTCCGAAGCCGCTCACACCTGCCCCGACCCAGGCAGCCTCACTGGTCACCCTGAGCATCAGGGTGGCTCTTCCTGTGAGTCCCCCTCCACATTGCAGGTGCCGCCACTCTTTCTGGAACCTCCCCCCGCGACTGAAACCAGGGGACGAATCTTAGATCCGAGACCAGCCACACACTGCCGGGCAGCCAGGGTCCCTACGGGCTGGGGAGGGTGAAGGACGGTCACCGCAGGCGGTCTCTTCTGGGAAGTCTTTAAAATCGCCCTGTTCAGGTGGTGGCGGAAGGACGTTAAGAACGGCATCCAGCCCCCACGACGCCCGAAAGACTGTATCTGGGGAGCGAGGGTGGGGGTCCACAAGTGTGGAGCCCCCAGGACGGCAGAGCGGCCGGGAGCGCTCTCGAGCCGAGGGGGCCTGAGTCGGTGAGCACCCGGGCGCGGGACGGACTCTGAGCCTCCGCCCCCGGCGGGGACCACGCACGCGCCCGGCTCTAAGGCCAGGCTGCGTAAGTTCGACCTCCGGGTTGGCACTCATGCGCCACAGGGAGCCTACTTTGTGCAGCTGGGCAGCCCCTTCTAGGACCTGGTCACACGACCCGAGCGGGAGAGCCGGGTCCTCTCTGGACTGGGCCCCGAAACAGCCCACACCTTCTCAGGGGCACAGCGAGTCCCCCGGCCGCGCCACGGCTGCAGGGGCTAGGGCTCAGAGCCAGCGCCCCTCAACCCCTCCCTCCACAACGAAGGTGCACGGGGCAAGAACATCGGGTTCCTGGCCTCTGTCTGCTGTGAACCTCTCGCGAACCCCCTAGGGCCCGTGGCGGAAGACGACGTCCCACAAAGCCACCGAGAAATTCCGTGGGAGAGAGTCCGAACCCCGGAGGCCAGGGAGCCGCAGGTCTCGCTGGTCCTCCGCCACAGAGCCCCCCTGCACGAAGCCGCCCTCCTCCTGGGCCGAGCTCAGCTCTGCGAGTCCTCCCGTGCCAGCCCGGCTGCCCAGGAGCCTGTCACGCGGGCTGGGTGCCCCGAGGCCTCCGGACCCCGCAGGTGAGCAGGGGGAACAGAGTCCTGCACACTGAGCATGCTCTCCAGGCTCGCCCGGCCCTGGCTCCGCCCAGCGGCTCCTCCGCGCTTCCGGCCACCCCCGCCGCTGCAGCTGCTGCAGCTGCTGCAGACCCCCTGGACCCCGCTCACCTCGGTCTGCTCACGGGCAGCCGGAGGCCTTGCCTTCCGCTTCCAAGGTGAAACAGAAACCACCAGACAAGACCCCCTTCCCTTCCTTACCCCCACACCTCTAAACCCCCGTGCTCCCCTCCGCCTCCTCCCTGCCACACAGGAGGGCTCCCCATCGATAGAGCTGGCGCTGGCCCCGCCTCCTCAGAGTCCAGCATTTTCCCGCCCGTCTCCTCAGGGACCACACCTGGTCATGGTCCCCACTTCCAGGCCCTGGCGGCCTCTCACGTTGAAAGAAATCAAAGTGTCTCTCCCGCTAACCAAAAATGCTCCCCGGGGTCCCAAAGACAGTCCCCACTCTTGGGACACCCCTGGATCTGCTGCGAACGGGAGGGTGCACAGCCCCACCCCCGGGTCACTCCCTTGGAGAGGGGCTTCCCTGGGGGGCGGAGGGGGAGGGGGCGGGGTCAACCAAACTAGATTTAAACAGATTAAGTCAGCGGGGTGAGGAGAAAAGCACCAACCTAGCCCCGTGTCAGTTCCCAGGCCGACCTCACCTGGAGCTCACCCTCACCTTGAGCTCGCCCACCCGGCTTTACCGTCTCACCTTGCCTGCCACGTCCGGGAGCTCACACCAAGCCTGCTGGGGCCCGGTGAAGGGTCCGAGTGCGGCCAGGGACCCGCCCCCAGCCCCCAGCCCTCGACCTCCACCCCTGCTCCAAACCTCCCACATCCAGAGTCCCTGCCTCCTCGAAGGGAGGTACTAGGAGTCACCGAAGGCGTTCCACCCTTCCTGGCTGGGACAGGGCCCGGGAAGCCGGGGCGCCGGGTGGGCCCAGCGGCGTTCTGTTCTCAGTGGGATTCCAGGACTCCAGTGCCAACACCCCACCCCCACCCAGCAGCTCACAGCAGGCCCGCCAGGAGAGTCTGGCCCACCTGAGTATGTTTGGGGGGGCAGGGGGCGGGTATACATGCTCAGCAGGTTGGTCTGTAAAGCCTGGAGCCTGATCTTCCTCCGGCCAAGGTCACCTTCCCAAGACCCACAGGGAAGAGACAGGACCACTCCCCTCCCACTGGCTTGCTGGTGCATCAAAGATAAAGGAACCCTTGAGCCCACCCCCCCTCGAACCCCTACACAGCAGCTCTGACGGAAGGATCTCCGTGAGGCCTGGCCGCTCGGACCGCACAACTGTCCCCAGCAACCTCAGAGGCGAGGGTCTCGGTCGCCTGAGCCGTGTCTACGGACTCAGGTGCGAATCCTGCTTCTGCCTCTTGAGCCGTGTGACCCTGGGCGAACCACTCAGCCTTTCTGTGCCTCTAGTTCCTTAGGAAGATGAGGACACACTTCACCGGATGAACTTTGCCTGTCTGAAGGGGTCTCGGCCAAAGCAACCAATGCGACAGATGGTAAACGCCTTTGCTAAAAGGACTTGAGCTAAGAAACGTCTTTTAAAGATTCACAGTAAAACTGGGGAGGAAGAGGGAAATGTGGGTAGCTCAGAATTTCCGTATCTTCAGTGTTCTCTGCAAAACTGCCAAATAAGAGGTCTGACCCAGTCATGTCATTAGAAAATAAAGTGTTTATTAAGAAACTAGACACTGAACACTCCTAGGAGTCTCTGTGGGGACACGGCGCCCCAGGGTCACAGCACAAGGTGACAGGGCGGCAGAGTGGAGGGGGCTGGGGCGGGTGGAGCCCGGGAGGCTGGGAATGAGGTAATGATCACAATAATTAAAAACATCACCCTCAGGCTGACAACTCCTTAAAGCCACACTCGGGAGGAGGCCCTGCCCAAAGGGCCGGCAGGACACAGCGGGGACAGCCCACCGTGGCGCAGTGGGGGCAGGACGGCGGGGTGGGGGAGGGGTGCTGGGAGGGGCTGGTTGGGCAGGCGCACACCCACTTCAGGGCCCCGGAGAGACGCTGTGTCCCCGTGTGATACTCCGGACGCTCGGGCGCCGGGGAGGCCGCCTCAGATACTGGGCAAGAACTCGGGAAGCATCTCCTGGTTAAACCCCATGGGAGCACCTGCAGAACCAGGCTGGGCACCTGGCATGAAGAACCACCATCCCCGGGACCCAAGACAGGAACCTAAGTGGGAATCCTCGCCCCTGGGTGAGGCTGCCAAAGGCGGAGAGCCTGCGACCCGCTGCTGTGCACGGCTACCCGGAACTCGGTGGGCTAGAGCCATCGCCACTTCACCCTGAAAGCTCCCCGGGGAGGCCCCTGCTCCGGGCCCTCCACCATCTCGGGGGCTGCCCGCCGGTACTGACCGCCCACAATGGAGGCACGGTAAGCAGGGGCCACGGGGCCTGCCCCAAAGTCCGCTCAGCCAATGAGGCAGCAAATCTGGGAGGGGTTCGGGCCCTAAAACTGTCCCTTCCTTATCGAAGCAGGGGACGGTCATCCCCTCCCCTCCCTCTCCCCAGGGGGCCAAGTGGACACTGGGGGACACAACCCCCTCTTCGGGAGAGGGTGGCCACACAGTAAGGCATGAGTCAAAGCGAGCAAGGCAAACACACACATCGACCAGAGACCCGGCTGAGACTTCCACCGCTGCCACGAGGGGGGCTGGAGGAGGCCAAGGGTCACTTCTCTTCCCCTTCGCGTCCCGCTGGCCTTGGACTGGCGACTCCACTGGGTTCCGAACGTTCTCAGAGTCAAGAGCAAGTGGGAGTGGGCAAGGAGCCCATCCTGGGGCCACGGACCACCCGGAGGGGCCTCGGCCCCCGGTTCCCCGGCCCCTGGTGTGTCCTAGCAGGGAGCCGGTCCCCAGGCAAGGCCGCCTGCAGCCCATGAGGGTCACCACAGCAGGTCTGGGGGCCGGGAGGAGGCCTGGAGAAGCTCCCTCTCCAAGGGGTTTTCTAACAGCGCACCCGCCGCGCGCCGCTCCAGAGAGAAGAGGAAGTGGGGCGAACTGTGTCCAAAAAAGTGTACGGGTTTCTCCACAAAAAAAAAAAAAAAAAAAAAAAAGCACAGAAAATGACTGGTTTTCCTTCTTTCCTCTGAGACCTAATCTGGTGCCAGCGCGTGGGCCTGGCGCCGCCTCTGCTCGGGCGCTCTTCCCCGCCGGAGGCCGCGGGCGGGCGGGCGACGAGGCGGCTACGACTTGAGCCGGGGAGACCCCACGCTTCACCCCACGCTTCCGAGCAGGGCCCGCGAGGCCGGAGCACGGCTGGGCTTCAGCAGGCTTTCTGGTGCTGGGCCGGGCGGTTTGGTCAAGCGAGAGGAGGGCTAGTGTGTTTAAAAGATGGTTCCTGGTGCACGGGTTTGCAATTTCTGTTTATTGGCGTGAGAGGTGGCGGCAGGGGCTGCCGCGGAGGCCAGACAACAAGGAGCACAGTGATGGCTGGAGGGGGAGGGCGGCCCTGCCGGCGCTGGGTGGGAGCACACCCGTCTGGCGGCGGCGGTGGCAGTGCGGGCTGGGCGCACCGGTGGCTCATGCAGTTCCTACTTAGCATCCCCAGATCCAGGGAGAGCAAGGCCTAGCGCTTCCAGCCTCTCAGCGGGCCCAGCCTACCCAGGTGACGTCGGAACGGGGAGGCTCACAAAAGGAGTTTTTTGTTTTTGTTTTTTTAAAAGCCATGACGTCCTTTGCTGAAATAAACATTGACATCCTCAACATAGATGCCATGGTTAAGAGGCTTGGAATGTCCGGGAAGGCTTATTGGATTCAACATAATTTCTCTGAAACCTATAAAGAAACAAAAACAAAAACAAAAAACAGAAAAACAGAAAAAAGCAAAATAAAGTAAAATCCGAACCCCCCCAAAGAAGACCAAAACCAGGAGGGGAAACAGAGAGGGGGCTTGGAAGGGGGGGGCGGGGGGGAGGACCGGAGACACGGATACAGATACACGGGAAGCAGCTGAAGGAACCGTCAGCCAAAGGAGAGGAGGAGGAAATGAACTCAAAACCAAGCGCGGCCAGAGAAATCGGAAACTCCGTTTTGCTGCTGCCTCCGCTGAACCGAGGGAGGGGAGTGGGCAGGACATCGGGGGCTGGGGCTGGGGCTGGGCCTCGGCTGGAGGGTGGAAGGGCGGGAGCGGCCTCCTCTCAGTGGGGGAGCCCCTGACGGTGCGCCCAGGCAGGGGGGCCTGGGAGTGACTGCTGGGGCGGTGGGAGGGTGTGTTCTCAGAGCCTCCCTTCTCCAGGGACGCCGGAGGGCCATGGCTAACCCGAGAGGCCAGCGTCATGCAGACCACCGCTGACCGCACCGGCGGTGCTCTGCGAGTCCTGGCCTGCCCGCGCTTTCTCACTGACGGTTTCACCTCGCTTCGCCAGGTCAGCAGAAGGGCCAGGCGACGGTAACTAACCCCTCGGCCTTCCGGGAAGGTCAGGTCTCACAGGGGATGGGCAGCCCCAAGCAAGGAGGACAGCTCAGCCCCCCTCTGGCCACACTGCCACAGACCCAAGGGGGACGCCCGGAGAAGGGGGCATCCCCAGCTGCATCTCCAAAAGGAGGTGTTTCTGTCAACATCAGGTCGAAGGAAGGTTGGTACGATGGTGTCTACAGAGGGTGTGTGTTTGCACGTGCGTGCACATGCACGCACGGTGCCAGCCTGCCAGTGCGGAAAAGCTGTGTGCAGTGCGGGCGCGGGGAGGGCACCCCAGGCAGCTGGGCTCGGGCCTGGGTCGCGCTGGCTGCACAGAGACCTGCCCTCTTCCTCGTCCAAACAGGTCTGGGGCTCAGGGAGCCCTCCCTCTGCGGGGAGCGGGGTCAGCTGTGTGACGCTGGAGGGGACCGCTGTGACATCGTGTTTAGAGGGAGGGTCGGTCTCAAGCTCAAGGTAGGACGGGTCTGCGACCGCTTCCCTGTGCTGACTGGAACAAAGGGCCCCCTTGGGTCTGGGAAGCCCGTGGTCCTCTCCGGACTACGGTCCCTCTCCGACACCCCTCACTCAGGCCCTCTGAAGCGTCCTAACCGGGAAGACTCCTCCTCTCACCTGAGGGACTGGCACTGGGACCAACCCCGCGAGGGCCCCTAGTCCTCCCCCAGTCCTCTGGGACACATGGAGACATGACGAGGTCTTGAGAGCTTAAGGACCAACACTGGCGGGGGGAGGGGTCTGGTCTGCATTCAAAAGTCAAAGGAGGTAACTCACCATGTGACCTTGGGTAAGACATTTCCCCACTCTGGACCTCAGGCTCCTCATATATATAGTGAGTTGATGGGACTAGGTGGTCTCTATTGTCCTTCAAGTTTAATATCCCATGATTGTCTATGTTTGAAAAGACCCCTGGCAGGAGAGGCAGACACGGGGGAGTTAGTGGTCAGTATTGAGCCCCAAGCGCAAAAACACAGGGAAGCAGTTTTCTTGAACGCACAACGCCAGAAAGAAATCCAGGTGTTCCCAGCTCCTGCTCTCAGGCTGCGTTCCCTGTAGGTAGGGGCGCCTGGTTTATTTTAGGCGTAAAATCTAGATACAGTCTCCTCTCAGGACGGCGCAGGGGCGCTGAAGAACCGTCCGAGGGACTCGGGGAAGGAGCACTTGCCGTGGCCATGGCCTCTGCCAGCCCCTCCCCTCACGTCCAGCCCCCGCCCCCCTTCTCGGGCCTGGGTGCCCTGGTCCGGTACCCAGCACCGCTGTTCCGGGCGGTTCCCGGGGCCGGAAAGGTGGTTCCTATGACTTGGGTGACGACCCCACGGGCCTCAAGCCACCCTCGCTGGCACCTGCTCTCCCACAGGAGACACCCGGCTAAGCTCCGAGGGGAAGACAACTGCGTGAGAGCGAGGGAGGGAAAGGGAGATGAGGGGGTGTTCGGCCCCTGCGATCTCTCTCGCCTTAGTTAGGACATCAACACGCAGCACACCAAAAGCCGCTGGCTCCCTGGAGACCCCAGGGCTACATCTCCTGCGAAAACCACCGTCGCCGCTTGAGAGTGACATCTCCGGCCGAGGCCGCGCAGCACCCCCGGGCCCTAGAGGGCCCCACGCCAGACCTTCCACGGGCGGGGGCCCAGCCCACCCCAGCCCCTGCCAAGGTCCCTGCCTGACGCCGCCTGGGCGAACGCAAGCCGTTCCCCATCGGAGCCGGGATCCGAGGCTTGTTGTCTCTGGAACCCCTGCCCAGGCGGAGCCTCTCCAGGACTCTGATGCCGGAGCCTGACAGCACCCGCGGCAGCGCCCCAGCACCCTCCGTCCCCTCCCGCCGCCTCGGAGCAGAAAGGAGAACATGGCATGTGTCGGGGGGGGGGGGGGGGGCGTGGACACCGACGGGGGAGCAAACACACCTCTGAAGAAGACCCCGCCCACGCAGGGCCCAGGGACCCTCACTAGCCTGTCCCCCAGCTGTCATTAGCCTCCCGAAAGGGACCCAGCGAGCACACCGCTCCCGGCGAGCCTCCTGTAATCCAGGACGCAGCCCGGTCTGCGTGGGCACGGTCCGGGTACACGCATCCCGGGGAGCGAGCCAGAAACTCGAGGGTCGTTTTGGGGACGGAAGGGGGGCTGGGAAGGCAGGCTGGGGGGCTGGGGGGAGGGCCGAGCACCCGCAGGGCTGGATGAGAGGTTTGGGAGCCAATTCCACGGAACCCAAAGCAGGTTGCCTCTTCAAGGGCGAGTGCTTTAAAACTGACTGCAGGCAGAGGAGGACCAGGGCAGGCCTAGGCTCTCAGAGCCCCCTGTCTCCCCGACCCTCTCCTGGTCTCCAGGCCTTCGGCCCCGCCCACCCCCGCACTCCGGCCCTGGGAGTGAGCCTCCAGCCCCCGGCTCCCCCGCACCCACCCGTGAGAACAGCCCCCCGACTCTGCTGCCCGCACACCCCTCACCACCTGGCTTGGGGCCTGGAGGCCTCCCCTTTCCGTCTCTGCCCCTTCCTTTCCTTATCTGACAGGATAATCCCATTACCTAACTCCATAAAGCGGTTTGGGTTATGGCCTTGATAAAAGGCCCAATACCGAATGGAGCCCTCTATTGGATTACTCCCCACCACTTCCTCTCCAGATGCACTCGTCTGTCACCCCCGAGTCCCCACTCCCAGTAATGCGCAGCACTCACGCGGCAGGGCCCTGCGAGAGGAGCACTCTCTGGCCGGGGTGGGAGGAAGGACACAGGAGTCCCAGCACCGGGGTCGCGGGTCGCCCGGTGACAGGGAAGCAGAGGCTCAGGGAAACTCAGACCCTCGTCCGGGGAGACAGCAGGGGAGGGCCATGTAACAGGGGCTGGCGTGGGGAGCCCGCTCCGCACCCCGCCCCGGTCAGGTCAGGGTGTTCCGGCCTCCGCCTCCCCGCCCTTCCCTAGGGGGTCAGAAGAGGTGAATGGTCGGAGCCACGCGGCAGGCAGACTCGGGCTGAAGAAGGGAGCCCCGGGCAACGCCCAGACGTGACCGCCCTGGAGTCCAAACAGCCGCCTGCAGTGGCTTCAACACCCGCAGTGTCCTCACGAGGCTGACACTATGAACTCCACTTCGCACGTGGGCAATGAGGCTCCCCGATATTTTCAAAACACGCCCAACCTCACGTTGCGGCAGCGTGTGAGAGGGAATCAAGCTCTCCGTAACCCCGAAGTCCTCATCGTTAGCAATTTTGCAATGAAGCTGCCTTTTGTTGAAAATCGATACCCAGGAAGAAGAGAGGCTGAGAGGGAGGTCAAGGCCGCAGGGGTGGGGACGTCGCTCGTCCAGGGGAAGCAGGGCTTTGAGTCTGGCTCGGCCTTCGAGGACCGAGTGAGGACTGCGGTTGTCTCCCCTCGCTGGGGGGAGGGGCCTCCAATGCCGGGCACGCCCCTCCCCCGGCCCGGGGCCCAGTCTAACCCTCCCAGAGGGCTGCTCCCTGAACCAGCTAGCCTGCCCCCCCACCCCACTCTCACGACCCCTCACAACCACACTCTGCCCGTGTTGGGAACTCTACCCAGACACCAAGTCCTTTATTTTGATGTTACTCCTAGGGGCTCGGTTTACCGCGGATGAAAAATAAAACTCACGAAAAAGGAAGGTAGCGGTGGGTTCGGCGAGAAGAGCCGTTCTTCAGGACACAGCCGCCCCCACGGCCAGAGTGTGGAGTGTCTGAGGAGAGCCCGAGACTCAGGCGCAGCCTCTGACTCTCTCCCAGCACCCTCCCCGGGCCACTGTGGGAGCGAGCAGGGACAGAAGGTGTTACGGTGACAAAACGCCCCCTCGGCAACAAGCCTCTTGCTTCATGCCAGGCCTCCCCGAGGCTGTGGGAAGACCCCCGAGGAGCCCTGGTGGTCCCTGGAACGTGGCTGTGGCTGCCCTGTTCTGTGCCCCTGCCTCCTGGCGCAGCCACTGCTCCTCCCAGTCACACCCTCTCCCCTGCTGCCGTCCATCAGGCACCCCAGAGGCCGGGGGCATGGGCCCAGGGGGTGAGGCCAAACGCCCAGGCCTGTTAGCCACAAGCCAGCTCACTTAACGCTCTCGGGTCTTCCCCTCTGCTGTTCCGAGGGCGCCTGCACACTTAACCTCTAGGCCACGTGTGGCTCTAATTCGTGATTTTGCTCAACATAATTTCTTTCACATTTTTGACTTTAGTTGCCAACATTTGAAACTTGGGGCAAATCACGTTTAAAATATCCCCATTCTAGCTTCCCGTGAAAATCCAAGCGTTCTGGCAGCGCTCAGCCCACGATCCTGCACAGTAACAGTCAGCGAAGCGCACTGGCGGCCGCCCCCGATTTAGTTCCCGGCAAGAAACCGTGCCGGGGCCGGGGCCGCTCAGGCTGCTGCTGCTGCTGCTCAGGAGAAGGCGGCCCTCGGATCGCCAGCTGGCAGTGGCCTTGACGCACACACACAAGGCACGTGACCCAAGGCTGTTACGAGCCAGCCAGCAGGACTTCATGGGGCCTGATCTGGCCCAAAGCATCCCCCCAGCCTGACGACGGCGTGCCACGGAGGGTTTTAGAGGACGCCGAAACGACGTGTAGAGGGACATACGGAGTGTCTCTCGTATGTGAGCGAGGCGAGGGGTATTGGCGGGGGACCCCCGACTTCACCGTGCAGCTCGCCTCTCCCCGTAAAGCTGCCTCAGTCCTGCTGGGGAAGTAAGTGGTGCGAGTCCTGTCTCGGGTGCCTAGTCCCGTTGCAGCTGAGTGCGGACGCTCGGAGGGAGGGGGCTCAGGGAACCCTGCCCATGGGAAGTCACAGTGGGAGGTTGCCCAGGCCTGGACGAGATACAAGGTCACCGCGATTCTCAGGTGGAAGCAGAAGGCTCGTCCCTGAAGGGCCCTGAAGGCTCTCCTGACGCCTCTCTGACAGGTCTTCCCAGGCTCACCCCCCGGAGGAGGAGGAGGAGGATGCTGTGGGGCTCCACGCTCGGGGTCAGTACAACTGCCCCACCGACAAGCCGGCCTTGGCTGAGAGGGGCCGGTCCCACAGACAGTGAAATGCCTCCCACCCCGGACGCGGGTGAGGCGGCCCCTGGAGTCAGCGCCCTCCAGAAGCCGCAGCACGAAATCAGCCACAGGGCAAAGCCTGCGGACTGTTCTCAAAAGCAACCCCTGGGAGGAACAGTCTGTAACACGGGGACAGAGGGGAGAGTGCCTCTGGCAATGACCTTTCCCCCCTTCCCTCCCCTCTCCGACCTTCAGAACACCCGCCTGCACACTCAGCACCTTTTCCCTTTCTTGTTTCTTTGTGCTCTTTTCAAACGTTTGACGTATCTGAAATACAGACAGAGCAAAGAAAATCAAAACTGGGTGCTCGCCACCCGGTATTCACTTACGATCTTGACATCTTCTTTCCCAGCTTTTGAAAGAAACGACACATCACGGCTGAGGCTGTGAGCCCGTGAGGAGCCCGCCCCACGATGCCATCCCTGCTCCCACCCCCTCACCGGGGCAACCGCTGCCCGAAATAGACCGTTGTCCTTTCCAGCAACTTTAATCATTTCTCGACATAGTCATGTGCCCATCAGCAAATCTGGCCGTTGTTCTGCCTAAATTTACGCTGTACAACAAGAGGTGTTTTCTAGATCAACCCGCGTGGATCCACGCGGCTGTAACCCACCCGTCCTGACCGGTGTGGTCTACAGCGTGAAAATACTGCAAACGGAATAATCTGCCCGGTCTACCAACGGATGGTTACTCCCATTGCATCACGATCTCCAAAAAGGCTGCAGTAAATATCATCACACAACTGTAGGCCCGTGCGAGAACCTCTCTGCAGCAGTAGCTGGCAAACTTTTTCTGGAAAGGGCCAGAAAGTGAGTGTTTTAGGCTTTACAAATTATACGGTCTCTGTTGCTACCAAATTCTGCTGTTGTAGCCTGAAAGCAGCCACAGGCAACACATACATACATACATGCATTTCAATAAATCTTTGTTTACAAAAATGGGCAGGAGCCAGGTCTGACCCTTGGCCCATGGGCCACCGTCTGCTGACCTCTGCTCCAGGGGCATGTGAGTTAAAGTGTGGGCGTGTGGCCGGGCGGCAGCTGGGAGTTTGGTAGGAATGGAGACTCCCAGGCCCACCAAATGGACACCTGCATTGTAACAGGTAACTCAGGCATGTTTTATGTGCAAGAGTGTCTGGAGCACATGGAGCTCTGCAGAACCCCCCAGAGCAGAGCCCCTGTCCTCGCTTTTCGCCCCCAGACCTGGAGCCCAGAGCCAGGGTGAGTGCACCCTGCTTGTCACCCGTCTGTCCCTGGGCCACATCCAGGCCATAGGGCTGAGGACCCGGGGTCTAGCCCCAGCACTGTGTCCCTGCGGGTCCCTGTCACCGCTCTGCTCCAGCACAGGGGTCCACTAAAGTATGTGACTCGATGCACCATCTTCACCAGAGCTCAGTTATTTTTCTTTTTTTCTACATTAGAGAAGAAAATACGTATTTTCTTTGTTTCCTTAACTGGCGTCTTGAATCCTATCTCCAACACCCGCCTTTAATGACCTCCCATCCCCCAGCATCTCCCATCAGTCCTGTTCCATCCCCCTTCCTGCACCGACCCGTGGGTGCGGTCCCCCCTACCCTCGGCTGGGCGCACCAGGGCCAGACCCACTCGGGCCACCTTCCCGTCCCACACCCAGTACAGGTGCAGCAGTGGGGCCCTCTGCCTGACCAGACCGTCTGCTGTCCCCACATCCCCTCAGTTCCTTCAGGTAACAGCATTCTGCATGATTCGATTCCAAATGTGACCTCCACCGTCTGCTATACCACTAACGCTTAATTCCCCCCAATGACTGTGATTCCCTCCACAGAACCACCCTCCTGAGGGGCACCTGGTGGCTACCCCATACCCATCTGGTCTCTCCTGCTCCCTCTTCGGCCTGGTCATTCCAGGCTGTGGCATCTTGTCCCCCTCCCACCCCCCCCCATGACACCTACGGTGCCGTGCCACCCTGGCCACCTTCCCACCTTCCCACCGCCCCTCTCCCGTGGGCCCCTCTCCTCCGCCTGCACCCCAGCCCCCCCATCCTCTCACCCCTGACTGCTCAGGGTGTGGTTCCCTCCCTCGTGTCAGCAGCATCTCCTGAGAGCCACTAGAAATGAAACATCTCAGGCTCCACTGCAAACCCCCTGCAGGGAAACCTGCATCTCAGCAGATGGGTCAGGAGGTTCCCACGTGCACTGGAGCGTGGGAAGTGCCACTCTGGTCCCCTCCTCCTCTCCCTGCGCCCCCCTGTACATCCCGTCCTTGCCGTCCACCTCCAGGGCAGTGACCCCTAACCCTGTAACTCTAGCCACGAACCTTCTTTTCCTTCTCACGACGCCCACTGGCTGCTTGGCATGTCTATTGTTGTGCATTGTCATTGCAAACTCAACATTTCCTCTCCTGTTACCTGGAATTGCTTTAAATACACAGACTACAACGAAACTTTCCCTTTCTTTTTCATTTCTGTATTAGAGCTTCTTTAAAAGCCCAACAGCCGATTTCTGCGAGCATGTGCACACGCTCTGGCAGGGAGCTCAGCACCGCGATGGACTTCTCCGCCCGGCCGTCACCGCGCCCCTGCGGTGGGAGAGCCGTCACGGCCCCCAGCTCGTGGGCGAGGACACACAGGGGCAGACCGGGCTGCCCTGCCGACCAGCCGCACAGGCGGGCCTGAACCCAGGCTTTCTCGGTCCAGCCCCCGCGCCCCGGCCCGCCGCGCTGATGCCCGGGCTGCAAGCACGTCGTCCCACAGCTCTGCCTACTTTTCACCTGATGGACCAGGATTTTCGCAAACAGAAATCCTGTTTTTCAGACCCATGGGACGTGGCTTGCGTGTGCGTGCGAATCTGTGTAACAATGTGCCATGTTATTTTGGGGTTCTGCTCTAGAAGCTTGGCATTTGAGAAGCATTTCTCCATCTAGAAACTTTAAATAAGAATGTTAGCCTCGGATTAACTCTGCGAGGCAAGGAAAGGAAAACCTGCTCTCAATGTCGATGTCTCCTTCCCCCGACCCGACCACGGGCCGTCCCAGAACCAACCCTCAAGTCCGTCTGCTACGCCGGGTGCCTGGCTTTCCTCAGGGTCACGGCCACACTGCTGAGGGCCCGATGAGAAAAAGGAAAGGCCAGAGTCTGGCAGGAAATGGAATCGGTGAAATCCGAATCCTTGGTTTGTATCAATTTTAAGCAGATTATCTTGGAGCAGAACATGGCTAAGAGGCAGCTGGCACGTTCTACATGTACGGCCCTAACAACAGTACAAACCTACGGGTTGCTAGTCTGGCCCCGAACTCCTGTGGTTAGTGACGACGACGAAGATGCGGAAGAGGCTGGTGAAGAGAGGGCAGAAGAGCAGGCCCCGCCGTGACCTGGACAGGGCAGCAGCTCTGACTCTTTCCTGGGCGCTCCGCGTGACGACAGCACACACAGGCACACAGACACAGACACACGTGCTCCCGCGCGCACACACACACGCAGAAAAAGTGCGCTCACTCCGGGCAGTGGGGGGAGGGGTCTCGGGACAGCTGACCCCCAGCCTAAGAGTGCAGGTGTGTGCTGTGCAGGCCCCAGAGCATCGGCGCGCTGCAAAGGCAGATGCTGCAGCAGACCCGACAAGTGCAGGCTCGAGTCCTTGCCTTCCCTGCGCTCCAAATCCCCCAGTCACTGACGCCGGCCGAGAGCCCCCTGCGCTCGGGGGCGCTGTGTTCAGAGCTCGACGGAGGGAGAAGGCAAACCAGGAGGAGTGGCACAATCCCTGCCCTGGAGAAGCTCGAAGCCCAGCGCCGAGAATGGGAGGTGCACACCTTTCTACGCTCATTAGCAGTAAGCTTGCAAACACCTGAGCATCAATCAACCTTCTAGAAGCCAAAAAGGCGGGAAAGTTTAAGATCAAGGGGGATCCTCAAACAAAGAACGCAGGATCCACTACGACGAGTGCCCAGGGAGAGGTGCCGCCCAGAGGTGGGGGAGTTCGGTGCGGGGAGTGGTCACACTTGAAGGCAAGGAGGAGGGAGACATGGTCACTAGGCAGAAAGTCACGGGCTGCACTGCACACGGCAGGAGCAGCACACACAAGGCATCCCAATGGGGGTTATGAGCTGAACTGTGCCCCCCAGAAGATAACCCCGATACTTCAGAATGGGATGGTATTTGGAAACAGTATCTTCGCAGGGGATCAGGATAAGCTCATGAGTGTCAAGCCCCAATCCAGGGTAACTGTGCCCTCACGAGAAGGGGAAGTTCGGACACGCAGACACAGACACAGACGGAGCCACGTGAGCACCGAGGCAGAGACTGGGGTCACCTGGCCACCAGGAGTGTCCAGGATTGCTGACCCGAAGCCAGCTGAGAGGCTCGGGAGCAACTCTTCACCAGAATCCCAAAGGGAGCACAGCCCTGCTGGCACCTTGGCCTTGGACTGCTGACCTCCGGAATGGAGCCAATGAACTTCTGTCGCTCTAAACCGTCACGTCCGTGGTCCTTTGTCACAGCAGCCCTGGGAAACTGAGCCAGGAGTGCTTCCCCAGAAAAGCCGGGAGTCTGTCGCGGCTGGAACCCAAGGCAGGAAGGAGTAAGGGAGCAACGGGGAGCCGGCTCAGCAGGAGGGGTTGGGAAAACAGCGCCCAGGACCGCCTGGGAGTGACCTCACAACACCGGGACGTCACCAACCAAATGACTGATGACAGCAGAGCCACACTGCGAACTGAGGAGCAGGCACTGGCATGAACTGACGGACAGACAGGTGAAGGATGACAGACGGGTGGCAGATGGGTAAATGAAGACAGATGATGGGTCAACAGATTCAGCACGGGCAGATGTAAGAGATGGAGACTCAACGATGTGTCAACTAACAACAGCGGCTTTTCCACCTAACGTGAACAATCACTATCCAAGTGTTTACTCTGTTCCCCACGTTCAGTTTTCCATACTCTTCCGGCCGCCCCTCATCACACCATGCTGAGCAGTGTATCCCCTTCCCTCCAAGTCTTCCCTTGGTGATGGTGACGCGAAATGAGAGTAGGGACGCTTCAGTACCCGTCGTGCCCGCCCAGAGTGCCAGAGACTCCACCAGAGTCTCTCACTCGTGCTGATCAAAGGCCCCCGGAAGAGTCGAGATAACAATGTCAAATGAGATTCATGATGGACTGTGAGGATTTACTGCCTCCTGTGACCAGGTGCCCGTGCGCCTGGGAGGAAAAGCCTGGCGGCAGTGGGTTGGGATGGGAAGGGCGCTGCTGGACATGGACGCTGGGCTGCAGGACCCCGGATGCACAGGGGTGCACTGGGGTGCATGGGGATGCACTGGGGTGCAGAGGATGCACTGGGGTGCACTGGGGATACACTGTGGTGCATGGGGGTGCATTGGGGTGCACGGGAATGCCTGGGGTGCACTGGGGTGCACTGGGGATGCACTGAGGTGCACAGGGATGCACTGGCAGGTACAGAGATGAGGCAAGGCACTGCCGTCGGTCTTCCACAACTGAGTTCCCCAAAGGCTTCCCATCTCCCCATCTCAGGGCCATCCCCCCAGAGTGAAACACGGCCCTGGTCGGTGCTCCTGAAAGCCTCTCTCCTCCACCCGCCGCCTACTTCACCAGGCGGTTTGGGGCGTGAAACCCCGGAGGATGTTTTCTGGGCATGCTCACTTCGGAGGACATTCTCACCAGCACTCCTGAGAGGTGCGCTGCCGGCTCTATTTTCGGGATGCGGGTGAGTGTGCTTCCCAGCCCACGCTCTGCCCTTTATGTGGCGCTGTGGGAGCCATTTCTGTTCGGCCACAGCATCTGGAGAAGTCGTCCTCTCTCCAAACAACTGCCTGTAACCCACGATGTTTACCTTCGTGCTCTGGCCTCAGCCACATCCTCAGGGTCCTCTCCCAGCGGGCACTCAACGGGCTCATCCTGACGCCCGTTTCATTTCCTTACGCCGACTCTCCCCTATTTCCAGACACTGCCTCCCCTTCATTCACACTGTTGCATTGCCTGTATGTGTTTCTGCAGGCACTGTCTGCGATGGGACGGGGTATCACTGAACAAGTAACATTTAGCCGTCTTCCCTTCTCCCATAGAAACCTCCTGTCGCATGCGCTGAGCCACGCAGACATTTCCCTGCGAGAGCCACAGCGCGCCCCGTCCCACAGACCTCCTGCGGGCAGGGCTCTGACGAGGAGCTCAGGGCCCCTCCGAGACCACAGCTGGGAGGCCTGGGATAGATGGGCTCACGGAACTGTGAACCCGATGGGGAAGATGGCGGTGGGACAGACAGTGGTGAACACAAACGACCCCCGTCAGAGAGAGAGAGAGAGACAGACTGATTTACGTTGTACTATGATGAGATTCAACAGAACTAGGCGTATCTCCAGCACTCTCTGTGATGCCCCACTCATTTCAAAACTGACCGAACGGCTGACTTGCTCGGCTCCTGACCCACACACTTGAGGGTCCTGAGTGTGCGGAGCTCACACTGCCTGGCGTTACGATGGTCGTGTCCAGGCATGTGCGGGGCACATATGCTTCCTGCGGCTCCCAGCGGAGTGATCCGGGAGTCGTGGGTGCGGAAGTCACGGGATTCGGGCACAGGTAAGAACTAAGTCAGTGGACACGCACCAGTGTGGTCATCCTGGTGGTTGAAAAGTGAAAGTACGTCCATGCCAGTCGGTAACTTGCCCTGCCATGCGTCCCCCAGGCCCTCAGCAATCCTGAGCTAGCCAGCCCCTGGCCCCGCCTCCGAGGAGCCCCACCGGCCAGCCCCTGGCCCCGCCTCCGAGGAGCCCCACCGGCCAGCCCCTGGCCCCGCCCCCAAGAGGCCCCACCAGCCAGCCCCTGGCCCCGCCTCCGAGAAGCCCCACCAGCCAGCCCCTGGCCCCGCCTCCGAGAAGCCCCACCTGCCAGGCCCTGGCCCCACCCCCGAGCAGCCCCACCAGCCAGCCCCTGGCCCCGCCCCCAAGAGGCCCCACCAGCCAGCCGCTGGCCCCGCCTCCGAGAAGCCCCACCTGCCAGGCCCTGGCCCCGCCCCCGAGCAGGCCCACCAGCCAGCCCCTGGCCCCGCCCCCGAGCAGGCCCACCAGCCAGCCCCTGGCCCCGCCCCCGAGAAGCCCCACCAGCCAGCCCCGGGCCCCGCCCCCGAGGAGCCCCACCAGCCAGCACCAAGGGCCTTGGCGAGGGCTGGTACGGGCATTTGTTCCCACTGCGCAGTGTACCTGTAGCTCATTTTTGTTTTTTGGTTTTTTTTAAATAAGTGAGGTATAAGTCACTATTGTAAAGCATATGTCAGTGGTTTTTTGGTACAACTATCAGCCCATGTAGCTCCTGAAAGTTTCATTGTTTTCCCACAAACAAGCAAGCAAACGAAACAATCCGTACATGTTAGCAGTCACCCCCCACCCCCCCCCCCCTCCAGCCCGCGGCTGCTACCACTCTGCTGTCACTGTGCATGTGCCTGTCCCGGACAACCCGTGCAGACGGAACCATAAAACATGAGCTTTCTGTGTCTGGTCTCTCTCACTAGCACAGCGGTGTCCTCGGGGCTCTGTACCGCGTTTCCCCTATCGCTCGGCAACATCCCCCCCGTGCAAACGCACCGCATCTCAGTCCGCTTTCCGGCAGACGGGCTTGTGCACTGTTTCCTCTTTTCAGCTGTTATGAACAATCCTACTATGAACATGAACACACTTATTTTTACACACAGATGTGCTTTCTATTCCAGGTGAGTGTGTACACCCAGATGTGGAACCGCTGCGTCACACGGTGACTGTGTGAACAGTTTGGAGGAAGGGACCCACTGGTCTCCGAAGCATCTGCACCATCCCACCTACCCCCAGCAATGCGCACCGGGTCCCGTTCTCCCATGTCCTCGTCAGCACTTGCACTTGTCCAGCTGTCCGACTGTGGCCATCGCCGTGGATGTGAAGGAACAGCTCGACGTGGTTCTGCGATCTCCTGATGGTTAACAAAGCCCGGGTTCATGTTTTCATCCGCCATTTGTGTATCTTTGGAGAAACATTCCAATCGTTTGCCTATTTTTCAATCAGGTTGTCTTCGCGCTGAGTTGTAAATGTTCCTTACATATCCTGGATATAAACTTCCTTATTGCATGTATGATTTGCAAATATTTCTTTCCATTCTGTGGGCTGTCTTTTCCCTTTCTTGATGGTGTCCTTTAATGCACAAAAGCTTCACATTTTGATGCTCTCTCTTTCTACATATATATATATATATATATATATATACAGTTGTTGTTACTCATGTTTTGGGTGGCGTAGCTATGAAACCGTTACATACTCCAACGTTACAGAGATTTGCACCAGTGTTTTCTTCTAACAGTTCAACAGTTTCAATTCTTACATTTACGTCTGGGGTCCACTGTGAGCTAGTTTTTGTATACGGTGTACAATACGGATCCAACTTTATTCTTCTGCATGTCTCATCACCATCTGTTGAAAAGGCTGCTTTCTCCCTGATGAACTGTCTTGTAGCTTTGTTGAAAATCAATTGCATATACATGTAAGGGTTTATTTTTTAGACTCTCGATTCTATTCCATCGATCCACATGCCTCTCTTTAGGAGAAGCACCACACTATCTCAATTACTCTGGCTTTGTAACAAGTTTTAATACTGAGAAGTCTAGCTTCTCCAAGTTTGTTCTTTCTCAATATCATTCTGCTATTCCGAGTCCTTTAAATTTCCATGTAAATTTTAGGGTCAACATATCAATTTCTGTGAAAAAAATGCAGCCTAGACTTTTTATAGAGATTGTGTTGAATCTGCAGATCAATTTGAGGGTAATTCCATCCTAATATTAAGTCTTCCAATCCATAAATGTGCACCAGGTTTTAAAGATAATATTCAGTAAAATAGAACGTTAAAAGCATACATACTTATGCACTGATATAACGGCCCAAGGGAGGCTGTGACCTCCCATGGTCAAGGGCATTCACAGGGACGGGTGACGACTGTGCCCAGGCGCAGCGCAAAGAAGGGACGTCCCCTCCATGAAGGACACTGCTCCTCTCACACTGCCAGTCTAGGAGCCGGGCTGTTTTCTCCACTCCTCGGGCTGTAAAGAACTCGGGATCATACAGGAGAGCTGTACTGCCATAAAATCCCCAAGTACCGACATAAAAGCTCAGTCAAGGATGGACAGTGAAAGACCTCGTTCAAGACCTTTGCAGGTTCAAGCAACTCACCTCTGCCCTCCCGGACCTGGTGACTCTGTGGAGAGTGTTGGTGCGCCCCACCCCTGGCCCTGCTGACGGAGGCTGCTGGGAATCAGGAGGAGGATGGGGGACAGGGGCTCCACGCTTATCAACAGCCCCTTTTTCCACCAAACAGGACCTGCCAGCTCAGGAATCTTCAGTATCTCTGCTTTAACACTTAGAATTCTTTTCCTTAATCCTGGAGTAGCAAAGCACGGCCACAGACAAATAGATGTACAGTTTCACTGTTACCCTCACATTGAAATGGAAAGAATCAGCTTTTAAAAACTAAGACTCCACAGAAATCCTGAGAGGCTATGTAAACACACACACACTCTCTCTCCCTCTCTCTCTCTCCCTCTCTCTCTCTCTCTCACACACACACACACACACACACCACAACAGAAAGAGCAAGACTCCCACGAATCAAAATACCCAGGTCCTAAAAAAAAAAAACCAAAAATGAAAACAGGCGTCCCAGATGAATCTCAGCCTATCACAGCAATTAGGGCCTCTTAAAAAACAAACAAAATCAGACTCCCTGGGGCAGAGAAAAGGGGAGGCCAGCCAACGAGTCCAAATCAGACCCTCGGTGAGGCCCAAACACGCAAGTGGCATTTTGCGAAATCCTCCAAGGCCCAAGGGAAGGCGTTAAGCCCATCGCCGGCAGCACGCCAGCAGGCGAATCCTAGCCCCGCACGACAAACACAAGGAAAAGTACACCAGGGTTGAGAAGGGGGCAAGGGGACAGAGAGATACAAGTCGCTGAATTATCTTACTAATTCTCTACTGAGGCAACCAAATGCTACCCACTCCCTCGTCTCTCGGGGCCGACAGATAATGGGGCGCAGGCGGAGCGTTCCGGATCTGAGGGACAGCGGACGGAGACAAACCCGGAGGTCTCGACGGGGCTCCCTGGGAGCCGTGCAGCAGCGCTCTGAACAGCAGGCCCGCTGACTGCACTGCTCACACCGCCTCCGCAGAAACTCGAGGCCCCGCAGGTGAGCTGCGCACAGTTACGTGCCCCAGAGACGAACCTCCACAGGCACGTCCTCCTGAGGGATTACTATACACCAGTTGCCGTTCTCAGCACCTGCCAGGGTTCACTTCCTTCGAGTCACGTATCTGTGAAGCGGGCACCTTATTGGACCACTTTTAGTGACGAGAAAACGGGTGCACAGTTGCTTCCCAATGCAACACGGTTACCAGGAGACGAAGCTGAGATTTGAACCCAGGCGAGACGCCTCTAGCAGCCGCGCACCTCGCTGCCACAATACTCTGCGTCTCCCAGAAGCAAGAGGGCCATGTGACAAATTTCAGCCACAGGCCCACACGCTGCTTAAGCCAACGGAACATACGGAAGAACAAACACCTTCTCCATGAGGAAAAGACGAACCTGATGAGAATCCTCAGGGGAGTAAACAGCCACCAGGGTGTGGGGAACCAACTGCTTGCTGCGATATACTTGGAGTTCTCTGCCTTTCTTTCTCGTTACGCCAGATTCCACCCAACGACTATTTTTAAAATGGAAGTCTCCATGGTAATCGAAGAGAGGTGCCATCATGGGCGGGAAACGGGTAAAAGGGTCCCTTGGAAATCCTCACCCAGGCAAGAGCATTGAATCTCTTCCTCCCGGGGAACGCATTCATGAGAAAAGACCGGACAACAAGTATCTTTCCTAGTTTGTCTGGCTTTCCGGTGCGGGGTGTCCATTTGCTGTGCCCCTGGCCTGGCCCCGGGCATGACCTTAACTGTCGTGTCTCGCAGAATCGGTGCCGTCCTCCACCTGGTATGAGGCCCTACACCTCTTCCATCACACGCTCCTCCACTCCAAGCTACACCCCCATCCTCAAGGTATCTCCTAGCACCCTTGGTGTCCCAGAGGGACTACCCCAGAGCACCTCTGGTTTTCAGACGGCCCTCAGCTCTTCCAGGTGACACAATGCTGAGACAAACGGCACAGAGAACACTCGGGAAGATCCCGAGGGACCTTTTTGCATGTGCAAAAAGAGGGACAAGAGGGAGGGGGTAGCCCGGAAAATGGGCAGATGCACTTCGATGTGAGCTAGAAAAGGGGATGCTTTTCATCAATACAATTTGCAAACGATGCAGCCCAGGAAAGAGACCTCGGAAAGACCGAAAAGTATCCCTTGAGAATAGAGCGTCCATGTGTGCTGCACCGGCCAAAGACGCCAACACGCCGCCAGGCGAGATCGAAGCAGCTGCTGGAAAAGAACACGCCGCCCTCATCTTGTGCAAATTCAAGTCACGTTTGCATCAAGAAAGGTGCACACACTACGGCCTTCTACGGTGCAAAAAAACATATGAAAAAGCTAGCGAAGGCTGGGAGGGGGTGGGTGCAACGTTGAGAAAAGGTAAGTGTAGGAAGAGTGGGAGAGGCCAAACTTAACGCTTCTGTGGGCTCAGCCCCGACAGGCAGGGGTGAACACCAACGACGTCGAACCTGTCGGTGCTGGACTGGGAGAAGGATCCGTTCCAGCGAGCGATGGTCTTGCCAGCGGCATTCGGCTCCTAGAGCTGTGCCAGCAGCGGGAACAGAGGGAATTCACCCCAGCATCGGGCTACCCCACATGCGAAATGGCATGTCACTCAGTCCCCCCAACACCTAGCACAGTGGCATTTACTGTTGCCATCTTACAGGTGAGGAAAGGTGAGGAGGCCCCAGGAGGTTGAGCAACTTTTATGACTACATGGCCAGACAGCTGGGATTTAAACCTCCGCTTCGGTGACTCGACTCCCTGTGCCCCGTCTGGACCCGGGGCTCCTTGCTCACTGGGGTCCACCCCGCCAGGCACACCCACACCGGCCTCTCCCAGGTGATACCCTCTGGTCCCACCCTGGCCCCACCCCTAAACACGGGTGGCCACGATGCTCGGAGGAGGAACCAGGGACCTTAGGGGCTCGGCCTCCAAGCCAGTCGAGGTGTCTTGACGGCCCCACAGAGGCCCAGGAGGTAATGATGTCGCCACCCAGGGTGCTTGTGCTGAGACAAAAGTCTTGTGGGGATGGGTTCCCCCTGTCAATCACTCCAAGGAGCCCTCAGTGCCTCCATCAGCGGGTCGGGCGGGGGCCTCTCTCTAAAGCAGTGACCCTTTCCATCTCATAGCAGACGTAAACTAATTAATAAAATTCTACGGCACGCCAAAAAAATACGCTACCTATTTTTTTTTTGCCGATCTGCGGACGATAAAAACAGACATGACTTGGATTCCTTCACACCAGACAGCTACTGTTGTGCTGGCTGCTGTCGTGTTTTCGCTTGACACTCCGAGGGTACGGAGGCCCGTGCCCCTGACCACACAGCCGGGAGCGGCTCGTCTTAAACGCTCCTGTGGCATGCTGGCTGAAGATCGCTGCCCCAGGGCCCGGACTGCATCAGCCCTGATGTCTCAATGGCCTTCTCGGACTCCTTCAGAGTCACTTCATGTCACCCTCTGGGTGGGCCCTCCCACCCCAAACGGTGGGTGGGAACTGCTCTTTCTCAACAAAACCTTTAGATTCCGTGCACAGACCGGGCTGCCGCCCCCAGCCTGAGGTGCAGCAGGTGACACACTGACTCGGAACGCGCCTCCCTGGCGTCCTCCAGCTGCCGGAACGCCCACCCTCTGCACGCCCCACCACTAGCACCCCGACGATGAGGACGACGACGGACCGGGAAACGACACCAGCAGGCAGACCCCACCGCTCACTGCCGGGAGCCCGGCCCCCCACCCCGCCGATCACAGCGTGAGCCTGCACCTCCATCCTCTCTCCGCAGCGCCCCGTTCTCCTTTAGCCAAGCTCTTCGCCCTTAAACATGTCCATAACCCATCAGAGGTGGGGTGGGGGCACACTGAACGGGGGCACACTGCTTCAGACACACGCACCAGCACACCGGAGGCTGATCAGCACGGAGCAGCCGGCCCAGGAGGCCCCTCTGGTCCCTGAGTGTGCGGGTGCGCACTGGGGTGCGCGGAGAGGCAGGGAGGGGGCCGCTTCACAGAGGAACCCTGCCTTCAGGAGCTCCCCGTAGGACCAGCAACCTCTAGGGCCCACAACACGCAGCGTCTGTGGCTGCTGACTTGAAGAAAGTAAAAATGCTCATTACCAAATCCAGAAGGCGGTAGGGTGAGTGGTTACACAGGAATAGTTCAGTCACCTCCCAAAAAACTTTTTCCACTACCTCTTACGATTAATTATTCTGGGCTTTCTCCCGCCTTCTCTCACGGGCCCTGCCTGAGTGAACCTCGAGAAAGGGATTTAAATCACACAGGGACAAAACCTCTGTGGCTACTAGCTTACGCGTCTCCGGTGTCTTTCATCACAAAGCGCTTCTCAGATAGGTGACTGAGGCGGCTGTGCTCGGGGCACCTGGTGCCACACTGTGCGCCACCAGGAGCCGGGGGAAAGCACACAGACGGCAATCGGCGTGCACATGCGCAGGTCGCGTGCAAAGTCACAGCCTCGGTGGAGAGGCCGCAGCCCTCCTCAGGCACCCGGCTCGTGTGGCCTCGGGTGGGCAGGGAGCCCCGTGAGCGAGCTGGACTCTGGGGCTGAAGAAACAGTGAGCGCCTCCTTGACGTGAAAAAAACGTACCCGGGCGTCGGTGGCTTTAACACTGAGGTTTATGTCAAAACGTGCACGGGCATGGATGCATGCACACATAAACATGCAGAGACACACAGCTGGACTTCTGTGCGTGCACACACACACACACACACACACACACCCCCGACAAACTGGAAACACCCTGGAAGCCAACGGGTCGGACTATTTACAGGCACAACTCGGTGTGACTCAGTCACACACACACACACCGCACCGTGGGTCAACAGCAGCGACCTGTGTCTGTCCTGTCGATTTTCAGTTCAGAGTTCTCGCCGCCACCCAACAGTGACACCCACACGTGAACCAAGAAGGGGGGAAAATTCAGCTTTTTAAACAAATGTTCTTCTTATTCTTTGTCGCTCCACAATGTAGGGAGATATTCCTCTCCTGTAACACTAACTTCAAACGGTCTAGGATGAACACGCATGGCCCGCACACCGTTAAAGCCTGGCTTCTGCCACTTAGCTTGCACCCGCCTCACCCGGACCTGCCGACCTCCCCGGGGCACAGCTCTGCACCTTTGCACACGCTGTTCCCTCTGCCTGGCCGGCCTCTCGGCTCTTCCTGCCTAACTCCTACTCCTCGGCTAGCGTTCGCCAACGGAAAAGTCGGTCCCCAGCTGGCCTTAGGAAATCAAACCAGAGACGGATTCAAGAAAGTTTAGCTGGGAACCAATGATTGTAGAATGTGGGTCCACTGACAAGTCTCGGAAACACTTTCACAATGCACACGTTTCTCTATGGAACAGGGACGGGTTAGATGTATCGACACTGAGCACATGAAGGGGCACCCGCTGTATCTGCCATGTTGTCAGAACCTCTGGAAATCCTCATTAAATTCTCAGCTCCTCAGCCTGGCGAGAGGTGAGGTGTGGGGGCTGGGTCACAGGTACAGTTAACTCTCAAGAGACACACAGGCCCCGGTGGCACGTACACACGTCAGTCACTGAGCGACACCCATGTGATGCGACGCCGGCTCCTGTTCAGGGAGACACTCCCCCCCGCCCCCCCGCACACTGGGCTGTGTGGCGGGGAAAGTGCGGTTTACAAATGACGTTGAATCTAACCTGCAGGGCCGGACACTCCAGGGTGACCGAGTGGGGCAGAGTGCTCTCACGACACTTGAAATCCCTTCTTTCGTAAAACGGAAGCTGGCCGTAATAATAATATGTATTTAGTACCAGTAATAACAATAATATAAATAACATAGTACCCACAGCGTAATAGCTACAATGTAACGACTGCTTCCTCAGGGCAGGCAGCCGTGCTCAGCCCCCGCTGCACACCATCCTTTCATACATGGAAAGCCCCGAAGGGGCGGGTCCTCCCATCATTCCTCCTTCACGATAGACACAGGGAGACGGAGACAACCCCAAGATGAGTCCAGCGCCGCAGCCTGCGTGTCCACCAGCCTCCTGGCGCTCGAGGGAGGGACCGCTCCCGGTTCTCTGCAGAAGTCTCTGCTCAGCAGGCCGACTCCCACCCTGTCCCCTCCGCACCGCCCTCACACCCACAGGACGATGAGCCCCTGGGTGCACGGGAACAACCCGACACAGACGTGGGGCAGAGCTGCCGGGACGTGGCGGGTGGGAGATGAAGAAACGCTTCCACGCAGCCTGCAGGACGAACCTTTACATGTGCAACCTTACTGCTCCCCGTGCACGGGCAAGGCCAGCAACCTCACCCCCGGCCCTGACCCCTCCCCACACCTGGCTTACACCCCCTTCCTCACTCTCGCAAGTCCCTGACTCCAAGCTTGGACAAAGTTCTCCATTTGGTGCGGCCAGGGACAGCACACATGTCACAGGGGGTATGAGGATAGGGAGGAAGATGACGGTCTCTGGCTTGTCCTGTTCTTAACTGAAAATTGTTTTGGCATGTTCACCAAAAAAACAATATCAGGATGACCTATTTTTTCCTTACTGGTGTTTATAACACCCAGTAAGTATCTAGAACTTAGTAGATGTTCAATAAATATTTACTGAATGAATTTTTAAAGGATACTAACAGCCCTGGCTGGTGTGGCTCAGTGGATTGAGTACCAGCCTATGAACCAAAGGGTAACTGGTTCGATTCCCAGTCAGGGCACATGCCTGGGTTGCAGGCCAGGTCCCCAGTTGGAGGTGTGTGAGAGGCAACCACACATATTGATGTTTCTCTCCCTCTCTTTCTCCTTCCCTTCCTTCTAAAATAAATAAATAAAATCTTTAAAAATAAAAGATACTAACAACTGTATTGAAACACATCTCAATTTCTTCAAATACTTTAATTTAGATCGGGGGCAAAAAAAACCCCACAAAAAAAAAAACAACAAACCCCAAACAACCACAATATCTAGTTCAGTGCTTCTCATCCTTTGATGTACATCAAATGACCTAGAGGGCTTGTGAAAACACAAATCGCTGAGCATCACCCCCTGAGCTCCTGATTCGGGGGGTGGGGAGCTCAAGAATTTGCATTTCTAACAAGATTCCAGATGATGCTGATGCCAGTGGTCTGGGGGACCCCATACTGAGAACCCCTGTCTTCTGAGAACAACGGTCTTCTGAAATTCCCCTTACGGTTCCATAAATAACTGTATAGTGCTTGGACGTCTTAAAATCAAGAACGCCGTCTTCCTTTGGGTCAGAGTTTAACCAGATTAACGGAACATGTGTAATGAAAACATGGTGCCTTGCCTACCACAGGCTCGGCACGCAGTGGGCCACCAGCCAGAGTTGGTGGCTGAACCACCTGGAGATAAGAAGTCACATGCCTGGGGATGTAACAACCAGTTTTCCACCTGAACACCAAGACGGAGAAGAGCCCAGCGTGCTGTCTGTCCACCGTAAATCACCGGGAACTTGTTTTGAAGCTGGGGAGTGGAAACCGGTCCCCTTTGAGGACGGATACATTAAGGAACATGAAAGCTGCCGGGGTATCGGGCAGACACCCGGCCACAAGTCTGCTTCCTCTGTGATACCATTAGGCACTCAGACACTCTTCAGAAAGATCTATTGCGTGCAGACGGCGTCTCAGCTCCCGTGCAAGCACCCCTGCAGCAGCGCCTGACTTCAAGGAGCTACTGAGTATCTTGAGATAATAGCATGGCGTCCCCACCAGGAGTGGAATGGGGGGCAGAGTGGCGGTGTCCCTGGAAGGTTTACTAAAACAACAGAGCATCGCTCCAAAGGGAAACAGTGGTATGCGCGAGGTTCTTAAATTCTTAGAACAAACTGTACTTGATAAGGTTGCCTTCTGGGTTCAGCTGGAGAATTCCCCAAAGACACTAAAACCAATTTCTGTAGCAATTACTGTACCTGAGTCAGACAGCTCACTTTTGTCAGACACTCCTTATTAAATGGCCCAGACAAAATCAACTTCTTGGGGGGAAATGAAAAGATTGCATTTCCACTTATTGGTTCAGAAGTGAGAAACACCAGGAGGCGGTAGCCACTGGACGGAGTCCCACTTCGGCCTCCTGAGAGCCGTGAGGCTTTATGCCACTGAGTTATGTGTCTGGCCCTCAGTGTCCTCCCATGTCCAATGAGGAGACTGGTCTTAATGGATCTCTCAGGGCTTATTACGATTAAAAAAATGAGGTCCAAGATGGCGGCGGCGGCGGAGGACGCTGCGCACCCCCCTCCCCCCCCCCCCACCCCCCCCGCCGGTGAGCAACACCAAACACACACGGACACGGGCAGCAATTATTCCTGCGAGACAGCGGAGCCCCGAACAACCAGCCTGGCACAACGAACCAGAGAAAGAGCCGCACAGAGAGGCCTGGGAAGCCGAGGGAGCGGCGGGACCTCTCCGCGCTTGAGGCTGCACTCGCGTCCCCTGTCCTAGGCGGGGCGGCCGGATGTCTACCCCCGGGGCTGCGGCATACCTGCAAGGTGGACTTGTCCCAGCTACACGGCCTGCAGCCTTTGGCCTCGGACCGAGGGAGCAAGTAGGAACACCAGGGCGCCACCACGGCCACCTGCCTCTGCACTGCATGAGAGACAAGGGCGGCGCCCCCTGTCTGGCTGGTGCCCCGGGTGTCCAGAGCGCATGCTCAGCTCCCAGCAGCTTCCCACAACCACCCGCGGAACACGGAGCCACACCGAGGTCGCTCCTACACGGGTCACTTTCGGTGCAGCAAACCAGAGACCCAAACAGCACGGAGCCAAGACTGGCGAGTCGTGGCAACCCTCCAGGCACTGGGAGCACTCTCGGGGCTGGAGGAGCTCGTGTTAGGGTGGAGGGGGCTCACTGGGAGCTTCGGCGGGCCGGAAAGATCACCACAGTGTGTTCCCAGCCACACTGCCTGGAGCCTTTGACCTCGGAACACCAGGAGCAAGGAGGAACACCAGGGCATCACCACGGCCACTAGCCTCGCTGCCAGAGCTGCTCCTCTCAGCAAGCAGGTGCTCAGGGTGCCATAAGGGCACCAGTGCCTCCAATGGCTTCCCAACAGCACAGAGATTGATTCTGCATGGACCTCCTTCATTGACACAAACCAGAGAGAGGGGGTGGGGGTAGGATAGGGATTGCATAAAGAAGGCTGGAGAGCAGAGGGAGCCCTGGGGGACTGTGGGAACTCTCTGAGGTCTGTCCCCCTCCCCACAGGGTGGGAAGGGGCTCTATCTGGGTGCTCTGGCTTTCCTGCAAAGTCTCTACTGTGTGTTTCCGGATACACTGCAGGAGCCTATTTCAGCCCAGACAAAGGGAGCCAGCAGGACTAGGGCATTAATACACACACCCAGCCTCCCCACCCCGAGCTGCTGCTGCTTGGTGGACCAGTGCCCCGGACACCTTATGTAGCCACCTTGGCTCCTACCTGCCTGTCAGAACCCCCCTGCACACACACCAAAGGGTCAATGCAAGAAGAGGACAGGCAAACTGAAAATAACTGCATAACCAACACAGGAGCGCCTAAATATACAAAACAATTATTAATGGACATAAAGGGAGAGATCCACAGCAATACCATAATCGTACGGGATTTTAATACACCATTCACATCAAGGATAGATCATCCAGATGGAAAATTAATGAGGAAATAATGGCCTTAAATGGCACATTGGATAAGATCGACTTAATAGACATTTTTAGGGCATTTCATCCAAAAACTGCAGAATACACATTTTCTTCAAGTGCACATGGAATATTCTCCAGGACAGATCTTGCATGAGGCCTCAAAACAAGCCTCAATAAATTCAAGAAGATTTAACATCATATTCAGCATCTTTTTTAACCACAATGGCATAAAACTAGAAATCAACTAGTATAAGAATAAAACTGGAAGAAGCAAAAATGTGTAAAGGCCAAACAACAAGCTACTAAATAACTAACGGATCAAACAGGAAATCAGTTAACTATCTTGAAACATAAACAAATGGTACTACATCAAACTAAAAAGTTTTTGCACTGTGAAAGAAACCATCAACAAAGTGAAAAGACAACCTACTAAATGGGAGAAGATATTCAAAAATAAGACATCAATAAAGGGTTAATATCCAAACTATATGAAGAGCTTATACAACTAAATGCGCGCAAACACACACACACACAACTAAAAATGGGCAAAGGCCTTGAACAGACATTCTTCCGAAGAGGACAAATGGCCAACAGACATATGAAAAGATGCTTGGCATCACTAATCAGGACGATGGAAACCAGAACCACAATGAGATGTCACCTCACAATGAGATGTCACCTCACACCGGCCAGAATGGCTATTATCAAACAAGTCAACAAATAATGTCTTGGTGAGGATGTAGAAAAAAGGGAACCCCATGCACTGTTGGTGGGATTATAAATTGGTGCAGCCCCTACAGAAAACAGATTCCTCAAAAAATTAAGGAAATAATTAATTTAATTATTAATTTTTAAATTATTTAATTTTAAATTAATAATTTTTAAATTAATTTTAAAAATCTGCCATCAGATCCAGCAATTCCACTTCTGGGCATTATCCGAAGAAAACAAATTTGCACTAATTTGAAAAGATAAATGCACCCCTGTGTTCAATCCTACGAGTAATAGCCAAGATATGGAAGCAACCTAGATGTCCATCAGTAGATGACTGGATAAAAAACTGGTACATAGATACAATACAATATTATTCAGCAATAAAAAAGAATGCAATCTTGCCATTTGCAACAACATGGTTGGACCTACAGGGTATTGTGCTAATTGAAATAAATCAGACAGAGAAAACCAAATCCTGTATTATTTTATGTGAAATATAAAAATTTTTAAAAAGAATAAATAAAACAGAAACAGACCCACAGATATAGAGAACAAAGTGGTGTTTGCCAAAGTGGAGGAAGCGAGGGGATGGGAATAAAAAATAAATAAACAAATTTTTAAAATAAAAATTAAAAAATTAAATTGCTGGTGAAATTTTTTTAATTGATTTTAGAGAGAGAAGGGGGAAGGGAGAGGGAAAAAGAGGGAGAGAAAGAAAGACCGATTTGCTGTTCTCACTTATTTATGCATTCATTGGTTGATTCTTGTACGTGCCCTGACCAGAAATCAAACCTACAACCTTGCCACATCAGTATGATGCTCTAACCCCAGCCACGGAGCTAACGAAATTTTTTAAAAGATTTTATTTATTTATTTTTAGAGAAGAAAAAGGAGGGGGAAAGAAAGGGAAAGAAACATCAATGTGTGGTTGCCTCTCGCATGCCCCCAACCAGGAATCTGGCCTGCAACCCAGGCATGTAAACCCTGACTGGGAATCGAACCGGCGACCCTTTGGTTCGCAGGCCAGCACTCAATGCGCTGAGCCACACCACACAAGGCTAATGAAAAAATTTTTAACTATTTTTTAAAACTCAGTGCTCTATAAGGAAGTTAAGTAAAAGAGAATTTAAGAGCAAGAAATGAAAAATGTTTGCTTTCCGCCAAGTCCTATTGCTGGAATAACTCTGGCTGCAAGATCTGAAGGCAAAAATAAAAGCGAGGATCATCCTGCCATTGGCTGGTTAGACGACCAGAGCCGGCCAGGACCTGATCTCAGGTTGCCACTTCTCAACACGGCAAACACGCGGGCTCTCTCCCTGGAGCTCCAGCGACAGGTGCTCCGAGACCCTGCCTTGCACGGCTCTCCTGCGACACGGGAGCAGCTTCTTCGCAGCAACGCAGTCTCTGCTTCCTCTCCTCACCGGCTTCAGAGACTTTCCTGTTTCTATTTTTCAAAAGCCAAAGGCACTGGCCTATCTAGGTTTAGAAATGCGCACCAAAAAAAATCAAGGAATAAATTCCTATGTGGAAAGACAGGAATGAGAGTCTCAAAAGGCCAGGCAAACGTCCATTTTTATAAGCCCACAAGGACAATAAAAATAAATCAGACGGATCAAAACCTGCCGGCAGCGATCGTGAAATCTCTCTCGTTTTCTAGGCGATGCCCCTTGTGCTGAAAGGCTCGCACAGCGACTACTTCAGGAGCAGCGGTCTTTCTGTGTCCGCCTGGAAACGGCCCTACATCCACAAAGACCCATCTACTTCATTTTTACACCTTTTTGATTACAACGTCGATGGCTTCTTCACTTTCTGAGTTATTACCCACTTCTGAGAAACTGATACCAGTGACAACAAAGGTCAACAGTGATACCAAATGGTCAACAAAGACTGGAACCATTTAAATGCAACTCCTGTGAAAAACTGCATAATTATGGTTTCAGTAACCTCCGCTGTGTAGAACCTCAATAGGACCTGCTCCCTCTACCCCAGGGCCAGTCACCTGTGACCTCCGCCCTTGCCCTCCAAAGCCCCTTCTCTGCTTCCAGCTCCTGCTGCTGCGGCGGGAAGGTGCTTCCCCTCCACCTCTGTCCATCTAACCATCTAACTCCTCCGTCGCTTCGCGGCTCCAACACACCGTCCCCTGTTCCCTGACCTTGAACGACCATCGCCCTCTAAGCACACCAGGCCCTTTGCTGACAGCGCCTCGGTGCCTTATGCCTGGATTCCTGGGGACTGCTAACGGTCTTTCTCCCGGGCTGGAGGGCAGACCCCCTCGGGCTGGGTCATGCCCCTCTGCTCCTTTCCCAGCCTCGGAGCGCTGACTCTGCAGCATAGCGACTGCTCCATAATCATGAGCTCTGTGCAGACATCCATCTCTTGTCCTCGTTTTACTTGGGTGCTGCGTTTACTCTGCAGTTGGCACTGGGACAGAGAACGAAAACATGTGCAGGGACTGAGTGGCTGCCAGCTCCACGATGGCACCAACGGGAGCGCGTGGAGCCACGCATAGGTAGCCACTGAAAATAGCTGCGTGCTCTTTACCGCTACGAAACAGAGGTCTATGACTTCTCGCTGAGGAACAAATCCCAAAGATAAAGCCACATATAGGACGGGATCTCACGTTTGCATAGCGTCTGCGGACGCACGGGTGTGCGCATGTCCGCGGACGCGCTGGTGTGCGCGTGTCCGCGGGAGCTCTCTGAACGGACGCGCATCTACGCAAAGAGCCGAGACGGGAAGGCAGCACCAAAGCACTCACAGCCGTCTGCCGTGGGGTGTGGTACATGGGGTGATCCCTGTTTTCTTCCTTGTGCTTTTCTGGATCCCCCCCCCCCAAAAAAAACACTTACCATGAGCGTGTACCGCTTTGGAACCAGAGACAAATCGTACGCTTTATTTCATTGTATTTTTCTTCAGGGGCACCGACAGGTGAGCCAGAGCCGTGCGCCAGACGTCCCCGTCCGCAAAAGACCAACCAACGGAAGACGTAACGTGTACGGGGCCCGGTCAAGACGTGGGGAGACACCACGGGCGGTCCTGGTTCAGAACCAGGAACTCAAATTTTCACCGTAACCGCTCCTAAGCGTGCCATGCCCCCTTCCCAGGGCCCGGATCGTGAGCGCTGCAGCTACTTCGGGTCCCACGGCTGAGCCCAAGAGGTAGAAACGAGCTCACCTCCTGCTCCAGAGCCAGGCCGACCTCCTGCTCCAGAGCCAGGCTGACCTCCACGGCCAACTGCCTCTCCCGCGGGGCCCGGCAGGCCCAGCCGGCTCCCAGGGGCCTCGCAGCCACTGCCTCTCGCCATTTACATGCCGACGCCGTAAAATGACGGATACTTTTAATACAAGAGACCTGTCATTTATTTATTAGCTGGGGACAGGCGCTGCAGCGGAGAAGGATGCATTATAAATCAGCTCCTATCTCGGCCATTAAAAATTAATACAGCTCATAATGGAGAACGTCGGTAATTTCTTTATGAGAGCACAGCGTGATTATTTTTTTTTTTCCTTTCTCTTCCAGGTTTTGTTTTTACTTCCTCCCTTCCCTCGGAGTATTGTTTTTTCTGATAATTGGCTGGGCATAAATGACCCCCGGGGAAGGGCACAGGGACACCCAGCCTTGCAGACAAGGGGTGGGAACGCAGGAAGAGAGCCACAGCTCTGGAGGAAAAGACGGCTGGCCAGCTTCCCCTCGGAAACACCGTCTCACTGTACCTCCCATTTTGGCCGCAGGGAGGCTCCTTTGTAACCTTCCTCATCTGTTTCGGACCCACCCTGCACCCCAAAATGGAAGGCACCCCAGGTCCCTGACAGGCCAGAGGGGAAGGAATATGCACGTCGGTCGAATAATTTTAGGTGCTGGAAGGTCTCTGTGTGTTACCCGCTGACGGCTGCTTCCTCCCAGAGGGACCCTCAGTAGCGTTCCCACTGTCTCCAGATTCACTCAACGGTTCGCCAACAGAACCCTGGGCATTAGAAGCCCAGCCGCACAGGAGGAGCCCCTCCCGCACTCCCTCTTAGGCTGGGTGGGATCCGAGGGTGCCACGTGAAGCAGAGGACGCCTGCACAGGCTGACGGCCTCCACGGAGGCTTCCCTCTGGTTCCTCCCCCGAGGGGGTGCTCCAGGAACAGAGAAAGCTCGGAATGGGGGGAAAGGGTGGCTTCTGCACTCCCTGACTTCGGGGGAAGTAAAAGGGAGATTCCAGACTCTCCGTGTCTCCATCCACATTAGAACTATTGGGGGGTACACGAGGGTTGGGTCGACCAAGATGACCCTCCCAAGACCCCCGACGGAGGGTGTGTGTATATGCAGGAGAAGGGGACCTTCCCACAGCTGCCCACGCTCCCTTCTGCAAAGGTGCCCTGGCTCCGGGGACCTTGGAGAGACGGACGGCACAACCCCCGGCCGGGCTGTCGGCACCGAGGTCAATGTCTCGGCCACGACTGAGTTGACGCTCCTCGGTGATGACAGATCCTCACGAATCCCCAGGCACATGTTTAAAATCTATCTTCAGAATTACATCGAGCATCATCCAACCAATCAATGAGCCATTAGATGCCGAGTCCCAACGCTCTTCATTACCAGTGGCGTTAGAGAGCTGCCCGGCTCAGCAGAACCCGGGGCGAAGACTTGCTATGTCATCAGCGACTCGGGGTCTGCCAACCAACGCCAGTACAGAGCCCCGTGAGCGGCCCCGCTGGCCACAGTCCGGGCAACAAGTCCGGCTGCACTCCCACCAGGGAGCGAGGATAAAAGGCAGCTTGGCCAAGGGAGCGGCCGACTCGGCTCCGAAGGCTTGTGCCCTTCTCCTTCACCTCCAATGCCCACCGCCGGGGGGACCCCATTTTCGAGCCCTGCCCCCCGGCCTCTGAACCTCTCAATGACCTTGTGGGGTGGGAGTGAGGAGGTGCTAGAGGGGGCTGCTTCCCGCTGACTCCATGGCAGCAACATGGCTCACCCACGCCCACCTCTGTCCAGAGCCTCCAAAACCACCCCCAGCCTCCCAGAAGCCGGGGGCGCAGGGGGAGCCGTGGGCTAACAGTGAGTGAGGCAGCCCAGCCTCGGGAGAGGCACGCTCCTGAACCCGAGGGTCAGTCCCGGCTTCCCCACCAACTGGAAGGAGACCGGGGACAAGCACTTAAATGTCTCCGGGTCCTGGTTTCCCCGTCTGTAAAGGGGTCGCAGCACTTGCGTTCCAGGTGGGGGGACCTGAGGCAGAGGGAAAGACCCAACGTGGGGCAGAGAGGCTGGTGGGCTCTGCCACGGCACAGTGCTTCCGTTCGTGAGCTCTGGACCTACAGCAGCAGCTGCGTTCCCCCCGTGACTCAGTTCCCGTCATCTGCGAAATGGGAACATCACCGCCCCAACCACAGAGGGCTTTGGTCAGGTTAAACAATTTCCTTCACTTAAACTGTTTCTCATGCCCAACAGTAAACACTAAGCTGTGTAAGGTTTTATGACCATTTTCATGTCCTTGAAGTTCAGAGCCTGGCCTTTCGCAGGCACTCAATCAAGGCTGTTTCTCTTCTCCTCGCTTCTCCACCTCGGACCCTGCCCACCCAGCCCCAGCGCACTCCCACTCCCCCAGAGCTCTGCTCCCGGGGGGCTGTGCGGCCGCTCCCAGGAGTCACACGGCTTGCTCAGCCAAGATAATCGGATCCAGCTAAAACCACATGAAGGCATGTCTCATGGCTTGGGCATGTTAAGTATAGACTCGACAATTAGCAGGACAATTTACCAGACAGAACAGCGATGACGAAACCACAAATTACCAGCCTGCCCTCTCGAGGAGGAGAAAGACAGGGAGTAAAATGTACGTGAGATCAATGTTCTCATCTTCCCCCTACCGCCTGTGCCCCACGAGGCCTCCGCTACCTCCCAGAAGAACAGGAGGCCGAGTGACTGGGTGAGCACACGTGTCCCCCTCGGAGAAGAAGTGGGGTGACAGGCACTATCCTTCCTAACAGCCGTTTTCCCCTTCCTCCTTGATTGCTAACACACCCTGATTCTCTGGAGGCATTCACTCCTCTCCAGGCAGAAGTGAGTTCCATCCCAAGCCCAAAAGAAAATCTGGATGAGCCTAAGGTGTTTGTACCGTTTTACGGGTGACTGGTTTAGGAATAAATGCATGTCATAATTCTGGCCAATGGGACAGGAGGGAAAGACTGCTGGGGATTTTAGGAAAAGGTTTCTCAATTTCAAGCAATCCACAAGGAGACACCCCTGTGCGGACCCTGGTCTGAGGGTTTGGTTGTGATGCCTGGAGCTGGTGCAGCCATTGTGTAACCATGAGGGGAGCCACCCTGGCGGTCAAGCAAAACACAGAGAGGCAGGGGCAAGAGAACCGCAGAAAGGCAAGACCCGAGCCCTCACATACCGCACCAGGAAGCTTTCCTACCTGCTTACCAAAGTCTAGTACTTTGAGTCAAAAGTACCCTAGTGGATACAATCAGTGTCCAGAACACGATATGCACAAATGTGAACACAGACATGTGCACAGATATGAACAGGCCCATGTGTCCGTACATTTGTGTCTGAAGGCCCCGTGTATAATGTTGCTGAAAAAGAACGCAGGAGCTGTGCACTCGTGTGTGCAAACAGGCAAAAAGGAAGTCACTCGAGCAGACGGGCGTTTAAGCCCTAACTGCAGAGGGTACCACATGGGCGCAGGCATACATGTAACTCGGCGTGAGGCGCCTGGCAGGTGCACAGGGGAGCAGGGCAGCCTGCAGTCACTGCGGTTTCAACAAAACGTTTGCTGACAACGGGGGAGGATAACAGAGAGAATAAGCCACCAACAAGAAGTCCCTCCATGACTCCCTCTGCCAACCCCTAGCTGAGCCCACGGCTCTGCAGTCTCACTAACCCCAAAGGAAGTCAGCCTGAGCCCTCCAGGCATCAACACCCATCATCCCCCAACACCCGACATATCCCAGTCAAGGCTCCCGGGAGCATCGCTGTGGCTCTGGATCTGGGCGCCAAGATGCTATCTCCTAGAGCTGGGAGGAAAGAGCTGTTGGAAGGAAGGATTCTTGTCTTTTCAGAAATAACTTCGAGCTCTGAAAGCCTCTATTTTTGACCCAGCACGCTCCTCCCCAGCAGCACACTGGAATCGGGGATGGCGCCGGGAGCTGCAGAAACAACCCCGTCCAGGCAAGGGAGGCCCCGTACACGCCACTCGCTTGAGGCGACGGAGCCCTTGCAAATTCTCGTGCCACTTCCGCTCAAAAAACAAAACAAAACAAAAATAAAAATTAAAAAACAGCTGAGGTGGTCCCATTTTCTTATCTCAAGTTCGAAGAGGGTGGCTGCCTTGCCTACAGCCGCGGAGTCAGGGAGCTGGCTGGCTGGGACCACCCACACCCACTTCACCTCCTTTCTGAACCACAGTCTGGCGCCCTCTCCCTGCTGGCCAGACCCTCCCCAGGCCCACTCCGTTCCCTCTCTTCCTTCCTGAAATTAGGAGGTGCTTGGGCCTTCCGCACCACGGCTTGGAGATAGTGGCCTGGGACAGCAGCTTGCATCTTTAATGGTGCATTTCTCCTTGGAGCAGCTCCCTGAGGGTCCCATCTTAAGCGGCAGATCTGCCTGGAGACGAGGGACGCGGCCAAAACCTGCCCACGACCGGCACCTCCAGACCAGGGGCTTAGGAAGCGCCAGAGGGACCAGAGGCGCCTGGAAGAGGCTCTGCGCAGTGGACGGCAGACAAACCCTCTGGTCCCTCTGCACCAGGGGCACTTAACGCTCTGCCAGAAAGCGTGAGGCATGGCACCGTCCCAACCTGGGGCATTCCCACGGAAAACGGAGCCACTGCCTGTCCCTCCCAGAGGCTTGGGAAGCAACGTGCCCAGTGCGTTCAGGCCCATCCGGGCAGGCACTCTGTCAGATGGTGACGTCTGCTGGGGAGACAAAAACCAGAGGCCCGAGCCCCGGAACAGCCCGAAGGTGATCCAGTGAACAGAGGCTCACAGGCACACCTCAAAAACCAGGCTCAGCCGCTCAATGAACCTGGGAAATGCTGAAGAACCCAGGCCCCTCTTGCAAATGTGCAACGACCTTTACCATGAAAGACTCTCAGCATCCCAGAGTAAAAAACGTATTCGATCCCAGTTTTCCCCCAATGTAGCTGACCCTGGAACATTGAGAAATGCCTATTTCCGGCCCTCAGAGCACCGCTTAGGAAGACCTGCATCGAAGCAGCTGGGGGGGGGGGGGGGGCGGGGGGAGGAGGGTGGAAGAAGAGCCGGACGTCGGGCTCCCTGGCCAAGGGGTGGGTGGGACGTGGGTTTTAATGGCTGCTGACCGTGAAGTGAGTGGCTCAAAGGGAAGGGGGGCCTCCCATCGGGAGTGTGACTCATAGGCTCATTGGAGAGAAATGGAAACGATGACCATTTTCCCCTGGAAAAGGGCTTCTGCAAAGAGAATACTAATTGCAGCCACCGACACTAACAATAGCCCCTCCGCCCCCGCTGCCTCCAAGGATGGGGGAGGGGGCCTTTTTCCCCTTTTTCCTCCTTTTAGCCTCTGTGCATAACATACTTGAACTCGTCTCCTTGGAGACGCAGGAGGTAACCCCAGCCCTTCCCGCACCTGTGTTCCTGGCTCCTCCCTGTGAGAAGTGAGTGGTTTCAGTGATGCGTGAGACGGGCAAAGCCTGTCACCCACCATCGTGCGTCCCTTCGGGGCAGGGCTCATGCCAACAGGAGGACCCCCTCTGCGTGTGTGATCTTCCAGGGAGCCCCTGAGCTTCCTGGCTGTACGGGCTGAGGCAGGCCCTGACCCCTCACGCAACTCCTGTCTATGCATCCCAAGTTCAAGACTTGATAGAAGCATCAAGAAGCCCATTTGGCTTTAAGCCCCTGCAAGCTTCTTACGTCTATCAACAAAACCCACCTTTTGATTCCTGTGTGACCCCTGTGTGTATTCACCAACGGATCTGGAATTACCCCCCACACAATGCAGACTGGATGCCTGAGTGCAGCTGAAGGAGAAGAGGGCGGAGCGGATGCTGGGAAACCCTGGGCCGGAGCACTTCTCTGGAGGGGAGCTAATGCTCCCACTGCTTGCAGCCGAGACTGAGGCAAACCACGCCAGACCACGAGTAGTCCTGCGTCCAGGGCTCTGTGGGGGCCGCTCCACATCTCATCTCCAGCCGCTGGGCGCTACGGCCCTGGACTGGCGTTCCCCCACAGAATGACACTATTCCAGGCTGCCTGGGGGGGCCTCCGCATTTTTTCACCTCCCCCACCAGGAAGCACATGCTTATCCCCAAAGAACTCCTTTTAAACCGATTACTGTGTATTTACAGTGAGCATAATTACACCTCATTACTTAATTAGCATGACTGCACGCAGCTACCGAGTTGGAGCACGCGGCAATGGCAGAAAGCACAGAGCAGCTGAGGCCACGATGCCCTGTGGGGAGGCAGGTCGTCCTGGCGAGGGGCGATGGACACGAGACCGTGCCTGTGGACCAGCAGGTCACAGCTCCAAAATGCATGCTCCAAATGTGTAGCCTTTTCAGATAATTGGGGGGAAAGGACGTCATTTGATTGTTTGTTTCTCCCTGGGACAGAGGGAAGAAATGACAAAATGCCTTGTGCAGACCAGGCCCTGGTCTGGGGTCTTCTCGGGAGCCAGCCCCAGCGGAAGTTGACGTCTAGGCTCAGAGACCCTCGGGACGAGCTCCGGGACTGGCAGGCTCGCGTCCCAAGACACCCCCTTCCACATCACCGGCTCTCTCTAGACAGAGAGGAAACTGGTGATGAGCCCAAATAATCCTTCCCTCCTGGGCCCCACCACATCTAGCATCCCAGGACTCTCAGGGGCCTGCTACTGTTCTAATTGGATCTAAAACCAGGGCCAGAGAAAAACCCAAGGGGAACGATCCGAACTCACGTTCATTACACATGTTGCCTGAAAGACTGCCCGGCGAGCAGGGCCTGGAAAGACCCAACCAGGGGAAAAGGCTCAGGGAAAACCTCCCTGTTTCCTTCACCGAGATGCGATCCACGGTTCCCCTGTTGAGGGGACCCGCCAAGGTCCAAGCAGCAGAATGGTAGAGGGGCGAGTCCGAGTTACCCACCCGGCCTCAGCCCCAGGCTCGCTAAGTCACACGCAGCCCAGCCTGCCTCCGGAGCCCACCACGAGGAGCAAACGGCCAGCCTCCTCTCTTCGGCTGGAGGAAAACACGGCGGGCTCGTGCTGCACCAGCTGCAGGGGCCCCTGTCTCCCAGGCGAGGGGCCCGTTTTCTGTATTTCCACTGCAAGTCTGTTAGACGGCACCGGGTGGCTGGGAGTAAGCCCCCATCATCGCCTGGCACTGGGCAGAGTTTGTGGGCTGGAAGATGACAGAAATCCGTATGGCGCTCTGTCGTGCCAACGCCCCATCACTAGGTGCCACCGTACACAGAGGCTCTGAGGTCACGGCGCAGCCGGGAGGCCGGCCCGGGCAGCGGCTCTCCCGGAAAAGCCAAGCTCCAAGGCCAACTGGCCCAGGAGAGGAGACAAGCCACTCACTCCCTTCCAAGGGAGGAGTCGTGGGTCCTGGCCAAAGGGACACAGTCCACAGACCAAGCAGCGCCAGCTCCGGTGACCCCCGTGGAGGTCCTTGCCTTGTAAGCCAGTACGTTGGGGGGGCGGGGGATGCATCCCGCAGGTGCCCTGAGCGGGGAGGGGACCCAGGCCCTTCCCACAGCTGCAGTGCAGCCGAAGAGCAGTAAGGCGGGGGGCAGGGGAGAGGGTCCTCCACTCTGTCCCAGGCCGCCGCACCAGAGGGCCTGGCCCCGAACAAGGGCTCCATGCAGGTGCGCTGCCTGCCTCAGAGGTGAAAGAGAACGGGGGCTGGAGGGAGCCAGCACGGACAGGGTGCGGACCCCTTGTGAGAGCAGGGGGCCGTGGAGACCATGCCCGGGTGGAGCCTCTGGGTCAGCTGAGGAGGGCCAGGGCAGACCTACAGAACGTGTGAACAGGCACCCAGCTGGGGGTCAGGGCGGAGGTCGAACACACACCGAGGTTAGGAGTGCAGAGCCCCGTGGGGAAGACGGGATCGGTGTTCGAGGCCTGAAGGCCAGGGCCAGCTGAAAACGGCCCACAGGGAATGAGACGGCATTGGCAAGGCCTTGGGGACCCCAAAGAGATGCCTGGGAGATGGAGCCAGTGGAGGGGGGCAGGGGGCTGGGTCGGCACCACGGAGATGTGGGAGGATAAGCCGTGAGGGCGCGAGCAGGCTGGCCAGGGAACAGGGGCCGGTTTGTAGAGAGCGGGGCAATGGGGTTCTGACCCAAGACAACTCAGAAGTGAAGTGTGCTCGCTTGTCCAGCGCTGGGTGCTGGCGTCAGGGAACACCCGGTCCCACAGCGCTCCCCAGGGCTCCCACCGCCTCCCAGGGCCCAGACAGAACTCGGAGACGCCTCGCCCACGTGCGAGAGCCACCCGCTCCGGCAGCTGCGCCGGGTGTCAGGGGCTCACCAGGGTGCAGGCGGGACCCAGAGGCCCCGGAGCTCGCTGAAGGCCACGCAGCCCACCCTTGGCACCCCTGGAGCCTGCACGCGAGACTTCACCTTCTCACTCAGGGTACCTGTAACCCCAGCACCCGTGAGGGTGGCACCCTCACAGCCATTCACAGACACGCCGGCGGGAGCAGCGAAAACCCGGATCCCAACCCGGATCTCAACTCCGTTGAGTTCCCAACGGAGACTTCTTACTCTGGCTTTCACACCGAGAGCCATCGACCTGGCTGTGATCCTCGCAATGCCACTTTTTCGTGTGTGCATCTGTGCTTTCCGCGAGTGGCTTCTCGGTTTGAAACGGCCCCCAGCACAGTGCGGAAGTGTGGCTACTGTTCCTAAGAGCGGGAGGCCCACGTGCCTCGCGGAGAAAGTGGGTGTGTTCTGTAAGGCGTTAACTGAGCTTCCTCCGGGCACGGGTCACAGTGCTGCTGTCCCCCAGGGCAGCGTCCCGAATCGACAAAGCCTGTTCAGTACGGAGTCCCGGCACAGAAGCACGCACAGAACGGGCCACGCCTTCATTAGTCAGCTGACAAGAATGTCCTGACCGGAGGCTGGCAGGACCCCGACCCTGTTCTTCCCCTGGAAGGAACGGCTCCGGTCCCCTCACCCAGTGCTCACGGCGACGCCGCAGAACAGAACTACCACCAAGAGTGAGAGTCCATCGTGCACTGGACACGGCAGCGCCCAGGCCTCTGCTCACACGTGGGCATCGCTCTGGAAAGCGGCCTGCGCCTCCGTACCGGGAGGCTCTCCTCCCGCCCCTCCCGGGCAGCCCAGGGCAAGCCTGACCCCCCCGAGGCCAGTGCTTCGGCCGGAGCACAGCCCTTTTCTGTGCTGTGCCCCTCACTCTGCCTCGGAAACCCGGAGGGGTCCTGCTGCACCTTGCCGGAACACAGCAGGGGCCTCCGACAGGCCCTGACCCAAACTGTGGGGCGTCACTCACTTTTGGGAAGCAGATGAGGACCTCGCCCTCACTCAAGCCCAACCCCTCACCCCTCTAAATCCTCCCCCTAAAATCCCAGCCGGGAAAACAGAGGCGGAGGTCGGCGGAGATCGGCGGGGCCGGGGCCGAGGGCCCCCTCTGTGGGTAAGACGGCCAGTGGGAGCAGCGGCAGCTCCGTGAGCTACAAAGACTGCACACGGCCCGAGGACAGAGAGCTCAGCTGGCGAGAGCGAGAGCGAGACCGGCCGTCCTTCTACCTAGGCCGGCCGAGGACCAGCGAGAGATGGAGAGAGCCGACAGGCAGGAGCCTGGGGACAGAGCAGGGAACCCCTGGCCCCCCAGCTCCTCAGCTCTCCTGCCCTATAGTGAGCCCTGAACCTCGCCTGTCTCTCTGTCCCCTACTGCTCTGACAGCAGAGATAACTGGGGGGGGTGGGGTGGGGGTGTAGGAAGGCAGGGGCCGCGCTGCGCTCCAGCTGGGCCCAGACAGAACCAGGGCACGCAGCCAGGGGACCACCGGCTGCTTGGAGGGCCGAGCCCCCCGGGAGCTCCTGGAGCCAGGAGCAGCCCCAGCAGGGCTCAGCAGAAACACGGAAACACGGAGAGGGGCTGGAGCCGGTGCAAGGGGGAGGCGAGGGCGGAGCCGGGGCCCGGAGCCCTCCGACCTGAGTGAGGCACTGCGGTGGGGAGGTGGGGGCCCCTGGCCCTGCGGTGGGGACGGGCTCTCAGCAAGTGCACGCTCTCGGGCCCTGGAGGGGCGCTACGGAGGTGTTTCTACCCCAGCAGGGCTGACCTCTGCTGGAGGCTCAGGTGCAGGGGCTGCCGCCCTCAGGGGCTGCCGTCTGCACAGAGGTGGGTGGTACTTCCCAAACCCACAGGCCAGGGCTGCACAGGGGCCAGCCCTGTGTGTGCCCCGCCTCAGGGGGAGCGCCTTTGCACGGCGAGGGGCTCCTGCCTCCAGGCTGCTCCCAGGACTCACCGCCCCCCCCCCCGCCCCTGCAGTTGATCCTCTCCCCCAGGCTAGTCTTCACATTTTGAGACAGACAGGGAGGGACTCTCAGAGGGCAGGAGGTTAGCAGGTCACAGGTCACCCCAGAAGGTTCCAGAACCCCAGCTACAGGGCCTATCGCCACACCCCTTCCCCCCCCATGAAGGGGCAACGCTCCACTCCAGTACTCACACGTGTCCGGGTTGTGGCAGTTGTGTCCCTGGCGGAAGTACTGGGGGTTCTCGATGACCGGGATGCGGGTCATGCCGATGACCACCGTGTCGGGCCCGGCATCCAGCGACGAGGGGGTGGTGATGCCGTGGTTGATGTGGTGCAGCGGGCTGGCCGAGTCCTCCTCCCCGCTGATGACGGCCACGGGACCTGTGCACAGCGACAGAGAGAGACACGGACCCCGGTGAGGCCACACCCGCCAGCGCCCGCCATTCTACCACAGCACTTCCCACAGCAGCAGGGTCCATCGGGGGGACGGTCCTCGAGGGCCTGGGCTCTGCGTCTCTCCTGGGGAAGGAAGAAAACCCACCGCGTCACCCCATGAAAACGAAGAGCGAACCGAAAGGTCCGTTATGTTCGAGTTCCCCAGATCCAAATTAGTTCCAACAAGAAAACGTTTCAAATAAGTTTCCCTGCCTACATAGCAACAATGGGGTTTAAAACTTAAAACATCAAGAAGCCCCAGCAGGAGTATGCACACTGTCCCTGCAGGGACTTTAAGAACGGCCAGTGCTGAGTCGTCTCACCACCCCCCCTTCCCTCCCCCCCACCAAAGATTCTCATCGCACTGGTCTTGGGCTGCAATCTGGGCGTCTGGATTTCAGGGGTTCCGTGTGAGTTCCACGCACACCGGGGGTCTGGAACCCGAACTAGGGCCTCAGAGGCTGAGAGCCCGGTGGCCGTCTGATGCTTATGGGAGCGTGACAACATCGGCACCGGACTCTGCCGTCCACTGTCCCCGCGCATGGGGAGACAAGCCCCCTGTGGGCCCGAGCCTGGCCCGAGCGGCTCTGGAGAGTGACAGTAAGTGGGCTGCATCACCATCAGCCCGCAGGCACCGGGGCCAGCCGTGCCGCTCGTGGAAGGTCTGGACCCCTGGAGGCCTCGACGAACACCATCTGCACCTTCGCCGACCCCGACCCCGCCACCTTCTGCCCCAAAGAAGAAACCCAGTAAATACACGGTTATTCACAAACACGGTCGACAGGGATATTTAACGGCGGGGTCTAGGCTGGGCCGTGACTCTGTTTGGTGGTCCAGTCCTCCCACAGACACAAGTAAAACTCATAGAAAGCAAGGAGTTGTGACCATTTGTGGCTTCATGCAACTGGCGTGTTACAGGGCTGCTTTGCGAGACACGTGGTTGGTCCCCAGACAAAATGCCCAGTGTAATCTGGTTTGGCGGCCTGAATGATATTCCCACTGCCGATATCCACCGCATCATGCCGAATCTGACGAGGGGAACACTTCTCACCGAATAGTGAGGCGGAGCCCGGACGAGGCAGAACTAAACGGAGGGCTGGCCCACGCGAACCGAGGCCCCGGAATGCCATCCCACCAGCGCGGACAGGCGGATGCCAGCCCTGACCCGCGGCTCGCCGTGGGAAAGCAGGAGCGGTGAGAAGTGGCCCAGATACTCGCAGGCAGCAGGCGCCTTGCAGCAAGAGGCCTGCTCCCGAAATACCTTCCTCGCCGACCTTCTGAAAGACTTCAGAGGGATCTCCCGTGGAGCACAGAGAGCAGAGCGCTGGTCTTTGCCCTCCTCCTCTCCCCACGGGCCACTGAGGCACGGACAGACAGCTGTGCCCGAGGGGAAGGCAGAAGGGAGATGAGGGGAATCCAGTCTTTCCACGGCATTTGGAAAGCGAGAGACTGAAGCAGAAAGCTCCCTCGTGAGAGGAGGGAGCTGCTGGAGACGGGCCGGGGGGACTGCACGGGCAGCACTCACAGGAGGTCATGTCCGCTGGTGGGGCCCCGTGCAAGAAGGGACGGGGGATCCAGGAAGGCTGGGCTGGAACAGGGCACCCAGCCCATTGCCACGCCCCTATCCCACTAGAGCTAGTGGTTCAGTCCCAAGAAACTGAACCGGGAAAGCTCAGCAAATGGCTGGGGTGGAGTGAGAAGCTGGACCCCTACCCCCTGCTCCTAGAACAGAAACCCGGAATGACACTGCCTACCTATCCGCCCCACCCCGAGTCTCCTCTGACACCGCCCCCTGCAGGAGATTAGAGAGCACTGCTCTGGAGGAACCGGACGCCTCAAAAGAGACAGACAGCTAGATGCTGGCATGGGGCGCCTCCCCAAGAGGTCAGGCTCACCCCGACATGGTGCCTTATGGCAGCCTGAGAGCTGACAACCCCGCCCCTGTGCCCAAAGCACGATCTCACTCGCTCTCTGGTGCTCCTGCTCTGAAGGCGTGGCCCGGGACCACCAAACACTCCAGCAAAGCGTCAGCGTGACCGGGACCTAGAGGCAACTGGGGGGGGGGGGGGGGATGCGGGAAGCAGCAGACTGCTCACGCAATCACTAGTGTCCTCGGGGAAGTCAATGAAGGCACCGTCCCCAGGGAACACGGTGGCACTTGAAACTCGAACAGTTTAAGGGCAAGAAAAATCCTTGGGAAGCAAGACCATCAGACTCTGACAGCCAAAGCAGAGTGGGAGACAGAGGCAAGGGTGTGCTCCAGAAAGCCACACAAGAAGGAAAGAGATGGTAGATAGGACAGAAACGAAAATGAAAGACTCCATTATCCGATTAAAAGAAGAGAAAGAAGGAAAAAGAGAGAGAGAGAGAAGAGAGAAGAAGGAAAAAAGAAAAAACGACTAGTAAAAGTTTGGGCGTGGGGCCTGAGTGAGTCATTTCACTAGGCTCCCCCAGGTGGACTACTGACCATCTCTGTCTCCTCCCCCAACCAGCGCTGACCCCTCTCCTCAACTCAACGCCCATCAATCAGCCCACCACGGCCTGAGGCCCTCCCGCTCGCCTCTGCCCTCCCACAAACCCCGGGCCTTCCCCGGGAAGCCGACACATTGCACGCAGCCCCATCACTGCAAAGGCTGGGAGAGCAGGCCAGCAGCGGCAGAGTCCAGCAGGGCTCCCCCACAGGCTGTGCCGGGAACTGCAGGATATTTCGCAAGAACATCCACTCCGGGGTTCCTCGGCGGTAATAAATGGACTGGCTGGTGGAGACAGGGATGATGGAGGGTGCTGTCCGCATGTCAGGAACATGGAAACTCGCTGTACTTTCCACTCAATTTTGCTAGGACCCTGAAACCGCTCTAAAAAAATAAAGCCTAGTAAAAAAAAAAAAGTGTAAGGGACAAAAAGCCGGTCTCCCCACCTGGCAGACAACCCATTTCCAAACAACCCTGGGCGGACAGAACCGCCCCAGGCTGAGGGTCACGGGCTCTCCGGCCAGCCTCCACTCCAGGAGCCGGCTGCCAGCTCCGGCCGGGCCTCCCAGCCAGGCTTGCTGTCCTCGGAGCCTGGTGCCCGCGGTGCGCCCCTCCCTCCCTCCCTCCCTCTGCTGTCACCGATAGTTCCTAACTGCACACTCACACTTTGTGAGGAAGCACTAACAAACAGAGGAGAGAGAAACGGCCTCATGGCCTTTCTGGCGAGTCCAGGCTTCTGAGAGAGGCCCCTGAGGGCGCGCCGGTCTGCCTGGACCCAGCGCAGGGCTCTCTGCCCACCCTGGCGCCTTCGGTCCCCTCTTTCCGGCCTCGGGGGGTTCTGTTCTTCCAGCCAGACCACAGCGAGACCATTAAATAATTAGGGGGCGCCTGACGGCCCCCGACTGGGGTGCTGCCCAGCGGGATGGTCCAAGCTGTCTTTCTGGACTCTTTCCCCTTTCCCTCCCTGCTCCTGCTGTGGGGAGATAGAAGGGGGCAGTGGTAGGAATTGCTCGGATTTGGGTAAGGGATGGATGCCAATGCGGGACTCAGTTCCCCCCAGAAAGCAAAGGCCTCTGATGAGACCACAAGAAGGAATCTCACGCAGCAGTGGGCAGAGGAGCCGGGGGCCGCACACCCCCAAGGGGGCGGCAGGGACAGGGCAGAATCCTCTGGTGACGCGGGGTCCCCTGCAAAAGAGGAGGAGCGAGGGGGTGCACCTCACAGAATGAGGGTGGGAACAGCAGCAGCCTCCCTGGCATGCATGAACACCTCAACACTCCCTGCCCCTTCGGGTCTCGGGGGTGCTGCTTGGGACCACTCCCCATTGCCCCACCTCACCACTAGAACCCCCCCGGGTTCCACCAGCCCCCTAACTTACAAAACATCAACACCTCTCAGAAACCCGGCCCCCAGAACGTCCCGTCACTGGTTCGGCACTGCCACGCCCACCCCCGCCCCCAGCTCCCCGCAGAGGGCTTGCACTCTGAAGGATGTGGTTATTACAGAAGAAATGGGGGAGGACAAATAAACTGTCATTTATTAAGCATCTACTACACGCCAGATAGGTTGCTAGGCATTCTGATCTCGTCTCATCGGATCCTCAGGAAATACTGCTGTGCCCATCCCGTCAACTCGAAGACTGGTTCTCAGGAAAGCTTAGTTTTCCACAAGTCATTCAGCCAGGAAATGACGCAGCCTGTATCCGACCCTGTGCTCATCTCTGAAGTCCTTCTTCCCACAAACCAGCCACTTTCCCAGCGGCATGGCTGACACCCAGCATGTTTCATAAACAGCTAGGATTTGGCATGGAGTCACAGCCCGTAAAACGAGCCGAGCCCTCTAGACCAAGGTCTCTGGGACCAGACCACCACGTTGTGTCCCAGGCTGGACCGCCCCGTACAAGGTGACGCTGGGCAGCCAAGGCCAACGTTTACGGCCAAACTGCAAAATCCCGGGGCCCGAACCCATCCAATTCTATATTCCTTCCTCTAGCCCCGAACTTCCTCCCAATGGCAGGGTCTCCAGTGGTGCAGACGACACTCCTGGGCACCGTGGCCGTCCGTCACGGCCGCCGTTCACCAGGCGCCTCCAGGCACCTGCAGGCACCTGCAGGGGCTGCCATTTCCGCCCCCAGGCGCCAGGCGCCAGCTGCCCCATCGCTGTCTCTGGCTAACGAGAAGCGAACAGAAGCAACATGTGTCAGCCGAGCTATAAGACCCAGTGCGTCGCCGTCACCTCACGCCTGTCCGAAGGGCTCTAGCATCAAGAAAACCAACGAACAAGCGTTGGTGAGACTGTGGAAGAAGGGGCGCCCCCCACACTGTTGGTGGGAGCGTGAGCTGGTGCAGCTACTGTGGGGAACCAGCATGGAGGGTCCTCACCTACCACGTGACCCACCAGTTCCACTTCTGAGACTGTCTCCAAAGGAAACGAGACACACTGTGTCAAAGAGGTGTCTGCACCCCCAGGTTCAAAGCACCGTTATTTGCAGCAGCCACAAGACAGGAACAGCCTCAGTGCCCACTGACGGTGGATAGACCAAGAAGCTGTGATTGTGTGTGTGTGTGTGTATACATACACATACACATGCAATGGAATATTATTCAGCCAGAAAAAAGGAAGAAATCCTGCCATTTCGGACAATAGGGATGGCCCCTGAGAACCTTATGCTAAGTGAAATAAGTCAGAGAAAGACACATACTATGCGATCTCACTTACATGTGGAATCTAAACAAGAAACGGAAAAAAAAAACAAGCTCACAGATACAGAGAACAGAATATTGGTTGCTGAAAGTGGGTGCTGGGGGCGGGAACAAAGGGTGAAGGGGGTCAAAAGGCCCAGGCTTCCAGTTATAATATAAATAAGTCCCGGGGATGTCATACGCAACATGGTGGCCGCAGTCAACAGTACTGTACTGCATGTTTGAACGCTGCTAAGAAAACAGACCTTAGAGGTTCTCATCACAAAACAACAACAAAAAAAACAAACTGTGACTCTGACATGATACGTGTTAACTGGACTTCCTGTGATCATTCTGCAACATGTGAATACAGCAGCATACACATATGGAGTCGTCAGGTTGCGCGCCTAGAACTAACACAATGTTACATGGCAACTGTTATCTCATTTTTTAAAAAAGATCGACCATGCGATCTGCTATAGCCCCACGGTCCTGCCTTGGCAACTGTGGAAACATGAGGCAGCCCCCCATCCACCTCCGTCCCAGGTGAGGCTGACCTGGATGGAGCCGAGGTCTCCGCGAGTACCTGGTGCACGTGTGGCATAGTGAGCTCTGCTGTTCCCAGTCGCTGAGATGGGCGGGGTGCTGTTTGTTACCACAGCATCACTGAGTCTGTGCTGACTAATACAGGAAAGAAGCCATCTCACGCTGAACAGTGTTACCCTCATCCTTCCCTTCTGATGGTGTGCACACTTCACACCATCTTCAACAAATCTGTACAGAGGTGCCTTCTGCACGGGGTGGGCTCAGAGTCAACGATGTGACTCATCTGAAAACACCACCTCCCAACACCTGGCCCCAAAGTTGAGCTCAAATCTCACCTCGGTCCACCCAGCGCCAGACCACAGCCACCACTGTCGAAGAAGAGACTCCCCCGCCCCCAGATCTGACTTAGCAGGTAAAGAAAAACCAGGACGAGTCCTGTGCTTTCTTTCTTACAGTGTCTGAAGGAAACAAACAAGCCATCGAATTAGGAAAATGATTCCTTTAAAAACGTCGAGGTTTCCCGACTGATAAAACTCAAACGTTGACGTGTCCCTGGCGGGCGAGAGCTTGGCACCGACAGATCTGGGAGCAGGAACTCATGCACCAGAACAAGGGGAAGCACCACAAACACAATTAAAAATCCAGCCGTGCTCAGGGAGGGATCCCATTTACTCTCTCATAAAAAGAGCCTGGTCCTCATGGGCAAACAAAAGAAAATCAATTTCTTAAATTTCTATGGACAGAGGTGGGACCAAGGCCAAGTGAACATGGGCTGTGCCCAAGAGCATACCTGGGGACAAGTCACCAGTCCTCAGTTCCTGGACCGGCTCCCCCAGGAACCCCCCTTCCGCCCCCTCCAGCTTCCGGGCCGATGTTGCCGCAGAGATCCCCAGGGCAGGCCAGGTCCGGCGGGCTGCCCAGCAATGCATGCCCTCCACACTTCTCTGCTTCTCTCCCCGAACCATTTCCCAAAAGATAAGCTTTATTCTCTGGCTGCAATTCCCTCCCAGCCTCTTACAGGAACCAAAGCATTGTTCATGCCTCGTAGCATTCATAGCCTAGAGGTATCGCCTGGTGATTGGAAACCGTGCCGCCGATCAACCAGCCCCAGAACACGTTTAAGGGGAGGCAGGCAGGATGGGCTTCCCTTATCTCAGTTCATCATCGAGACAACCCCAGGGCCAGGGCCTGTTATTCCAGTAATGCAGCTGAGGAAATTGAAGCCTCGGGTCTTGTGATCTGCCCAAGGTCACGCCGTGGATAAACGGCAGGCAGGCCTGCATCCATCTGACCTGGAAGCCTGAGCTCACTGCGCAGCACATGCTGCCCCTGCCCCTCCGGCACAGCTCTTTCTGGCGTCGGGACGAGTTATAATGGGTCAGTCACAGTCTCCTGGCCACTCCCAACCTCCACTCCGGTGGGACTCATTCCTTCAAGAGAATGGGCTTCCTGTAGGGGGGGAGCTCCTGACAGTTCCAGGGGACACCAGACCGACAGCCTGGCACCAGGTCGCAGCCAGAAGGGCACCTCCTCTGGACGAGCTCAGGCAGAAGAATGCCGGGCAGCAAGGGGCCTGAGGAGGTAGAAATACGGAGCCTGGAAGGAGGGCAGATGTCATGCGATGCCCCCCAAGACTCTCTACACAGACAACACGTAGAGCATCCCAGGCACAAACGGGGAAGCGAGTAATGAATGACCTGCCAATGGCAGACGTGCTGCTGTTTCCGCCCAAGCCCCCAGGAAGAGAGCACAGCTCCAGTCCCAGAATATTCCTAAATTCGGCTTCAGCCACTGCCCAAAGTAGGGGCGTTATTTCCTCTAAAGACTTATCCATGGCTTCCCCCAGCATCTCGGGGGACTCTGGGTCCATGGAAGGGGCCGTCATGTCAGGGCACATCGTCCTAGGGGCCGCCACGTTCACTCACCTTCCCTCCCACCCCGAAGCCCCTCCCTGCTTCCTGGGTGACCGCCACCTTGAGAGCTGGCTGCTGCCCCTACTTCCCCCGCACTGGGGCAGCAGTTGGGCAGGGGCCGCAGCAGCGCCTACCGCTCTCCCGGCTCGCTCGCCCCTCCCACAGACACACCAGAAAAATGATGGGAGCGTGTCACTGGGTCTGCGCTGCAGCCGGGTCTGAGGAGGGTGCCGAGGGCCAACTGATTGCCAGCATGTGGATTGGAGATATAAACCCACCGCCAAAATCCACCGAAATCACACCGTGTCAGCTCTGCAATCTCCTCCCTCGTAAGTGGGGTGTGTGAAGGATATGGAACACTGCAACCCAGCACCCCAAAAAGGGGTGGTGAGGTGGATGAGGGTGGGGGGCAGCTCTAGTGGTAGTGGGTCGGATGTTTATTTCTCTAAACATAGGCACGTGGGCCAGACTGGGACAAAGGAGAAAAACCCAAAGATCTGATCATCCAACTCGAAAACTCACCCTCTCCCTGTCACCACGTCTAAGGGGTTATTCTGATGCTGACTTTCCCATCCGGTCATCTTACGGAGCCTACCAATTCATAAAAACCCCTCACTTCCGAAAGGAGGGGATTCTGACTCCCTCCTCAAAAGCCTGTCTCCTCGCGCCTCCATCAACCTGAAGGAGGTGTGAGTGCGGGATTAAGCCGCGCCAAAGACAGACACTCTCCCCATTCAGTTCGGGTTGGCGTAGTTCCTAATTATTAAAAGGGGGGAGGGGGGACGGGTAGAGCCTACATCCTGGTTTCCCCAGGGCAGCCCTTGTGTATACCTATTGCTGCAGCATAATTCTCAATAGTGCCTCCTCTGGATTGGATGATCAATGACACAGTCACCTTAGCAAAAAGGAACTTTGGCCTTCTATGCATGGGCGTGTGTGGTGGAGAAAAGGCAGTCCCTGGTGGAATACAATGCTGTTTTGGACTCCAGACACTAGGGGGCAATATCACCAGCGAGGAGGTGAACCACTCTAGACAAGATGCGTCTCCCCCAATTTTTCAAATTCCCCTTGCAGCGGTCTTAGAAAGGGCCTGGCGTGGACCTGCAGAATGTCCGTATAGGGCCCTGCTTCCTCGGGCAGTCAATAATTATCACTTGATGATGACGACGTAGCCATTGATTTTCCATTCCCTCTTCTCCCTCGGCGCCCCTCTCCCCCAGCCCCCACTTCCTTGGGGGTACTGGTCAATCAATCTCAGGCCATCGTGATCTACTCGGAAAGCTGAACTGCCATGAAGTCCAACCACTTGTCCTCTGGCTCCAGCCTCTTAGAGAAATTAGTGCCAGCGGAAGTGTCAGCACCAATTTCATAATGCTCCGGGACGGCGGCGAGGCCGGGCCAAGTCCCGTATTCCTGACGGGCTATCAAAGTGATGAGGATTATGGGTAAGGAGACAGCTCTGACAGCAGCGCCAGAGCCTCCAGATCAATTAGACTGACGAGCCTGTCTTGAAGCCGTATCACTCCATGCTGACACGGTGCGTTCCCCCGCAGAGGCTCGGAACTCCGCATGCAGAGTTTTCCCCGGGTCTCCAGGGGTAACCGGAGAGACTGCAGGCTTGCAAAAGCAGCCCTCGGCCCTACACCTCTCCCCAGAGGACCTGAACAAAGAGTTCTCACGGAACAGAAGGATTTGGCTCTATGATGGGAAGAATGAATGTCTGTTCCCCTCTTTCCCCTTTTCCTGCCTTCCAAAGAAAATGTCAAGATAAAGTGTAAAGCTACGTATTTAAATTTAATTCTGTTAGTGTCAAGGGAAGGCTGGGGATTATTAAAATGGAAATCAAGATCTTGTAAAAGTCAAGCCGTCGTAGCAGGCGGGGGAGATGTGTCACGGAAGGCAAGAGCAGTAGATGGATGATCCATCTGATGCATGCTCCAGGAGATGGGTAAAGGTCCTGAGTTCGAATCCAGGGTCCCATCTGGGAATACGACCGTGTGCAGTCCGCAACCAGTCCCTTTTTCTCCTCGGGGCTTTGAACACCTCGTGCAAAGCCAACCATAAGCTGCCCCGGAACGTGGAGAGGAAGTGAAACGCCAACAGAGCCGAGGGCAACAGAGGGATCAGAGGACGTTTTGTTTAGACCTGGGAAGGTGTGTAAAAATGGCTTTTCTTCTTGTGCCTGGCAGCCCCGGAGCTGAGCACGCAGGGGATGGTGGGAGAAAAAGCAAGCCCCACCCCCTGCTCCGCCCGCTGCTCGCAAGCGCGGTGGAAGAGAGGCGCGAGCTCCTTGGGTAGTATGCCGAGGCTATTTTAAAGCCTCTAGCTTAACAGTTTATGTCCCTGCCTTCTCATGAGTTTATGTTCCCAGGGCAACAGGCATAATTTTGAGCCTGGGAGGTTACAGCTATTTTTAAGCGGGCTGGCTTGATTGTTTTTAATTGCTTAACAATATTGTTTGTTAGCATTCTATTAAAAACCCCGCAGTGATTCGTAATGGAATTTAAAGTCTGTCCGCTTGTAAAGTGCCCATTTCAGGTTCCGTGCGTGTTTATGGGGTTAGCGGACACCAAGGTGAATGAGCTGATCTTGACCCTGGCCTAAGCCGTTAAGGCGAAGCGAATGCTGTCAGGGACAGACACGAGTGCGGCAAACCTGCGCGGAGCAGCGTCAGCCGTGGCCGAGAGGCTGCTGTCAACAGGATCTGGAACTGCTGACTTCCAAAGGCACTCAGAACACTGGCCTAATATGCAAATGTGTGAATCAGGGCTTCCTCCCAAGGTGCCTGTAAATAACAGGCTCTTTAAAGGCACAGTATTTTAACATCATTAACGAATTGAGGAAAGGGAAAAAAAAGGTTGGAGGAAAAGAAAAGTGAAGTGCAAGGAGTTCCTGCTAATCAAAGATGGTCCAGAGTCCATGACTGAGCATCTCCGCGGCTGGAGAAAGCGCCAGGAGAGCCCCGGACAGTGAGCAGGGTGCGCCAGGCAGGAACCCGGCAGCTCCGTCTCGGGCTCATTGATCCATATGTGATGCATTGTGAGAATAATAAAACCCGCCTCGTTTGTTTGCACCGCCAGTTACACAGTTAGTCAACCCCCAAAATACACTGGATGCCCACCGTGAGTGAAGCATTAAATAATCACATTCATAGCGACTACAAGCCAGGCATGGTGCTCTGTGCGTCCCACCAACCCAACTCGCAGCCTCCTTCTCCGTGAATTCTGGTCAGCGGGCTCTGCTCACCCGCATGCTCCCCGGCCAGAAGCCATCCCCGCTTCCCTGGCATGCCACCCTACCCCCAGCCCAGCACACAGTGCACCCGGCCCTGCAGCTGCTCGTGGGTCTTTGGTGCCCTACCTTGGCAAGTCCGTCCAGAGTAGGGACAAGTTCAAGTCCTGTCCATGTTCTGCCAAAGGAGCAGTGCACTGACAGGCATACAAGATGGTTAGAAGGGACAGGTGGGCGGGTGACTGGATGGATGGGTGGGTGGACGGAGACCACAAAACAGCTCAGCACCTCCTATTTCAGCTCTGCAGTGTCTGCAAAGCACGGGTAGCTGACATCACAGCAGCAACCCCAGGGATGCAGCCAGAACTCGCCTGGGCTCCATGCCCTCCGGGTCAGCAGGCTGCCCTGCCCTGCGCCCAGCTTCTGAAAACACAGCCGTGCTCACTGTAGCGCAGGCATTGCACTCTGCATGCACATTTTTTCACACGGGAACCCCAAACCCCCGAAGGCAGGCCCTAGTCATGTCGCCATGTGGCAGATGAGGAAACTGAGACTCAGGGAAATGTGCTTCCTCGCCCAGGAAAGAACAAACGGAGCCGGGATTCCAGTGCGCAGGAGCCCGCACACCCCCTGCGCTTCCCAAAGCCTCGGGAGCAGGGGTGAGGGGGGTGGTGCGTCTGGGGTGTGGCTCTGGCTGGGGATGCAAATCCCAGGCCCCGAGGAAGAGCCTCAGGGCCTCGGGATTCTGTAGACAAACTCCCAGCTTTTTGCCGACAATCCCTTTCAGCCCCCCATCTCTGGATAGGAAAGAGATTTAAGGAGATCTGTTCCACTCAAGGAATTACAGGGGGAGGGGCCGGCAGATGGGGACCTGTGGTGGCTTAGGGACCACATCCAGCCGACGCCACGGATGAATCCGGGGCAGTTCTAGGAGAATGAGCACATCCCAGTGTTTGGCCTGGGCTCAAGCTCACATTCTAATGAGGCAAATTGATGAGAACCACCAAACAAACCACATGTTTCCTGGAACTATGAGATATACAAAACCAATGACCCTTGGACACGCCACCAGCGTCATCGACACTGCCGCCACCCCTGTGTCTCCTCCTCACCCTGGCCTGGCACCGCCCTGGCAGACCCCAGGCACCATCCCACCCACCCGCTCCTCGGCTCTCTCCTCACCATGACCCTCCAACACAGATAAAGGCAGGACACGCTCTGCCCTTCCAACCTACAATGGAACCACGACCCAGTGAGATGCCTCAAGTCACGCCATCGACCAGCCAGCACCAGAACTGGGGTTTCTAATGTGGCCCACACTGAGCTCACGCAGCAGAAGGCCCAGGATGGGGCGCAAGGTGTTACACAGGGCAGCCTCGGACTTTGCTAAATTCAAAGCCAAGGTTTTCCCCTCCTGGCAGCTGGAACAGACCTCATTTGAATTCAGGTTGCCTTGATAAGGGAGGGTGGGCGGGACCGAAAGGGGCTCCCGTCTTATCTCCCCCATCGCCACTCCAATGCACCAGCCAACAGCAGGGGAAACTGGCAGGCAGGTGCTGAATGTAGGTTAAGGCATGGCTTGCGGTCAAACTGGAGAGAAGGCAGGCAGCTCGGGCAAAAATGGGGGTGGCAGGCCCCGGGGCCCCACAGGTGTGCGTTTCCTCAAGCTCTCCACAGAACAAATCCATTAAGACAAGGTGGGGAGGGGGCGGGTGGTAAGCACAGCCTCCTCACACTCTGCATACGCATGTATTTTTAATGTGGAACCTCGTTCATATGGCAGAGTGGAAGAAATATGTGTATGAAATAGAAATAGAGCAGAATTTGTGTCTTTTTATAGCCAATGATGCCTACACAGTGATAGCTCTTAAATATTGATAACAAGTAAATTTTTAGGGCACAGGGTTGGAAATGAAGGCAGATGATGAAGTTCCCTCATTTTCTGCTCACGGTCCGAACTTGGAAACGCAAATGAAGTTCTACCTGCAGCTGGCGACGCCTCTGCAGTTCATCACCCGCCTCGGGGCCCTGGCCCCGCCTAGGAACAAGCATAGTGCCGCATCCTGACCCCGAGGTCCGAATTCGGGGCTGCGAAGTAACTTGTTTCAGGAGTTAAAATAACCTCGCACAAATCTCCAGGATGACAAAGAGGCATTTTTTCACAAAAATGTGCAGCTCTCTGGTGACTCACGTCCACAGAGCCTTAGCATGCTCCCGGGGGTGAGAAACCCTCCAATGAAGTCCCTCGAGGCCCCCTCCCACTCTCCCAGGGCCTTCCTGTTGCAAAGCCTCAACAGAAGGCAGGGAGCACCCTCCTCCTGGCCGACAAGCTCAGGGGAGGGGCACAGGCCCTTCTGACGATCACCTTCACGCAGGCGACGACCTCTTTCCTGTGACACGAGGAGAAGACAGCGAAGTGTCTGGACCCAGGGCTGCTGAGCCCCCGGCCAGTCCTGGGGGTGAAGGCACAGGAAGCTCCTCGTGCCGCCTAGGTGACCTCAGGAGGGCACCCGGCAGGTGGGCCATCCTCCCAGCCCTGGGCCCTGTGCTGAGGGGTTGTGAGATGCTGACACGACCTTGACCGTCCCCTCCAGCAAGCCAGGGTCCTGTGTGTCCGTGCCCGACGACACAACGGCTTCGAGCTCTCCCGCCCTCTCTCAAGCCCCCTCAAAGTCGCCGCCAAGGTCTTTCCGGGAGGGGAGAAGCGGACTCTGCAGTCCTAGTCTTTCTCTGCCTCTGACGTGCAGGGAGGAGCCTGCTGCCAGCGTGGGGCGGACGCACGCTGCCACGGAGAACCGCCGGCGAAGGGCGAGCAAGGGCCAGGGACGGCCGGCCGAGCAGGTGCTTGGACCCCAGAAGCCGCGAGGTGACAGAGCTCGCCTCCCTGGGTGACAGCTCCCACGTGCTGCAAGCCCATCCCTCTCCCTGGCAAGCGGAAGGGGAGAGCAGATGGCACAGAGTGCAGCCCCGGGCCTTGGACGCGGGTGGGGTCAGACGCGGGCTCGCTGCCTTGGGCAAAGGGGAGAGCTGAGTGTCCTGACATCAGACAGATTCTGGGTTCAAGTCCCAGCTCCCCGTTTCCTAGCCAAGTGGCAAGGGGAACTGCCTCCTCTCTTTCTTCATCTATAAATGGTGATGAGGAGACAGCTGAACCCACAGGGTTACGTAAGTGAATGTATGAAAAGTAGTTGGCACGGATTAGGTTATTATCAGAAGTGAGATGGAATGCCTTTCTTCTTAAGGTTGGTGAGAATCTCAGGTCAGACGAGGGTGGCTCTGTCTTGGGGCTGCTCTGCTTCCTCTAAGACTTCTGGCCTCACCATTGCCCCCTCTTTCCCAAAAGTCTGCCCAGAGCAACCGTGGCCCGCGACCCTGCCCCACGGCCCAGGGCTCATCCCCAGGGGAAGCACCTGCCCGCTGACCCAGCTGATGGTCTCCCGCAGATTCGACACAACAGTCTCCAACAACCACACCCTCCCCCACCTGCACCGACACCACCAGGCTGGGGAAAGGGAGGTGGGGTCGCTTTCAGGCGAGCACTCAAAGAGCCGTGCATCAGAGTCTAGAAATCTCGAAATCTCAACGCCATCACAGCACGGGATGCCAACACACAGTGGGACCAGCTGTACGGGAAGCGTCCTGCTTCACTCTCCTCTGAGCCCGCAGAGAAATGTGCACTGCGGCTTCCTCCCAGTGACCTGGAAGTCCACCACCAGCAGCAGCCAACCCCTCCTCTAGGAGAGACGCCGCGAGCCCGCAGGAGGTGTGCGCCCCCTGCGCCTGGCCCACGCACGGCCCTCCGTCGGAGGCCTGTGCCGGCTCTCCTGGAAAAGATGAAACATCCCAGCAGCAATGGGGCAGGGGGCAGGAGAGGGGCCTGAGCCACACCCAGAATTAATGAGCGCCCGCTACCAGCGGTATGAATAAGCCAGTCAATAAATGAGGGAGCTCTTCGTTTAAATGGATCCTGCCGTTGCTTCGGTGCCAGAATTGGAGAATCTGCAATTCTCGTAGATCGGGGTGGCTCCACTGGGGGACAGGAGTCCAGGGTGTAGAATGATTTGGGGGAGCTGAGACTTCACTTGGCACGCAGAACGGTCGTCCCAGGTGTTTGCCGAATTGTCCCTCCTCTCTCCCCATCACCTACGCACCCCGAGTTAGAGACGCAAACCTGGGACACACCGCGCACGGGCACGGACCCAGACGCACGCCCGCACTGCCCACGCACGTCCCGCGCCGCAGACCCCACCCACTGGTCCCATCCAGTGCGCAGCTGCACATGCGCACGAACACCTGGGCAGGCGCCCCCATAGCGCCTCCACCAACGGGGCGGGGCCAGTGACCAGGCCCGCAGGCGCTCGCGCCCATCTCCCGGAACCCCCAGCGTGTCTGCAGAGACCTGCCTCCCTCGGAACTGCAGCAGCAGCGCGAGGGCAAACGCTGCCTGTCACGAGCTGAACTGTGTCCCCTCCAGACATGTTGAAGTCCTGACCCTCAGCCCCTCGGAATGTGACCGCACTTGCACATTTCAAAAGGACTAAGCCGATAGGACTCCAAGAAGAGATGAGGACACAGACGCACCCAGAGAGACGACCCTGTGAAGAGGACGCAGGGAGGAGACCGGGCCATCTGCAAGCCAATGACAGAGGCCCCCGAGGAAACCAACCCTTGTCAACACCTTGGCCTTGGACCTGTAGCCTCCAGGGCTACGAGACAAACACTTCTCTTGTCCAAGCCACCGAGTTTACGGCAGCTTTGGCCAGCAAATACGTTGAGTCAGGAGGGAGCTGGTGACCAGGCGTCCCAGAGCCACCACAAGGGGAGACCAACCACACACAGGAAACACGTGAACATCAGACATACCTCGAGAAACTGTTCAGTGCCGGGGAGACACAGGGAGCAGGGGGAGGGGCCTGGCGTGAGGCTGGTGGGGTCGGGAAGGGCCCCGCAGGAGCTGCTGTCTGGGCAGAGGCGCGGTGATGGGCGGGGCCATGGGATCTAGGAGCAGTACTGGTCCCGCGGAGGGAACCACACCTGGGAAGTCCCCAAGAAGACGGCGTGCCAGGGCAGTCAGGGAGAGTGTGGAGGTGGTGGCACAGGTGGGAAGCGATGGGGCTTACGAAACGGGGAGACTAGGGCAGGGGGGCAGCCGAGCTAGGCTGCTCACAACCTACGGACTGCGGGGACAGAGTGCACCTGCTCTGCAGGAGATGGGACGCCATCGGGCCTGAGCACCATGGCGTGGCACAGCGTCACCATCCTGTATGTGGGGTCACCGAGCTGCTGTGTGCACCCGGACTGTGGTTGGGGAGAAGTGGAGGCAAGGGGCCCCTTGAAATGCCACCGCCACAGTCCCAGGAAGAAAAGGCGGAAGTGAACCCCAGCGTGGGAGTTACTTTTACCCAAGAGTATCTGCCTTCAGTCGCTGACGTCATCACCCTCACATGTATGATCAAAATATTTCCCCATTTCAAAGTGGGTTAGTTTTGCACCTGGGTATGTGGCAATGCTTCTCTTCTCTCTCTTTTTAATTTAAAATGATCTTCATGAAGAGGAGGGAAAAAAGATTTTTCATTTGCTCATCCACTTCATTTTTTTCATGCAGCTTTATTAATTTTGAGGTTGAAATACTTCTTTTACTATTTCAACAACAGACCCCTTGTTTAGCCACTTCCAAACCTGGCAACAGACAATAACGTGCTTGCCAAGAAAGTCAGCACCCCTCTCCCTGCTACTAATAAAAAAAAAAAATCAGTAAGTCATTAGAGATGCCCGTAATAAAGATTAGATGAATGAATAAATTTAACTTTTACCTGAGAGGTTCTTGCAATAGTAAAATCGCACAATCGAGCTTGAATGCCTAACCATCAAATTGGCCCTGAGAACAGAGCCCTGCTAGGCTCCCCCAGCAAGGACCGCCCCTGCAGTTGACCCCCCGGGGTCAAAAGGACACAGAATGCTCCAACCCCCACCTCCCCAAGATGCAGGGAGGGCCAGCCTGTGGCCGCTAAAAACATCCCGAACGCCCTGTGTTTGGTGCCAACTGCAGGTCAGAGCAGGCCGGCGCTCGGAGAAGTGCCCAGGAACACGGCCAGGACCGCGGGGGCGAGAAGACGGGGCCAATGACTCTCGCCCCTGACGGGGCCGGAGCCCACAGGCCAGTCCTTCGCCCTTCCTGCCCCTTCAGCTGCTGCCTGGCAGGGGGGCGCACGCAGGCCAGAGTGGGCGTCAGGCGGGTTGGGCTGGGGCCAGGCCATTTCCGTGCACTTGGCTCTGATGCCGCAGAGCATGAGGTGGGGGGCTGCAGTCTCTGGAGACACTGAGAGCTGGGTTCGAGATTCGCCGCGGCTCCTTCCTCACGGTGTAACCTGTGTTTCCTCACGGTGTGGGCCCTGGGTCCCTCCTCAGTGAGATGGGAGTGAGGCTGCTAATATCCCCATCCAAGTGTCTTGCAAAAATAAAAGTGTTTTGCACCCGTTTCCCATATGGGGTAACAGTCTCGGGCATCGACGGATAGTTGCTCACCCCTTACCCCATATTTAAGGGGACAAATCTCCTCTCACCACAAAGACTACCTTTCCCAGCACCCCCCCGCCCCTGCAGCGAGGAATGGTCATGCGACTCCATGTGGGACCATGGGATGTAAAGAGGACAGTTGGGTGACAACAGCTTCTAGGAAGCGTCCTTTAAAAAAAATGGAATGGGCCTGCATCGTCCGCCATGCCTGTCTCTCGTGCCCTGAAGTGCTGGCGTGATGGCTGGAGCCCCGGCCACCACCTCAGCCCACAAAGCAGCACGGCAAAGCGGGCGGAGCCGCAGGACCGAAGGACCTGGGGATCAAGGAATCCAAATGAAAGCCTCGCACTGCCTGTCTCCAGACTTTTTTTTTCATCCCTGGTTATTTGGGGGTTCTCTGCTGCTCACAGCCAAACCGGTCCGGTCACGACTGTGACTGTCATTATTATTTTTGTCGAGGGAGGGGGGGCAAGGAAGCTCCCTTCCTCCGGCCGCTGAGGGCCAGCCCTGGACGCCCCCCGCCCCGCCCCGCGCCCACTGTCAGCTCCTGCGCTGCAGCCCCCAGGCCAGCCCCCTGCGCTCCGCACTCCCAGCACCCCAGGCTCTTAGGACTGCCTGTTTCTCCACACACCAGTGTCGGGGACGAGGTCCCCCCATGGCCTTCACAGCACAGGCTCCCGCGGCCCTGGAGAGGGCCGAGGCTGAATTCCTCAGACAGGGGTCAAGACCAGTCCGTCCCTCACCAGCCGTGTGAGGCTGGCAAAGCCGACCGAACCCGGTTCGCCTGGGACCACCTCATGTGTCTGCTGTGACGATGAACTCAGGTCCAGTGTCGAGAGAGAGAGCCTGGCGCCCCATGAATGTCAGTGACGATGACAACGATGACAACGAGGAAGCCCACCTGCCCAGCCTCCCCCCTCCCCCCACCAGTGCCAGCCAGTAAACACGCCACGGCCCACACAGAGCTGCTGGGGGTTCTCTAAGACGCCCGTTCTCCCGAAGCTCCTGGGCGCGCAGATTCCCAGCCCGTCTGGGGAGAGCTGCTCCAGCTACGAGATTCCACCTGTCCCCGCAGACTCAGCTCAGGGCTCACTTCTCACCAGAGGCCTTTCTGGACCCCCCCGCCCCTCCTTGCCCTGCTGGTGCCTCTGCGGCGCTCCCAGAGCCCCGCAGGGGCTGGTGGCAGCCGGGGCTCTCAGCACCCCCCGCCTGCCGCGTGCTCCCGGGGCGGGGAGCATGTCCTTCGCATCCGTACCAAGGGCCGGCCCCGCCCCTGGCAGGCCCGTGAGGTCAGCACGGGGTGACGGGGCCAACGGACGAAGGGACCTCTCCTCACAGCTGCTCCTCTCTGGCCCTGAAGGCCTAGCAGCCAGCAGCCGGAAGCAAGGAGTCAGTGAGGCGGGCGAAGAAAGAAACACCCTCCCTCGCTCCTGTCTCCGTGACTGTAGCTGGATGAACGGGCTGCTTTCCCCCCACCCCCCAAAACAGAGACAGAGCCCCCCAGAACCTCAACATGGCACCTGGTTCGGAAACAGACGCTTCGTGGAAGTGATGAAGGTTAGAACTGAGATGAGATCATAATGGATTGGGCCAGGCTGTAAATCCAATGGCATGTGTCCTTGGAAGAGACAGAAAAGGACACAGGGACACGGAGCAGAAGGCAACATGCTGACGGCAGCAGAGGCTGGACGGGTGCTGCCACCAGCCACGGGAGCCACCAGAGGCTGGGGAGCGGCCAGCAAGGACTGTCCCCGGGAGCCCTTGGTGGGGCATGGCCCTGCCAACACCTCACTTTGGCCCTCTGGCCTGCAGAACTGTCGAGGAACACACTTCCAGTGTGTTGAGCCACCAACTTCGTGGCGAGTTCTACGGCAGCCCTGGGAAACCGACAGACCCCAGGGACGGGACAGTTGATTTCACAGACGGCTCATCCAGGCTGCGCGCGGCCCTGCTCCAGTTGTACGCTCCGCATCTCCCTCCTCCACCTCCTCCGAGTCAGATCCCTCCCTTTCTCTCCACCCCCCACCAGATATCGAAGGAGACACCGGCGCTGTCTCGGGCAACACTCCCGTCGCCTGGTGGGGCTGGTTCTGTCGGCGCCCCCGTTTCACGGAGGAGACGCTACATCTGACGGAGGCTGAGCCATCTGCTCCATGACGCATAGCTGGACCCCTGTCCAGGTCTGTCTGGCCTCTGTGCTGGCCACTGCTCCACTGCCCTTCCCTCATCTCCCCCGACTGCAGGGGAGCTCGACGTCCCGATCAAGGAAAGCAGGAGCCCCTGACCGGTGTGGCTCCGCTGGCTGGACGTCGTCCTGCAAACCCAGGGGTCACCGGTTCAATTCCCAGTCAGGCCACATGCCTGGGTTGTGGGTTCGGTCCCTGGTTGGGGTATGTTCAGTGTTTCTCACATTGGTGTCTCCCTCCCTCTCTCTCTCCCCCCTCCCCCCTCTAAAAATAAATGAATAAAATCTAAAGGAAGGAAGGAAGGAGGGAGAGAGGGAAGGAGAGAGGGAGGAAGGGAAGGAAGGGAGAAAAAAGAAAAGAAAAGTTAAGTTGGAGATGACAGAACCCTGGGCCCCTGAAGGAGAGCCGAACCATAGCTTGGAACAGGCGTCTGGGGGCTCTGCTGCTGAGCCCCAGACCCCACCCCCAACCCTATGTTACGTCTGCACTGTGGGACTCCGTGGCCCTCACCCCTGCCCGCAGCGATGGGCCACACGGCCTCCTGAGGGTGGGAGGGGGGAATCATAGATGAGAATGATGCCTTTTAGACGAGGGGCTCCTTGAGTGCAGGGGCCCCACTTGTTTCTCCTCATTTCTCTAGTGCCTGGCACGGGCACTGGCACCCACGGGCGCTGGACAACGGGTTTCGGGTTGAGTCCAGGGGCTGCGAAAACCAGGAAGTACAATGCAAGCAGCCCAGTGCCGTGGTTCAGCCGTGCCCCCGGGTGTCACAGACCCAAGCGTCTCCTCGACCCGTGACAGAAAGGAGGTGGACACCATTTCGGCTTCTCACCACCGGTGAGTGGCCGGCCTAGCACGGAGGCCTGGCTTCCCCAGTCCGATCACTCTCCTCTGTCTCCCGGACCAGTGTCCTGCCCACCGGGCGGGCCAGCCCGTCCCCATCACCGAGGAAAAGCTCCAGGGTACCCATAGCTCCTGGCGCTCCGGCAGGCACCTTTCTCCGCAGTCCCGTTCCCACCTCAGAAGACTTTGAAATCGAAGTCAAAAGTAAGCAAGGTGGAGCTGTGAGAAACCCATATGGTCGCTGTCCCCGCGTCAGGTGGTTGGAGGCTCTGCCCAGCGGCCAGATGGCGGCCCGTTTGCTGGGACACCCTCCTGCCTGGAGCGGGGGGACGGGCGCTCCAGACGGCCGGGACTGGGCAGACACCCCAGCACAGCGCTGGAGCAGAACGCGCACCCCTGCCCGATGCCATCTGGACATCTGTCCCCTCGATTTCTATGTTCATGAATCCTCTGGGGACGGGTCCAGCTGGAGACGTGATCGGCCAACTCCCTACGGGAAAAGTTCTTCCTGGGACCGCTCCCCTCCCTATTCGTGCAAAACTCCCCTGCCTGCAGACGGGGCGGGCCCAGCAGAGGTGCAGGACCCCGAGGTCTCTGTGGAACGCCCCCTCAGGCAGCTCCGGACTTCCCGGGTTTCTCCGGCGTGTCCCTGGCCTGGTCCTCCCCACTGCCCCGTGAGTCGCACCACCCCGATTCCCGTCCAACAGACAGAGAGACCCTGACTCCACGGGGGCAGGCGACTTCGTCAAAACGGCCTCCAGTTGGGGCTAACGCTTCAAACGCACATCTGGGCCTCGTGGCACCTGGGACGCCACCGTAGCTGTAGCAGCTGTAGCAGCTGAATCTCATGCAGGAGGCAAAACCCTCGACTGAAAGGAAACGACCACCTGGGGCTGCTTCCCCCCAGGCGAGACAGAGGCGCGGTTCGGCTTTCGGATGTTACTACGGTGACGCCAGACTCCCGGAAGGGAGAGCCCCTCGGCCACAGGGAACAAGGCGAGACCATCCGTGGGCACCCCAGACGTGCCCTGGAGACGGGCGGGCAGGGGCCGGGAAGAAAGGTCTGTGCGAGGACGCCAGGCCGCCCGCATTCATCTGGACCAGGAGGGCGGGGCACACAGGCCGGGGGGGGGGGGGGGGGCCTGTGTGGGGGCCAAAGCCCACAGCCAATGGCTGCAGATCGCCGTCCCTCTCGGCCCCTCCAAGGGGCGAGTCAGGGCCACGCAGAGACCCACACGCTGTGCCACCTTCCTGCCCACCTGTGTGCCCCCCGAACAGAAAACCCTACGGCCAGGAGTTCTTGATCAACAGAACGACAAAGTCTACAAGGACGGGGGAGGCCAAGGCCGAGGCCAAGGTGGGGAGAGGGGCCGGTAGCTGGCGGCCTGTCCCAAGTTCACCCCACCCATCTGTCGTCTCCCCCGTCCTCCTCCCTGGCTACCTGTGGGCAGAGCCCTGGCCGGCCCACACCTACTGACAGCAGAGCGGCAATCGTAAAACCCAGGGACAGCGGTACCCGGGGACGGGCTTTTCTGGGTGGTGGAGACACTGGGTGGCTTCCAGGGGTCCCCTGCTGGGTGGGGCGCTTGGCACTCCCCTCACACACGAGGAGGAGCCCCGCAAGGAAGGGCGAGGGCTCAGTGGGTGCTTTGGAAGGGCCGGGCCACCACCCCCCCTTCCCGGCCAGCCCCTTCTTCCTGGACTCCACTCGGCCTTCCGAGTCCTCGAGTCTGCTGCAAAGGCTGCCTTCATCACGGGCCCCACCCCCTCACCCCACCCCACACACCGCGTGCTTCTAGCTTAACAGGGTCTGGAGGTCTGCAGTCCACCGCACAGTCCAGACCTCCTCCTGGATCAAGGCCACGGAACACGCAGGACCGGAGGCCTCGGCCCCCTCCATTCGGCACGCCCCTCAGAGCGGCAGACCCCACACGCCGCTTCTGTCTCGCCGCCTGCGTGTTAGGCCCCCGTCTGCGGCCTGTTTATCCGTCCACAGGGCCGCCCATCGGGCAGAGCCCCCGACGATGATTACCCGTGGTTTCCGTGTAGTTACCGTGGGTATCTATTTAGACAAGAGTATCTGCCATCCCCCCTGAATCTATTTCCAGGCCTCTCTCTGTCTGTAGTATTTATCTCTACTTGAACATAACTGTCTTTTTTTTTTTAACCCTCAAACTGGGACAGGTCCCAGGGGAGACAGGTTTTGCCTGCAGTTAACAGCACGATGTGGTGGTTCTCCCCGTGCTCAGCAGCTACATCGGCGGTGGGCCAGAGCGGCCGTGCTTGGTCGGCGGAAAGGTGGCGGCTGGGGGAACCAAAGGGGACACGGGGCTGTGGGAGGGGCTGCAGGCTCTTAGGGACCCTCCCTGGTGGGGGGGGGGGTCCTATGAGGAGAATGAGAAAGAAGGAGGCAACCATGGAAGCCTCTCCAGGCTCATGTGGGTTCGAATCCCAGCTCCACCTCTTAGTCAAGCTCTCGTCCTAAATTTTCGTCTATGAGATGAGAATCCTGTAGGTCCCGGACTCAGAGGATTGGGGGTCGAGACTAATGTGACATACGTGAGAAGCCCCTGGCGGAGGGACGGACTTAGAGCAAGGACTTGTTAATGAAAATCGCTGCTCTGGCCATTATCATCATTCTCATGATGCTGCAATGCCTTTGTGGTGGTTTTTACACGAGTGGACAGCTGGCGGTCGGTGGCCATCTTAGGGTGGACACTCACTGATATCCCTGTTCCCAGTTCCGGAGCAGAGTGGACAGCCAGCAGACCTTCAGCGAAGGAGCAGGCCTAGGTGGACCCTTTGTTTCAGGGACACAGAGGAGGAGAGGGGAGGACACAGAGCAGCCTCGAGGGGCAGGCGGGGGACACCGAGGGGGCCGGCATGGCGGGTCTTAACAAGGTCTGTGGGATGCTTCGCCAAGAGTCACAGCGCGGAGCTGGGGGCACAAGGGGACGCAGAGGGCCGGGGACAGCTGCCGAACCAGAGGCCCGCCAGAGAGCAGTGCGGGTCCCGTGGGGGCCGAGTGCCAGCTTCGCCAGGGCCCACTCAGTATGAGCACAGGGGACTGCTGCCCTGCAGCTGGAGGCAGGGAAATCCCACGGTGCGTCAGGGCCAGGAAGAGTGAGTGATGGGGGAGAGGTGCATTCTAGGTCGAACAACGGGGTCGCTCTGGACGAGGAGGGAAGTGGAGCCGAGAGCACCCAGGGGTGGCAGGACACCAGCACTGGACGTCCGGGGGGAAACAGAGAGAAGTGGTGGCGAGAAGGGACAGAGAGAAAGAGACACGTAGGTCTTAGCGAGATTCCAAGCTGCAGAGAACGCTGAGGAGGGAGGGGCCTTGCTTACTGCTCCACGGCCGAAATGGGGTAGGAGCGAAGGTCACCGGCAAGAAAGGGGTCAGTGACCCGGAGCAGGCGGGGAGGGTCAAGGGTCACCAGCTCTGCCTCGGATCCCGGAGTCCGCCCTGCTCTCGGGGTCTACGGCAGGGGGCGGGACGTCGGAACCGCCGTGCAGGAAGCCATCCATCCCAGCCACCTGTGAACCGGCCCTGCTTTCCTCCCAGTGCAGATGACAGGGCAGCGGGAGGCGCTGTTGGGGGGCGGGGGGGGGGGGGGCGTTACTGGAGCTCAGGGCAGGTCCCCTGGAGGATTAGGGATTGTCTCGCGGGGTGCCAGGGCTGCTGCAGTCCTCATGCCTCACGTTCCGCTCAGCCCAAGCTTCTCCGGCGTGGAACAAATGGAAGGTGCTCACCCAACCCACCTGTCTAGGCCATGCACAGAGGCGGCCGGCCAACCTCTGGCACCCCACGGCTCCCGCCGTGGAGCCCGGGAAGCGAGGCCTGGCGGGGTCCTGGGCGCAGGCCAAGGCAGAGAGTGAGGGGCAGCGGCCCCGGCACAGGAATGAGATGCAGGGGCTGCTCTGGCTCGGCTCGCAGGGACGCCTGGGTCCGTGCTGACGGGGCTGGCGACAGCCAGGGCCGCGACACGGAGGACGCTGGCACAGAGCGGACAAGCGACCGCGTCCAAACTGCCAGCTGCCAGCCTCGGCGTCCCATCTGCTGCGGAGTCTCATCTCCTCCTCGGGCGTCTCACTGTTTACATGGTGCATGTCCAAACACACGTGCTGACCACGCCGGGGGAGGCTGGCTTCGTGGGAGGGCCAGGGACGGCGGGGTGTCTGCTCTCCAGCAGAGGCCCAGGAAGCCAGAACTCGCAGGTCAGTGTGCGGAGTCTGGAGAGATCCCAGAGATGCCCAGGGCACCACGGAGAGCCACGGGGCAGCCTCCCCAGAACCCCCTGTGCTCGGTGGGCCCTAGAACGCACGAGTCCTCCCCTCCCGCTTCCGCCTCTGGCCTCGATCGCCCGCCCCCCTGAGCCCAGAGGGACAGCAAGCAGGGGTGTGGTGCCCACAGTGGGGCGCTGTGGGCTCTGCCAGGTGGGGACACACAGGGTCGTCGCAGAGGGTCCCGCCGTGACGGAGGGGCAGGGGAACGTGACAGAGTGGAGAGCCAGGCCTGGAGCCTTTCTCGCTGCCGGTCCAGCAGGTCTTGCCTGGGGCATTCCTTAAAGTCCCGTGGCCTAAAATGGGCCCTCGGTCCTTTTCTCTGGAGATTCTTTGCTTGGAAATAGTCTAGCTCTCCTCTCCGTATCCACTTCTCCTCCCTCCCCTCCTGAGCAGTGCCCACCCCCAAACACCCCCTACTGCCCCAGCCCAGTGAGGCACGAGCCCACCCCCTCATGCATGCCACATCCGGGGTCCTGCAGGGCTGCCCGGGGGCGCGCCTCGGCCTGGGGCCACAGCAACAGCTCTCTTCTCGTCCTGAGCCAAGAGTCAGGGCACGGCCCCCCTCGCAGCCAGGGGCCTGAGGACCACTTCCAGCAGCACCCAAGAAGCAAAACTCCCGCTAAGAGCCACGGAGGCAGAAAAGGAAGGCCAGATGAAGAGAAGGAGGAGGAGGAAGAAGAAGATTCCCAACTCTCCAGCAGAAAAGTAGATAAGTCAAGGGCCTTGGGGAACACATAAAAGATGCAGAGAGAGACAGCAGCCCGACCTGGCACGATTCTCCCCGCTGGCTGCAGCAACGACCTGATTAGGGCGGAGGATGACCACATTCCTCACGCCCGAACTCCTCCCCACTGAGTCCCGAGGGCCTCCAGAGGATGGATGGCAGCCAGGCAGCAGAAGGCTCTGAGGAAGTCCAGGGCCCAGCGAGCTGGGGACGGCACAGGCCTCCCCGCACCCGAGGCCCGGACCGCCTCACAACGCAGCGAGGAGGGCGAGGGGCGGGTGCCGCTCTCCCCCTGACTGGTCCTGCGGGGAGCTTGCCTGCCACTGTGCCTGAGCACCCGAGGCGGGCAGGATGGGGGGAGCCATGGTAGCCAGTGCTCAGAAGATTCCAACATGCCCCTTCAGCCTGGGGTCTCCTCCAGGGTCCGTCCCAGCTGGCCAAGGCCAGAGGCCAGAGAGGGGTGTGGCCGGGTGCGGGCCAGTGCATGCAAGAGCACGCCCCCCCGCTTTGGACATTTGCACTGGGGGTCCCCGCACAGCTGAGAGGAGGCCAAGGGAGCAGGCGCCCATCCGGCACCTGCTATGACTTCAGGCACCACGCTGTCTGGCTCAAGGACTATTCTCACGTAACCTGAACAGCAAACCTAGGGGTGAAGGTGTCCCTCTCCCCATTTCACAGCTGGAAGAGCTGGAGCTGGGGCAGATGACTTAGCATGCTCCGGCTCTCATGCCCGGGAAGCGCTGACGGTCCTGACGAGAGAACGTCAGAGGAAACGGACTGAGCAGCCGTGCTCCAGAAGCCCCAGGCCTGCGCTGGGAGCAGGTGTGGGCAGGCGCAGAGCCTCCTCTGTGCTCTCACAGGGCCCCTGCCTCGCAGACCCAGTGCCCAGCTCCTGCCGGCACAGCGGCCCAGTCCATGAGGAGCCCTGGTTCTCACGGACCCCAGCGCTCACCCACAATCTCAAGGGGCTCTCAGGGGGCTCCCAGGGGTCCCCAGAGGGAGCAGACATGTCCCAGACACCCTGAGCTCAGGGCCGGCTTTCATTTCTTGGGACCCATCACAACGCAGGACACTGCTAGGCAGCTGGCAAGTTACTGGGGGGGTGGGGGTGGAGGAGGGCAGGGGGTGCAGGGCACAGGGAGCCCCCACTCTCCCAAGTCCTGCATCAGGGCTGAAACTGCCCTTTACTTTCTGTTGTTGATTTCCGTGTTCTTTCTCTCCTTTTTTTCTAAACTGCTTTTAGTTACATTTAGGCAGGGCAGCCAAAAGCTCCGGGTCATCTGGAAATAAACGTGGTTTACTCCTATGGCAACACAGCAAACGCACTCAGTTGGACGGTCACACGAGTTATCGGGGGAGTGGGGGAAGTGGGGGCGGCCGGGCAGCGGAGGGGTGGGCGTGTGGGAGCTGAGATACTTGGCAGCCTGGCTGCGGGGGGGTGGGGGGTCTGAGAAGGCTGCCAGGCCGGGGGCAGAGGGGGGAGGGGCAGCGTGGGCGGGGGTGGGGGCCGGCAGGAAGCCACAGATGGGCAAACCGAGCCAGGAACGCCCTGTGTCCTGGCAGCCGCGGCGCCGCCGGGCCAGGCCGGTGCCCATCGGAGAAGAGCTCGAGCGTGCACCAACTGCCTACCGGTAGCTTCTGCAACCCTCACGGCAGCCTTCCCCCTTGTTTCCGTTTGGAGGATGGGAAAACCGCCCCTCCCCCCGGCGATATCTGCTCCCAAACCACTGGGATTCCACAGCAGAAAGTCCGTGGCCTCAGACACGCCCGCCGGAGGGACATCGGTCCACAGGAGAAACGCGGAGCACAGGCTCTGGTCACTGAGCATCCTGAGCACATGGGGAGGGCGGCAGCCCTGTGCGGGGCGCCGCGGGAGGGTCCCGAGCCCCTCTCTGTCCCTCACGAGGACCCCACCAGAACCACTCCCCGCCTCCTGAGAAGGCCCCGAAGGGACAAAGCCTCCCTCTCTCTCCAAGGGCGTCCACACTCCCCCAAGGGCCCTCTTCCCAGCTGGGGTCTCTCCTGCTGCAGTCTCCTGCCAGTCACCGGCGGGGACGGTCACCATCAGCTGACCCGCAGTAACGCGGGGGGGGACTCTCTCTCTGCACCGTGCGGGGGGCCCTCTGGGAGAACCCCAGTTTCGCCCGCTGACCGTGTGCCCTTGTGCGGATTGCTCCGCCTCCTCGGGCCTCAGGTTCCTCCCCTACAAATAAAGGCGGTCTCGCCTATTCCGTGCAACACGCCCGGCGCACACTCAGTGTTCCGCATGCCGTGGGAGCCAGTCTTGCTGGTGGTGGCGGTGGCGCTGTCCTTCCTCCACAAGCAGCATCCCCAAGCGGACTCCGCGGGGTTTCCCCGTGGGGCCCTCCCCTGGCTCCGCACTAGATCCTCCTGGCATCCTCTGAGGTCCCGTACGAGCCTGCCCGCCTTCCTTCATTCGCCCGTGGTTTCGCCGACTCGGGAACAACAGCCTGCCTGCCCACCAGATGCCAAAACCCGCCCTGGGGCTGGGCGCGCGGGAAGGAAAGCGACAGGCTCCGACCCTGGTGAAGCGGATGGACAGGGGAGCTGGGCCTCGAACAGGCAAGCGTGCGCACGCGCACGGGACAACATTCGAAACTGCATCCCGGGCAATGGCGGGCAATAGCAATCGCTACACTTTCCATTACTAGCTCGGCTTCTGGTCCCTGACTCCCACACCTGTCTCCACTGACTGGGTTCCAGCCTCCTTTGTTTCTGCCTCTCAGCATCCTCTTGGCCCCGCCCCCCACGCCCCGGTCTCGCTCTTGGCCCCGCCCCCTGCGGTGCCGTTTCTCCTCGGGAACCCGCCCACAGCCAGCCTTCTCCGCCCTGTCCTCCCAGCTCTGCCCTCCCCACGCTCGCCCTCACCTTGGACTTGTCTCCACCGCTTCCAAGAACAGGTTGCCAATGGCAAGCCACGCGCTACTAAAAACCTGCAGAAACCTGGCGCCTTGGAGAGGCGGGCGCCTTCTCTGGGGAGGCGGGTTAGGCCGGAGTCACTGACCGGCCCACAAGGCCTCCGGCAGGGAAGGATGGATGGCCTTCTGTCCCCTGGGGTGCTGAGCCCGGGAGGGGCGCCCCGCAAATCATGGGTGACACAGCGACAAGGCGGCAGCTGGGAAGACCGAGTGAAGCGCTCTACAGAAACCTCCTGCACGCTCAGCAGGGCGGAGGGGCCCCACATGCATCCGGTGTCTGGCCAGTCGCCGGCATCGGAGCCCCGGCTGGACCGCTCACTAGGTCTGGGACCTCTACCCCGCCGGGGAAAAGCAGGGAGGTCTCCTTCCCAGACACAGAACCTGGAGACACTGGCATCACTAACCACACCTTGCAGCCGGCAGAGGAGGGGCCGAGTATGGGAGGAGAGAGAACCTGGTAGGAGTCTCGCAGCATGTCCTGGGGGGTCCCACAGGTCACCCGGGCTGCAGGCACCAGCCAGCGGCCCCCCCCCCCGCCCCCCCACTTGAAGAAAGGCAGCAAGGAGAGCACAGATGGGAAGCCGGTTCAGAAGTCGGATGGGGCTGGGACCTGCAACGTGTGGGTGCCGTGACCTTGAGCAGGCGGACTCACCAACAGGCCTGAGCCTCAGCTGTGGCGTCCCCACAGGGGGCCTGGGGTCCGCGTGAAAATGTGCATCTCTCCTCCCTCCTGGGCTCTGGGGGTGCAGCTGCAGCTGCAGCCACACGGACAAGCTCCTGCTCTCCGGAGGCCTCCACCGGAAACGGTGAAGGGGAGACCTGCACACAGATACCCGGCACGCCGTGGCAGACATGGCGACGGCACCATGAAGCAGGGACCGAGACGGTCCACCAGGCGATCCCGTCACCGAGGAACAGAGGCGGACAAAACGGGGAAGCCCAGGGCAGCTGCATTCCAGACAGGGGTGGAGGGGACGTTCTTGGGGTGCCTGAGGGACAGCGGGGGGCCCAGGTGGCCAGTGGACACGCGAGGGGGAAAGGGGCCAAGGTTCAGGGTGGACTGTGTACGCCCTCCGGCTCTCTGCGGCAGAGGATGGGACGCCGGTGGGTTTGGAGGAGAGGGGAGATGGGCGGGGTGTGCCAGAGGGACCCTTCCGGATGCCGGATGCCGGATGCCAGGTAGAGATCTCGGGGCAGGGGCACCTGGGAGCACCGGCGGCCACCCTTGTGGAGCGGGAAGTGTTGCAAGGGAGCTTGCGGAGGGCTGGGAAGCGGTGAGACTCCCGACACAGTGCGAAGGCAAACTGAGAGGAGGACCAGGCCAGGCTGTGAGCAGTGAGCCCTCGGAGAGGCCGCGCGCAGGTCTGGTTGGCGTCTCTCTCCCTCCCCAACCCCTCCTGGCAGCAGCCAGGTGCTGAGGGAGAGGCAAACCCAGGCCACCCGGGCCCAGGAGCTCAGGGAAAGAGGGGCACGGACAGCCCACGTCACCCACCAGCCTGGGGTCCCCAGGAGCCCTCGGCTCTCAGCTCACAGAGGAGAGTGGACGTGAGGGGGTCGCCAGCGGATAGAGAGCTGACTGGGGGCCAGAAAAGTCCAGTACAAAACCCTCTGAGGACTGAATCCTGTTTCCGATCACAGAAGTAACATGCGAGGAGCGGGCACGCCACGGGACCCCAAAACTCCACCTACTGACAGACATCTGCGCAAAAGGGTAAGGAGAGGACATCCATCAAAGCGCTATTAGCAGTGGAAAATTGGAAACAAAATAGAATTCACACAATTAAGGAGGCATTAAATCCCTAACTTGAAATTGGCAAAAAAAAAAAGCACAAAGGAAAAAATAAACTCTGCCCATACTCTCCATACCTAGAAATAAATATAATTAAGTTGTCCCTCCGGTTTTTTTTTCCTGTGCATCTACACGAACTTTCGGTCGTTGATATTAAACCGGGATCGTAGGGAATGTACTGACGTACGTACCATCTGACTTTTTCTACGGAGCGCATATTATAAATATTTTCATGCCGTTCAATATTGTCCTGCGACCTAGTTTAATGGCTTCAGGGTGTTTCATTACTTGAACGAACCGCGGTTTATTTAACGATTCCGTGCTGCTGGACACGCCGGTCACTTCCAATTTTCCATCATTAAAAATAATGCTTCGGTCCCCAGCCTGGCACGCGAACTTCTGTGAGCGGCTCTGATTAGTTCTGTGAGGTAAGAGAAACACCAAGGTGCGGAGTTTCGAAGTCAAAGAAGATATCCATTTTTTAAGGTTTCGGTAAACGACCGTCGGACGGCCCTCCAGAAAAGCCGTGCGGATGGATACACTTGGCCTGGAGCGGAGAAGGAGAGCCTCCAATTCCCCACATTTAAACCATTGTGTACTGTTATTCTTGCCAATTTAATAGGAAAAAAAAAACCCGAAATCTTGTAACTGATTTAATTAGTGTGTCTTTGATCCCTACTTAAGCTGAACAAATTTCCACATGTTTATTAGCCATTTCCTTTTTCAAAAAAAAAAAAACATTCTGAGGATTGCTTTTTCCTGCCTCCTGTTTACCTTCCTCTTCTCCGTGCTGATTTTCAAGAGTGTATTCGATCCAAAGGCAATTTACAAGGAGAAGTTCCTCCAAGAGACACCGAGAGCCCGAGGAATAAACACCACTCACGCGAAGCCCCCACCCGCTTTGGCTAAACCCCTGAAAGGCCTGGCCCTTCCAGCCTTGGGGTGGAAGGACCCCAGGGGGGTGGGGAGAGGAGCCGGGAGCCAGAGCTGAAAAGAGGGAGCCAGTCCCAGGCCTGGGAGGTGGGAAGGCTTGCTTGAGGGCCGGGGCACAGCGTTGGTGGCCTGACGAGCAGACCTCCGCCGTCCCCGTGGGGACCGGGAGAAAGGGGCACCGACCGGACAACAAGCACTGCTGGCCGGCACGACCTTTCCAGGTAGAAAACCGAGCTGACCCATCACTGGAGAATCCGAGTGTCCCCCAGTGGCTCCTGGCGTCTCTGAGAGCCCCAGTGCTCGCTTGGTTTCCCTGCCTGAGCACCACGCTGGGGAAGGCTGGGGCGCATTCCTCCGGGAGGGGAGTTTTAGTGCAGAGCTGCGCCTGGTTCGCTTCTGGCCCTGACTGGCAGAGGGCAGCTGCTCGGGCTGGAAAGAAAACTGTTTTCCGAGGGAGAGAACTGAACTCTCCCCCACCGTGCGTGAGTGCGTCTGGCCTGGCGGAGGTTCAGGCCTCCCCGTGTGGACCCTGGAAACGAGACACAAAGCCTCGGGGCCCGGGTCCAGGGATGGGCGCACAGGCCCAGGAGGGCAGGGGAGGGTTGGCCGAGGTGAGGCGGGAGGGGTCCCACCTGCTGGACAGCCAGGAAGGAGCCCCACGTGCCCCCGGCTGCTGCCGCCGGGCCTGACACTCTGCAAACTGCTGCATCCATTGTCCAGACTGCATTCCTCCCTCCCACTGACCAACCGGCTGCCTTTCCCCACCAGGGCCCAGGCGCGCCAGCCAGCCCGGCAAGGCTAATTCCGTCTCTCCGAGCACCCTTCCAACCGCCTGTGGCACGAGCAGCCCCTCTCCGGGAGCCTGGCGAGGGACACCCTGTCCTCCCGCGCACCTCCAACACGCCATGTCCCTCCGCCTGGGAAAGCACGGGGTGCTGCGGGCGGGGAAGGCAGCGCCTGCCTCTTCTCAGAGCCGCCCGAGCCCTCCGTGCTTCAAGACGTGCAGACAGGGACTTGGACGGTCCCTCCGGGCGTGCCGGCAAGAAGCGCCCGCGGCCCACCTGCTCGGCCACATGGCAGCCCCTTTGAGGCCCACCAGGCGCCATGCGCTGCCTCCCTCTGACTTCACTGTCAGGACGAGGCTGCGGCTACTCGGGCAGAGCCCACTCGGGTGCCCTCGGCTCCTCCTTGGCCCCCTTTGCCACGAGTGCCCTGCTTTGAGGAAGACACAGTGATTCACGTCGTGGGCTCACCCTTCCCTGTGCCCTGCTGCGTCCTGCACCGGCCTCCTCCACACCAAGTCTCCGTGGCTGTGCTGCTGCCCGCCCCATGGCAGTGCCCCCGACTTCCAAGGGGAAAGTGGGGGGTGGGGGGGGTGACGATTTCTCCAATCTTTCCTTGACAGAGCGTATGGGTACGATCCAGACAATAAAACTCGCCCTGGAACCTTTCCCACGGGCGTCCGTCCACCTGTGTGACCGCCCGCCAAGTCGAAACGCACCCCGAGCCAGCTCTCCCGTGCCCCCTCCCAGCCGGCAGCAGGAGGGACCGCTGTCTGGTCTCCGTCAGCACCGATGAGGTCTGTGTGTTTCTGAACCTCATTTCAGTGGAATCACAGAGCATGTTCCTTTCTGCGTCTGGTTTCTCTCACTCAACGTAACGTCCGAGAGACGTGTATTAGCTTTGCCGCTGGCACTCGGGGCCGGAGGATGTGGAGGTTCCCGCTCTGGGACACTGCTTGCGTTCCGAGGAGACCCAGGAGCCCGGTTTGGCGGGGGACAAGGGGCAGTGGGGCTTGGGGGGCAGTGAGCTGCCCTCTGGTGCAACTGGGGGCGCTCTTCCTTTATCTGTTTGGCTCCGGGGGCTTGACTGTCGGGTTCTAAGTCAGGGCGATCTGACACAGTTGCAGGAGCCGCTCAGGGTTCCTCCAATACGCTGTCTCTCTGCTGCTCGGTCAGAGACGGAGGGGAGTGAGACAGAAACACCACAGCCAGCGCACTCTGGGACCCCTAGGTGACTCCAAGTTTAAACAAACAAACAAACAAACAAAAAAGCTGATCCTCCTCCTCCTCCCTCAGGTATCCTTACTCCTCCCATCGTGAGACCAAATCGGACCCTGCAGCCCCCACCCTCTCCTGACAGCAAGAAAGGCGTCCGAGAGACCCCCGCCGGGAGAGGCCCACCGCCCACCACACCCCCCCCACACCCCCCTCACCCAGGGACTTCACGGGCACTGTTTCTAATTGCCCATCTGAACAGCAGCAGATCCTTATGCTGCACAGCGGGTGAGATAGGGCAGGCAGCAAGGCATGAGTCAGGGAGGGGGCAGCGGCACCTCCCACCGTGGAGGTGGCTCACGTCCCTCCCCGCTCCCCCCGGATTGCAACTCCTCTGCGAGGGAGTTGGACAGGGGCCCGCTCCCCTGTGTGGGGGCGCGGGGGAGACAAGTGGGGAACGAGTCGATGAAGAGGCTCCAAGGAGCCAAAAGCACCATCCTAAGACCTGCCAGGAACTCCTGTGGCCCAAACCCACCCCCAACTCCCTGCCTTCGAGGAGAGGGCAGCAGGGAGGGGGTGGACAAGGCTTCTGCTGCTTCTGCTGCCCCTCCCCGCCCCGACCCTGCCCCAGACCCTGGCGGGGACAGACGCACATTCTGACACACTCTTCCCCTAATTGTGAGCCCCTGTGGACTGCAAGGGAAATTCAACCCATATGTCTCTGATTCACTTACACTTAACTCATCAACAATGTTGTTTTGTAAGAGCCATTTCGCGTCCAAGGGCCTTGTTTTAAGCAAGCTCTTAAAACCCTGTATTTTTGGTCTTGGAAACAGGACGTTGTGCTGCGCCAAGAGAACAAGAACTTGAACCCTGAGAGGTTCGAACTGGGTTCGAAGTTCCCGCTTTCCCCAGAGGCCCCAACCCACGAGAAGGTGTCCCGCTGCCCCTCGGGCCCCCGCACCGCGCTGAGAGCCAGAGAGCCTAAGGGCAGCCAGCCGGGGCCAGGAGGAGCCCCGAGGAAGAAGCAGGGCCGGGCGGTGTCGGGCCAAACTTCCAAGTTCACAGCCAGGGCCGCAGAGGCCCACAGGCTGTGGGAGGGGGAGGCAGCGGGCCAGGCGTTCCGTTCCGCTCCATTAGAAGGAGCATCTCCACTCAAAACAGACACCCTGGGAGCAGGTCCCTCTGGAAGTGACCCGGGGCCCCGGGTCGGAGCTCAGCTGTGGCCTTTGGCAGGGGCCCTGGAGTGACAGCAAGCTCGGAAGGTCCAAACCAGCGGGACGGAAGGAGGGCACGCCGCTGCGGCGTCCCCGTGCCCCCGGCTCTGCCGTCTCCTGCTGCCCTTCCTGCAGAGCACGGGCACAAAGACGCCTCTCCGCCCTCCGGGGCAGCGGAGCCCCAGGTCACGGAGGTGTCCGTGAGCCAGAGCACTGACTGCCTTAAACCTCAGCTCAGCCGTTGCATGTTAGCAGAGACCCCGAGACTGGTGGGCGTGCCCCAGGCCACCGCAAGGTCCCTTCGGCTTCTGGCCAGCCACAGCCCACCCTCAACACCAGGACTGCAGAGCGGCCAGTGGGGGCGGGGGGAGGGGTAGAGGGCCCAGATGTGGGGGTGCTCGAGGCATGCATGCGCAGCCCAGGTCAGATGGGCTGTATTGCAGGGGCGGACCGTCCCCGGCCGCCAGGGGAGAATTTGGCACGAATTCTCTCGTTAACCAGCTCGCAGGGTCCAAAGGGCCGAAAGCAAGATGGCGGACACCTCGTAACGCGGAGGCGCCTTTAGGGCAGCACAGGCGCTGCGGCTGCTCCTTGCTCTGAGAAAGGGGCCTACGGGGCAGCACCCCCAAGGCGAGGAGGGGGTTTTCGCAGGCGGCGGCACCATCGCCAGGGCGGGGGCACAGCGCCATGGGGTGGTTTGCATCACAAAAGCTCACCTCCCTCCCCTGCCCGCACCAGTGACTCTGGGTGTGGCTGGGTGACTCGCTGGGGGCAGTGACAGTGACCGGTCCTCATCCAGGCTGTAAGTGGTCCGGCACGTGTCTGCTGGACCTCTGGCACTTCTGCCACCTGCCCTGCACAGAAAGTGTTCTGCCCCTTCTGCGGGGACCCCGAAGGGGCCATGAGGGGAAGGGCAGGACCTCACCCACAGCCTGGAGCAAGAGTCGGCCAAGCTGGGCTGGAATCAGACAAACCCCAGGGACCCACGGGCCTGGGTACAAGGAATAAACGCTTCCTGGAATAATCAACCAAGTTTGGGCTGTTTGTTACCCAGCAGGACGCAGCAGCAGCAGCAGCAACGGACTAAGACACGTGGTTATAACTGCTGACAACCAGGCAGTGAAAGCACAGTTGGGTCAGCTCTGCCTTCTGCACAAGACCTGCCCTGGCCCAGTGTCGGGCCACAAAACAGGCCCGTGGCAGTAAGACAGACCATCTATGTTACTAGAGTCTATGATGCCACTCTACAGCGGAACAAAACCTGTGTTGGTCACCAGGAACACAGAGGTTAATGAGGACATGACCATGGCCGTGGGGGTCTGAGAGATCCCTGACAGACAGACACAGAAACACAGGACGGCACCACAGGGCATGGAGACAGACAACGACCAAACAAGCCTGCGATCCTGAAGCTCTGCAGTTTGAGCGGTCTGCCTCCCCACCGAGACGTGGCGGGGGGGGGGGGGGGGGGGCAGGGGTGAGACAGAGGCAACCCGGGAGGGCTGCGTGGACGGCACTGGCGTCCGAGCCCTGAGTCCCGAGACTTAAGCAAGGCTGTCCCCGTGGAGGGCTCTGCCGGCCAGCCAACCCCACGTCACCAAACTTCACAGCAGCTCCCAGTTTCACCCCGACCGGTGGAGCCCCGACTGCTTCCACTGTTTGTTCATGTGTTCAAAACACTCCCCTTGTGGGCCTACTGTGTGCCAGCCCTGCCCTGGAAAGGCAGCGGTCTACAATGAGATGGGCTGCAACTATAAAAACACGCTGATTTCACAGAGTTAGTATTTTTTTAAAAAAAAGGATTTAAAGCATTTAAAAAATGTTAAAACATGATGAAAAGACAATATTTTGGATGACAGTCTTTCGGAGGTACGAGTTAGATAAAATACAATCTCCAGCGCAATGCCAGTCTCACAGGTGCACACAGCGTCAGAACTTTATTATACTAGGCACCGTGAGTCTTTCCAGGTGATCGTGTGTAAATCGGACCCCAACACATTGTTAAAAAAAAAAAAAACTATCAGTGCAGAGCTGTGAGACTCTGCAAAAGTCGTGAAACTCTGTGCCTCGGTGTCCCTGAGTATAAAACTAGTATAAAAAAGCCCCTGCCTGCCCTGGCTGGTGTAGCTCAGTGGATTGAGCACAGGCTGCAAACCAAAGCATCGCAGGTTCGATTCCCAGTCAGGACACATGCATGGGTTGCAGGCCATGAACCCCAGCAAATGCACACTGATGTTTCTCTCTCTCTTTCTCCCTCCCTTCCCTCTCTAAAAATAAATAAATAAAATGTTAAAAAAAGAAAAAAAAAACACATAGTATTAAATAAAAAAGCGCCTGCCTCAGGGGGTTGCTGTAAAGAAAGACAGCAAAGCACTTGGTGATGATGATAATGATGATGATGATGATGATGATGATGACGATGGGGATGACCAGAGTCAAGAATGACCACAGCAGCAACAGGAGGCAATAACTCCAGAGGCACGGCAGGTTTCCGCCTGTCCTACTGGGCCCGGCCACCTGCCGTGAAAAGATGGCTCTGTCCCTTCCACCCAGGCCCCTGAACGGGACAGACGGAGCTCAGTGGTGGCGGTGAAGACACAGTATTAATAGTAATAATGTGGGAACAGGAGTAAGAGCGTGTCGTAGTAGCAACATGAGGGGCGGGCGAAAGTAGGTTTGCAGGAGCAGTACACACACAACAAAGTAATTAACAAGTCATAAAATGCGAATGAACTCTGTTCCGCAGACTCACGACTGTGAACCCACTTTTGCCCACCCCTGTGATATATCTAACATCAGCATATACAGAGTGCGTGCATCAGCATGCATGGCACCATCATCGTATACAATTCAGTCGTAAGAGTAAGGGACTGACGGTAACAGGGACAATCACTGCCGAAGCCGGAGCCGCACGAGGGGCTGCCCGGCCCAGCGTGGGCATCGGAGCGCCTGGCAGCCCAGAGAGCTCGGGTTTCTTGTTCCAGGAGCCAGAGGATATGGCCCCGGTCTTGGAAGGCCCTGGGTAGGGCTAGCGAAGAAGGCGGGTATCTCCCAGGGCTCGGCCCTGGCGTCCCACCTCCCAGCTATGTGCCCCGGGCAGGCAGCCTCACTTCTCTCCTCTCCCCAGATCTATCTCGGCCTCCTAGGGCCACTCCGGGGCCCCACGGGAATGAATACACGCAAGCTGTGCTGAGCACAGTGCCCAGCGAGGCTGACTAGGAAAGCTGGCTGGTATGAGGTCCTCGGCCGCCACCATCAGCAAGCCAGCAAAGCTGAGGCCACGTGGGCCACGGCTGTGGGCTGAGTGACCTCTCAGCTGTCCTTAGCGTCCTGTGACAGAAGGAAGACGGCTCTGGAAACCAACATTCAGATCCCACTGCACCACGTCCTGGCCTCCCGTTGGAAGGCCGGTTACTCAGCCTTCCTGAGCTCAGCTCCATTGCCTGAAAAAATAACTCAATTACCAAGAGCCTCAAAAATTCTTATTATTTAACCCGACCACTGCATTTCTGAAAACGCAGCCCAGGGAAGGGATCAGAGACACACAGGCAGGTTTACCCACAGAGACGTCCGTCAGCACATTGGGGAAGTAGGGAATAACGGGGGATGACCTGCACAGCTAACGTACAAGCTTAATTACATTATGATGCATCTGAATGATGTCCCATTGCTCAACCAGTAAAGACATGTTGTCGGAGACGAAGCACATGGCGGGGAGTGCCCGTCTGCGGGCCCCGCGGAGGTGGAGCGGGGTGGAGGTTCAGGAAAGGAGCAAAAATGGCCAGCACTCCTGTCTGGGAGAAAGCCGCCCTCCAGCCCGCTGAACCGCCCGAGGCCGCACAGCTCAGCTCCTCCCCACTGGGTCCCGGGGCCTCCTGAGCCACGGCCTCCGCCGGAGCCCAGAGGGAGTGGGTCCTCGCGCCCGTGCCGAGTGGCTTCCTGCTGGGGCGGGGAGGGCAGAGGTGAGGCAGACGTGACCCCAGCAGGGTGAGTCACAGAGTCTCGGCCGGAGAAAACCGACAGAGGGGCAGCTACCACCCCGCGAGGAAGCCCCCAGAGACAGGAACCGGGACGTGGCTGCCCGTACGGCGGGCTCGGGAAGCGCCTCGGAGAGAGAAAACACTGCCCACGCCCACTCAGGGCATGTGGAGAGCAGTTCTCTGAGGGGTGCTCACCACAGACGCCTGCTCTGTTTACCCTTGCACCCCCGGGACCCTGCTGGCGCGTTCCGCATGGAATCAACTGAACGAACCACCAGTTGGATGAATGAGTTTAGCCTCTTGACGTGGGGTGTTGTTGTTCGGGGGCACTGACTTCGCCTTTCCCAGCACAGTTACTCAACGCCAGGGGGACAGGATTGTTTCTGTTCTGCCGGTTCACCGAAGGAGAGGAGAGCGAGGATGCCTGGGACGTGGCGGCAATAAACGGGTGAGAAATAACCTGTTACGGGTCACTCCTTTATGTCTACGTGCCATTGTCTAAACGTACTATTTTCCTGCTTGTTGTCATACTCTACGCGGCAGCGAGAAAACATTTCCTTCTCCAGCTGGACGTGTTTAAAGTGTTTGCGTGAAATACGGACCAAGGAGACCACAGTATGAATAAAGACAGGTGAAGTATACACAGCCGTGACACAGCGGACACCTGGCCCCCCACCGCGTCAGGAAGAGCCGGGCAGACGCCGCCCACGTCCCCGGGGCCCCGGCCTGAACTGCACAGATCGCGCTCCTCTCCCTCCTCTCTCGCTCCATCTCTCTCCTCACTCCCTCTCTCTCCCTCTCCCCCTCTCTCTCCTCTCTCCTCCCGCTCTCGCTCTCTCTCCTCTCTCTTCCTCCCCTCCCTCTCTCCCTCCCTCTCTCTCCCCCTCTCTCTCTCTCCTCCTCTCCTCTATCTCCCTCTCCGCTCTCCTCATCCGCCCTCCTCTTCCTCTCTCCTCTCTCTTCTCTCTCCTTCCCTCCTCCTCCTCCCCCCCATCCATCTCTCTCTTCTCTCTCTCTCCCTCGCTCTCTCCCTCTCTCCCTCCCCTCTCTCTCCCTCGCGCTCCCTCTCGCTCCCTCGCTCCCCCTCTCTTCTCCTCCCTGCCTACTCCTCTCTCTCCCTCCTCTCTCTCCTCTCCCTCCCTCTCTCCCTCCCCCCCTCTCTCTCCGCTCTCTTCTCTCTTCCCGTTTCTCCCTCCCTCTCTCTCTCTCCCCCTCTCTCTCCCTCTCTCCCTCTCTCTCTCTCTCTCTCTCTCTCTCTCTCTCTCTCTCTCTCTCTCTCTCAAGTGTCACTCTCCTGAAGTTTGTGTTTATCATTCCCCCGTTTTTCTTTACGTTTTCCCTCGTGTCTGCATCCTTACACACCGCAGTGCAAGTCTTGGAACGTCACATTTGTTTCATTCTCCCAGAATTTACTTTATGAAACGTGACTGTTACTCGGTTGACCCTGATATCACCGTAGGTGCCCGAAATTCACTCCCCCTCACCCGGGCGCGGCATCCCGGCGTGCACAGAGATGAACGTGTAGTTCCTGCCGTCGTCCCTGCCCGTGAATGAGCGGAATTGCCACACCACAGAAGAAGACCTGGGGGGTGTTCCGGACGTGCCACTACGATGAAGGGAACAGCGGTTCCCCAAACCAGCCAGGTCCCCAGTAACCCTCGGGCACCTGGGAGGGACTCCAGGAAGATGTTCTCGCCCCTCGGACTCCGTCCCCAGCCCGACCGCCTGCCTGCGAGCGGCACACGGCCTGTGCTCCTGGGTGTGTCCCTCCTCGCGCCCGCCCCTCCGGGAGCCTGTGGCGAGGTGCTGAGCTCAAAGCCTGGGACCGAGATTCTCACGCCTCTGGAAGACATCAGCCGGCTCCACCGCAGGAGGGCTGTCACGTCCTAAGTTCAGCCCCGGTGCCTCCTCTGCCCTCTGTGACCCAGAGGCACGCCACGGGCCTGCTTTCCACTGTCGGACATTGGAGGCTGTCGGGGAAGGGGGGAGGGGCCGTGGTAAGGTGGGGACTGGTTTGTCGGCCTGCAGCTCACCCTGGTAAGAGAGAAGGCTGGGTGGCCCGTGGAACAGACGCCTCCGAGGGACCCTGGAAAGACCAGCAGGCCTGCTGGGAATCGGGACAGAAGAGTGGGCTCTTGCAGCCCAGGAAGGAACTGGCAGGCACGCCCAGTGTGTTGGCCCTGACCGGCCAGCAGAGTGCTGCGAGGGGGGCTCCGTTCCTGAGGCCAGGCCCAGGCTGCCGGGACCCGAGAGTGACGGCTGGCAAGAGCAGTGTGCAGGGGCGGTGGAAACCACGTTTGTGACCTGGGGGGACAGGTGGGTGTTTCTTGGTCCTGGCTCTTGGACTCTTTTTATCTCTGCGGCTCGCCTGCCAAGTGCGTGCCCCCACACTCGTGAGCAATTCCCAGTGTGTGCCCACTGACACGCCACCCCTTTCTGTGCCACTCAAGAGAACAATCGGAATGCGGGTTAGGGATAGCACCGTGAACCTGACCGGGTTTGTTTTTAAAAAGTAAGTGTGCAAAAGTCGGCCTTTGAACCTCACTGACAAATCCCGAGCATCCCGTCTCAGCTCCGTGATGCTCCACCCCCACCCCCGCCTCCTGCCTCACTGGCCCAGACGCAGCCTGAACAGCATTCGAACAGGTAGATGACCCTTGCCCCCTGCAGGCAGCCAGCTCCCTGGGGGAGACCCCACTCAGCTTTCCAGGGCAGGGACACAGCTCTGCCACCAAAGCCTCTCCTTTTTTTTTAACCTTTTACTGTGAAATGATTACAGACCCACAGTAAGCTACAAAAACGACAGATAGAGAAGAGGTCCCAAAACCCGTGACCCAGCTGCCTCCAATGGTGAGATCCCAGCTAAGGGCAGCGCATCACCAGACCCAGGAAGCTGATGGCACGGTCTCACTCCGGTTCCACCCAAAAGCCCAGCCCCCTTGGGCAGGCAGGGCTCACTGGCCCCTGGTCTGCGGCCCAGCATTCACGCCCTAACAGCAACCTGACTTCCTGTTGGGGGGTCATCGCTCTCCCACGGTGTGCAGCTGAGGGTGGGACCTTCCATAAGGAAGCCACAGGGACTCTCTCCCCACTGCCACCGGGCTTTCTCCAGTTCTGCATCAGAGGGGAGGGAGGGGGACAGCGACCACTTCTCTCTTCTTCCGTCATCATGTCGATCTACGTGCACAGGAGCAGGGAGTGAACAAGGAAACGGGACATTGGAGGTGGGCTGGCGCATATACTCGGTGACGGACAATCCACAGCCCAGGATGACCTAGGAGCGGCGGAACTCTCCGCGTCTGAGGCGGCGTTCATGTCCCCTGCTCTGGGTGAGGTGGCCTGACCTCTGCCCGGGGCCGGGAAACCTTCAGCCTGGGATGAAAGGAGAAAGCAGGAGCAACACGGCCTCAGCAGTGAGGTGGCGGCCCCAGCGGGTGGCTCCTGGAGGATCAGAGAGGGCAGATGCCCGCCCCAGGCCGCACAGCCATTCACGCCGGGGCGGCAGGAGAACCGGCACCTACTTGGTGCTCACCTGATACACCTTTCACCAGCCCTGCTGTGCTGCTGCTACCTCTTCGGTCTGAACTCACCTTTCTGGAAGATGAGAGCGGGGCTGCACCTTTTCCCGTGGTTCACGCAGGGGTTGAGTAAAAATAACTTCACAGAGTACTTCATCAGAAAGAAGGGGTCTCATGAGTGGAAACCCCCACACACACGTGCACACACACTAGCCTTGCCTTTCTGCCTCCTAGGAGACCCCTAAAAACACACCGGTGGTCACTCTCTGAGCACCGACCACGTGGGAGTCGCTGCCTCGAGTGTGTGATCTCAGCGAACGCCCTAGAAACTCTACCCAGTGGGCGCTGTTCTCTCGCCACTACACGAAAGGACAACTGAGGTTCAGAGAGTCCAAGCGACCTCCCCCCGCCGGACACACACAGGAAGTGCCGGGTATGGCCTCCCGTCCCAGCCTCAGCCCCCAGCCCGTGCCCGCAGTCACCGCGTCCCAGGCCCGTCTCCCCACCGGCACCTGCTGGTGTGAGCACCTGCATGGCACCGAGGACTCTGCCGGTGAGATCACACCTCTCATCCAAGTCCATCTCGGCGTCCGCACCGCTTCCTGCTCCTGCGGGCGCTGCGTCCCTCAAGGCCTTTTCGAACGGCCCACAGTGGGCGAGCCGTAACTGCCGACAGAAGCAGGTCTGTTTGGCTGCCGCCCAGCCTCGCGTACCTGATGCTTCCGGAACAAAGCCAGGCTGCAAACGCGCACAGTGGGAGCCGCGCACAGCCGAGCCGGCTGGCCCGGGCCTCCTTCCACGCGTTCGCATTTTGTGAATGAGCTTTCTGCCCCTCTGCCACGGACTCTCTGGGCAAATCAACGAACTTCTGAATTAACCAAACGAAACGGCATAATACATCCGCAACGTGAAAAGGAGAAAGCAGGCAAGGAAGAGAACTAAGCTTCACAGAGGAATGGAAAAGCTAAAGAGGTGGGTCTAGTGAATGAGACGGAGAAACGTTTAAGAAATATTAAGCGAAGAAAATACAGCAAGAACTGTGTGGATGGTTCAAGACCGTTTTCATTTAAACATGCATAAACTGTGTACGTGGACACAGACACACAGGTCCGTGTGTGCATACATCCACATTCACACACGTGCACTCACCTGTGACACGCTAACAGTGGTAACTGCCGAATAATAGAACTACCAGTAACTTTTTTTTAGTAGTTTCTAGATTTTCTATGACGGAGACATAAGCTTTCCTGGAGCTAGCACATGATGGGCACCCTAGTTTTGAGAGCCTTTGTTCATCCAGGAGGACTCCAGAGATGGTGGCAGCTGCCCGCCCACCCCAGGACCGTGTCCACAGGCTTCCCGGCCCCCTCGGGAAAGCCAGGCACCGGTCACAACCCACCGGAAAGCCCACCTTGGCCCCCCTGGCCTAACCTCGGCCCGGCCCAGGCCCGCCCCAGTCACAGAGACAGGAGCCAAGTGCACTTGAGGGGACGTGTCTGACAGGGAAGGACAGGTAAAGCCTGCCCCCGAGCAAACTCTTCCTGCAGGAGATGAGAACGTCACGTGATCTCGGACCCGAGCTCACCAGATCCAATGCAGTGTCATTCCTGAGACCCAGGCGGCCTGAGGAGAGGCCAGGCTGGAAGCAGCCAGAACCCAGGGACCCGGCAGCGCAACAGGGCGGAGAGGGCGGGCAGCTGGAGGACATCCTGGAGGCAGCCCAGCGAGGGGCCCCCCCGCAGACAGCAAGTGACGACTCCGAGAACTGGCAGTGAGCACGGAGGGGCAGGTCTGAAGGGCAGATTGTCACAGCATCAGGAGACTCCGGGGCTCCCCATTCCCAGACACCCCAGCTGGTAGGCACAGAGCCCCCCCGCCTCCCCCCCACTGACGGAGGGACTGACAGCTCAGCCAGAGGGACTCTACTCCAAAGAGGAGGGCAAGGCTCCAGGTTCCGAGAACCACACGATTCTCCGACGTCCAGTGCCTGTTAAGGGCAAGACGTGTGTCTTGCGCCCCCCAGCACCGGGACCCGGGACAGCATGGTGAGGGTCCTGCAGGGTGGGACGTGCCCGCAGACACGGTCCCGGCATTCAGAGAAGCCACGTGCAGGAGCCAGGCAGCCAGAGCCAGCGCCCCGCCTGCCGCAAGGCCAGAGCCCACCCTGGGCCCTCGGGCACACGGTACCCAGGAGAATCGGCTGCGTGTCTCCCTCAGCCTCTGACCCTCACGGTCCACAAGGGACCATCAGCCCATTCATGCAGCAGGCACACCTCCCGCCTCCCACCTCCCTCGAGTCTCCACCCCCCTCACCCCGAGCTCCCTCTCCTCGGCCCTGGCCTCTGCTCTAGCCCGCTGACAGGACCGGGGAGTGTCACCACCAGAGCTGACCTAGGAAGCCATTTAATTCAAAGCCGTCCTGTTATGGGGGAGGAAAGTGAAGCTCGTAAGGTGCCCAGAGCTAAACTAGAGTAGAGCCAGGGCCGGAACCCAGCTTCCCAGACCACCCCGGGACACTCCCCAAAATAAAAATCTCAGGGGCCAGAACCTAGACTGGGCGGGGGGGTGTGGGGGGGGCCTGGCTGGAAATGAGAGCGCCTGGCTGGCTAAGCCCAGGGCGGCCGGCAGACCAGCAGGCTCCACCTGGCGTGGAGCCAGTGAGAGAGGCAGAGCCCGGGGCCCGTCGAGCGAGAGGGCGCATTGTCACGAGACTCCCTGGTGCTGTTCACGCACGGGCGAGTGTGAGCCGCTCCACACCGACCGGCCTCCCTCTGACCCACCCGAACAGTCAGGCAGCAACGATCCCTTTTCTCTGTGCCCGCCCACCCCTTCCTCTTCCCCAAGCCAGCAGAGCACTTGGGAATGCATGGCAGAAACAAACAAACAAACAAACAAACACCAACAACACTCCCATCTCTGGTCAGCCAGCGAGTGCTCCTCCCCTTGCCCAACAGGGACCCTTGCCAGGTCCTGGTCTCTCCCCCCAGGCAAACCGCTGGAGCCACTGTGTGTGGAAGAACCAGGGGCAGATGACTGGCAGGGGCCCCAGCCAGCCGAGAGCGAGCTGGTGGCAGGGGTGGCAGCCAGCCCCCACATGGAGGGTGGGGAGAAGCAGGGTGCTGGGTTGCCTCATGAAAGGCATAGGTCCCACGGGGAAGAAGAGGAACCAAAATGGAAGGAGAGAGTGACCCGGCCCAGCCCTGTGTCTCAGTCCTTCACCCTTAAGCCCGTGGTTGCCTGGCTTCGAGCCAGTTAGTCACTCGTTGTTCCTGAAGCTCACGTAAGAAACAGGGACGTCCTGGCCAGTGTGGCGCAGGGGTTGGGCATCATCCCCCAAAGCGAAAGGCTGCAGGTTCGATTCCCGGTCCGGGCACCTGCCTGGGCTGTGGGTTCGGTCCCTGGTCAGAGGAGGGGCAGCCGATGGATGTTTCTCTCCCTCTTTCTCCCTCCCCTCCCCTCTCTCTAAAGACAGATAAAGTCTCAGCGAGAGACAATCATTTGTGCATCACTCACACATGGTGACAGTCCAGCGGGAACATGCAGATACAGGGCCAAGCACAGGGCCTGACCACACCCGGGCCCACACACGCAGCGGCAGCTCTGCCCGCCACAGCGTCCTCCCTCCGGACTCTGCACACCCCCCGGGGACTGTGCCCTGCCACAGAGAGGCAGGGGCGGGGCGGGGGGGGCACACCTGGCTGCCCACTGCAACCACCTGGGCAACTCCAGAAACTCCCGCTCCCGGGACCCGGTCCTGTGCGGTTCTGACTTCAATGCTCCTTGGAGCAGCCCGGCCATGGCGATTTTTATTTTTATTAAAAAAAAAAAAATGAAAAACCAAGGCTGCAAACCAGCTGTGACGGGACCCGGGCTTTACTCACAGTGTGCCTGAGTGGAGCACAAGTCTTAATTATCCCTCCCCATCACCACGCTCACTGACTGATTCCTACATGGCTGGGGACTGAGCTAATTGTTTTATATACATAATTTCATTTAATTCTCATAAAACCTTGCCTACTAAGAATTATCCTTGTCGTTCATCAGCCGAGGAAACGGGAGCCCGGACTAGTTCATGAGTCACATAAGTGCCACGGCGCCCGAGCAGCAGAGCCGGGACCGGACCCCGGGCCTCTCAGCGCTCTGAGCGGCAGCGAGCACCGGGAACGGGGGTCGGGAAGAGGCCTCGGTGGTGGGGACGCAGGAGGAAGCCGCCCGGTGCACCCGATGCCGATGCCGCATGAGGCGGCGGGCCCTGGAGGAGGCGTGAGGGGGGAGAGGGCCTGATACAGGCCGCGAGAGCGTAGGGAGTTGCGTGGGAGGAGGGGAGAAGAGAGCTGCACGCTGGAGGAGAATATTACCGTCTCTATCTGATGGGCACCGAAGGAGACTCTCCCAGATCACATGGCCCCCCGTCACCATGGCAACACAACTGGGGCTGCTGGTGGTCAGGGAAGGAGTCCAGGTCCCTTTGCACCCTTCGGGGGGCAAAGCCCAAGGTGGCCACAACACATCCTCGCACCCGCCTGCCCGGGGCAGCGCCGGTCGTGCTGGGGAGCCAGCCTGCGGGCCCGGCTGAGGCAGACACTCAGCAGACAGGCCCCCCACCCCTGGGCGAGGTGCTGGGGCGGGGAGGTGGGTGATGCCACGCAGGCCAGTCCCAGGGGTGCCCCTGCTCTGGGCAGCCAGGCAGGCAGGCGTGCTCGGGGGAGTGAGCACTGAGCTGAGGGAGACTTGGGAGCTCGCGCGGCTGTGCCGTGGGGACCCTCTGCGGCAGCCCGGGCACGGGCGTGGCGGACGGAGCACCCAGCACGGCAGCAGCAGGGGACAGGCCCGCGGCAGGAGCAGAAACCCCCGTAGCGAGGGGAGGTGAGGGCATAGGGGCAGGCTGCACTAGGCGGGGGCTGCTGGGGGTCGGCACCTCTCCTAAGGGCAGGGGCACGCCTGGGGGGTCTGGGCGCACAGCGGGACACAGCAGATTTCCGTGGCAAAGCTGCCCCTGACACTCGGCCGTGCAGACACACACCGGAAGGGCCAGAGCCAGAGGGGTGCAGGGGGTCCGGCGAGAGAGCCCCCGGGGAGAATGGAGGACTGGGAGTGGCCAGAGACGGAGCGGGCCGGCTTCGGGGGCTGACGGGGACAGGGACAAGGACAGGGCTGGGGTAAAGAGGGGGCCGGAGAAGGGGAGGAAGGGGTCACGAATGAAGGACTAACGTGTCTGACTTCTAGCCCGTTCCCCGAGACACGAACGATGGGGCGGGGCGACCAGCAGCCCCCGAGCTCAGTGTGGTGCATGCTGGGTGGTGCATGCGTGGAAATGGCCGCGTCCCACCGTCTCTGCCCCACTCTGAGCCTGACCCAAGCCCCCCTTCCCCCCGAGGGAGGTGGCTGCCAGCCAGGGCCTCAGGAGGAAACTGGAAACACAGCCTGTGCCAGGGCGCACCGTGCTGCTCCCGGGCGTTGTGTGCTTGCAGAGACGGCCAGAGCAGTGCGGATTAGAGAGCCAGACGCGGCCACAAAAGGCCCCATTAACCTGCAGCCGGGCAGGGCGTCCTCCCAAGGCTGGGTAAGCGGCTTACTAACTGATAAGAAGAAAGTGTGCCGCGGCTGGAGGGGAGTCTGCCCCTGGTTTGTGGGCAGGCATGTGGCTCTCAGGGGCTGGAGAAATACAGGACCTTCTGCCGCTCCCTGGGAGGGGGACCCTCGGCAGGGGGCTCCCGGCAGCCCTGGTGCTAACTGTGGCTGGCACCGTGCACGCAGCTGTGGAGGCAGACAGACCCACTGACAGGACCAGGGTCCTCGGAGTCCCGGTTAGCCTGTCCCCGTGCAGAAGGCCCAGCAGCAGAGGCGCTGCTGTGGCCAGGAGCCGGGGCCGGGGCTTTGCAGCCGCTGGCTGGCATGCTGTTATTTTCAGCATGTGGCTTTTCTCCCCGGTCCACTCCGTGTTTCCTGGTCACAGGTGAGTGGATCGCTCTGCTCTGCTGCCCACGGCTCTGAAGGCCACTCCTGGATGTCCTGACACCTCTGGGGAGCCCACAGAAGGGAGCAGGCACCACACGGGTGCAGGGCTTGGGCACCGCAGCACGGGAGGGCCCCCAGGATGCACAGAAGACTCAGGGACACAAGAACGAGGAGGCGGCGGGTGGTTCGGGGAGCGGAGCCATGGCTTGCCTCGGCGGGGCAAGCAGTGCAGGGGCAAAGAGCACTGGAGGAAAGGTCGGCGGCCCCACCCTCCACCCCAGTTTCCATCTGGGGGCCAGGATCCCGTAGGATGTCCGGATCGGGGAGGGCGTGTGTCACCGGGACATCTGAGGAAAAATAAAATGTGGAAGTGTGTGAATTTCCTAAGAGCAAAAATCAGCACGGATCTGACTTGGTTTCCAAGAACCCCTTTCGCTGCCTCCGATCCTGAACTATCGTTCCCAGGTGTGAGGTCGCTACCGGGGCCGTCACAAGCCCCAGCGCCTGGTCACACCCACGACGCCTGCAGGACCAGTGGCTGTCACGCGGAGCCGGGCACGGACGGCTGAGAACATGCACACGGAGGTGTCAAAGGGCTGTCCGCCCTGCGGGAACGGAGGGCAATGACACAGATGAGGACAGTGGTGCTCCACGGCCAGAATCAAAACGGGTCACAGCGGCCGCCCCTGTCCCGGCTGAACAGGATGCAGGGGCCTGCCAGGAAGAGCCACAGAGGAAAACACGTTGTAGCAGACGAAAGCCAGGGGTCTTATCTCCCTTCGAACAGAAGAGTCCGTGCCAGAGACCAGCAGGTGCCCCGGCACCTGAGAGAGACAGAGAGCGAGAGAGAGAGAGCCGTCCACCCTTCACAGGACCCGTGGGGACGGTGTGGGACATCTAGGACCATGTACCGCACAGCGCAGGGCCCCACAGGGACAGGGCAGCGGAGACCCACACACCGTATCCCAGATTCCCCCTGAAGGCCTGGGCGCCGCACCCCAGCACTCAGTCTGCACGCAGGCCGCCACGGCGCCGTCCACAGCCAGAAACCCGAGGTCCAGGGCGGAGGAGGGGGTTGTGGGCCTCCGTGCGTCTGTGCCCGGCCTGTGGACCGGCCACACGCTGCACCTGCTCCCCTCAGGCTTGAGCGAATGCTGGAAGTCTGCTTTGGGCGGGGGGCTCGGCCTCGGGGGGGGGGGGGCGGGGGGGAGAGGGGAAGCCCGAAAAGAGGGGGCGTTTGTTTGATCGGGGAACTCGAGGCCCCGAGGACCCCGACTCGGGATGGGAACCCAGAAACCCCTCTCGGGAGCGAGTGCAGAGAGCAGCCACCCCCCAGGAGTCCCCAGGGCAAGTGCAGGGTCCCTGCGGGGGCCGTGGCGGGGGGACCTTCTTCCCGTCCAGACTCCACTCAGAGGAGGAGAGGAAGGGAGAAGACGAGAAAGGAAGACCGGACTGACTGCAGGAAGCCAGGACACCTAAGTCCCTCCCCCAGTTTCCCTCCTGCCTGGCCCTGCCCTTGACCTCTGGCCCCCCACGGGGCACCAGCAGCTTCCTTATCAGCGGCCCCACTCCTCTCGAGTGCAGGCCCCTTTCCAGGGGGTCTCAGAGGTCTCCCTCCACGTCCACACCGTGCTCCTTGCACCAAGCCCCTGCTCCGTGCTCCCAGCCACAGACCCTCAGATACGCCCTCTCCCCCAGCCGAGGGGGAAACGCAGTCGGAGCATCAGACGCACCCAGCCCCACCGCCACCCAGCTGGAAGAAAGCCCCTCCCGTCCACCCTCTGCAAGGAGAGAGCACCCAACGGCCCCTCCCCCAGCAGTCACACGGGAGGGACCACAAGACACGCCACGCCAGCGGCAGCCCCTGAGATCTGCTGGCGGGAGCCGGACCCTCCACACCCAGACTCTGGCAGGGCTCTCCCATCCGCTCAGAGCACAGTTACCATCTGTTTATGGGGAAAACGTGAACCACCCCCAGTCGTGACCGGATGGGCCCCCACTTCACCGGGAGCGCCTCTTCGCCAGGGCTCATGCCCAGGGGAGCCGTCCTGCAGCACCCACCGGGGCCCCGGCACACCTCCCGCCCCCAGAAGGAGGGGGAGCAGGCAGGAGCTCAGGAGCCCGACCAGCAGTTCCCGACTCCCCGCCTTTCCCAGCCTGCCTTGCAGTGACCTGTGCAGCTTCCTCAGCAGCAGGAAGCGTGTGCACAGAAACTCCGGCTTCTGGAAGGCCAGGCAGCCAGGCAGCCCGTGTTTGCTACTGCTGCCTTTTGTGCTCCTGTGGGTGTTCTGAGCTTACGGCTGGGGGGTCACCAAACCTTTGGAGGATGTAAGAAAAGCTATGACCTAGTTCCGTTCCAAGCTCCCTACTCTGCCCCGCTGTGCGCAAACACTCAAAACACTTGCATGGGAGCTCAGGGGACCACTGTCCCTGAGAATCTCGTGCACGCACCCCCTTCCTTCCCAGAGCTCCGGGACCGGGACCCTCCTCGCAGACCCCAGTTCCCGTGCAGAAATGTGGAAGCTCACCCTTCAGGCTCCCCTCCCCTCCCCAGGAGGCCCCGCCCTGACTCCAGCTCAGCAGCCCCACAGCTTGTTGAACCTCCCATCGCCCCCCCCCCCGCCGCCCGCCCCCTCGTCTCCTCTCTCACAACAGCCACAAACGGAAACCCAGCCGCGGGCAGATCTTGAAACTCAAGTTTCTGAAATCCACGGGAACTGGTACCCAGCCTCCTCGGAGCCCTTCGGTCAGATGGGTCCGAGAGAACAGCAGGGGATGCCGATTCATCCCCCCTGCCCGCCCCCCTGGGTGCAGATCCACTCCCACCCGCACGCCGGCCACGGGCGGGTTGGGCGCTGTGTGTGGTGGCAGGCGGCCGGCAGACGCTGCTCTCAGCAGCCGGCCTGGACTCTGCGTGGAGCTGCGTGCTGGCGCACCCCTGCGCAGGCGATGACGTCTCAGGGCCGGACCCCACCCTCCCTCGACCCCTGCACCCGCCTTCTCATCGCAAGCCCGGGCCCGGGTGCAGCAAGAACAGAACCAACTCGCTCCAGTGAGGAGCCCCCTTCACCCGTCAATAACGGAAAGAACCCGAAGTCCTCTTCACGGGCCCGAGAATCCAGCTTCCTCCCAGATGACCCTCGCCGCCCCCGCCCAGCTAGGAAATGTTTTCGGCAACACCGCACGGCCCCCGGCTTGGTCCCCGCAGACCCCAGCCCAGCATTCAGTCCCTTGTCACCCACCACAAAGGTGCAGATGGGAGGGGGCCCTCGGGGGGCCCAGGATGGGGGCTCAAACAGCACCTGGTCATCGCAAAGAGCCGCGCCGCCCCCAGGGGACCCTGGCCGGCGGCAGGCCCGCCTTACCCTTCATCCCGAACTTGGACCGCCGGCCGTACTTGTTGATCATGATGAAGAGGACCACCAGCAGGACGCAGGCGAAGGCGGCGAGCCCCACGGCGATGGACACCTGCCGGGGGCCAAAGCGAGAGTCAGCGCGGGCCCTGTGTCCCTCCGGGCACCGAGAGGGCCCACACGAGGTGGGCCCTGTGGCAGGAGCGGCGGCGGCCCTGGCAGAACTCGGCCCTTGAGCGATGCCTTTAGAAGAAGTAGTTTGGGAGGCCCGGGATCACCGAGGTAACCAACTCCCCAGCGGGCTCCGGGCAGGTCCCGAGACGCAGGGTCCGAGCCCCTCTCCTCGGGGCCGCCCAGCTGAGGCTACAGGGGCCGAGAGAGGTGGCGTCCTCCTCTCATTTTGTTGTCCTTTTAATTAGCAAGCCAATTCTGCATATTCACATTGAAATTACGTACAGAATACTCTTATCCTGGAAGTTCTGGGAGACCTGGACTCTAAAAAGACCCCTTTCCTCTCCTCCCCACGAGAAACCTCAGGCTCTGACCGGCAGTGGGGCAGGTGCGGGCACACGGGGCTCCACACAGCCACCCGGGCAGATGCTCCGGGTGGCGAGACAGACTTTGCATGAACATGCACAGGGAGCAGGCCCCTCTGAACTGGGTCCTGCCGGGTTCCCAACACAGCGGGGGTTTTCCCGAGCCCCAGGGCCTGGAGCAGACCCTCAACGTCTGCCTCCAATAAGGAGTCATTCTCATCAAACACGGAAGGGCCCGCCCGCCCGAAAGGGGCTCCCTCAACCCGGCTTCCGTCTGCCGTGAATACTGGGGTCCCGAGGAAGGGCACAATGGGGAACGTTAGCACCTCAGACAAAGTCTGACAACGCCCTCCTCTCAACCAAGCAGTCACTCACCCCGAAAGTGTCTTCCTCTGGTTTGTGGGTCACAGTGATAGGCGGTGTGGGGCTCACTTCATAGACTGGAAACCAAACAGAACAGGGGGAGGGGTTGGCTTGCTGGCCAGGAGGGGCTCCGAGCCAGCTTCCCCCCCGCACCCTGCCCCGAGCCTCCAGGCCCAGGAGAGCACCCCCGTGCGGCCAGACTCCGACTGCCTGCCTCCCCAGGGACCAGCCCCGTGCTGGCGGCCCCCTGTGGCTGACTGGGCTCTGCTGCAGGCTCTCCCTCCCCTCCCCCCATCAGGGCGTGATTTCCAAACACGCTGGCAGCAAGCCCCTCGGCCCAGCACACGCCCGCTCCCCAGCAGGTGGGAACCCAGGGGTCACCATGCTTTCCATCTGGAGTCACCTCCTTGGCCAGAGGCGACCCAATTCAGAGTCCTCCGGAAGGAAGTGAGTCCTCTGAGACCTCGGACAAGTAAAGAACCCCAGGTGGTGTCCACGTCGGTGCCCAACAGCACGGGGTGCCCCAAACAGGACTGTCTACAGCTGGGGCCGGTCCCCTTCTGCAGGGACACGAGGAAAACCCACACATACGTTTCCTACAGCCCAAGACTGAAACCCCGAATCCTTCTGGGACCGTCCAGTCCTAGCCCTAAGTCATGCGTGAACCAAGCCTCGGTGACCCCTCTGAGACACAGCAGCCTCTCAGGGGACCCTGGCGGTCACAGCTGCACATGAGGCGGGGCCCGGCCATGTCTGGGGCCTCGGGGCAGGTGGGAAGCACAGCGGGACCCAGGGCTGCAGGTTCTCTCCACCAGAACAGGCAAGATCACCCTGGCGGGTGTGGCTCAGTGGACTGAGTGCCAGCCTGTGAAGCTTAGAGTCGCCAGTTCGATTCCCAGTTGGGGCACATGCCTGGGTTGTGGGCTGGGTCCCCAGTAGGGGGCGCTTGAGAGGCAACCACACATTGATATTTCTCTCCTTCTCTTTCCCTTTTCCTTCCCCCCTCTCTAAAAATAAATAAATAAAATCTTTAAAAAAAAGAACAGCCAAGATGGCCAACTAGGGTCTCTCTACGGGACGCACATGACCCCACGTGCCCCCTTTCAACACGTTCTGGCCTTAGAAACACCCCCCCAGGGGAAACTGAGGCACGGAGCTGCCGCCCAAGGGGCAAGGGCTTGGAACGGCCTGAGAAGTATCTCTACTCTCCCGGCTGGCTCCGACGCTCTCGGCTGCCCGGGGTCAGGGGCGGCGGTGGACCAGGGAAGCCGGCTGTCTGGGCTCAACAGCTACCAGAAGGGTCAGAACAGATCGGCTCAGGGCAAAAGGAAGGCAGACTTACTCGAGACGAAGTTGTCCGTGCTCTCTACAAAAGAGACAGAGAGACAATTACCCGACGCAGTGCAGAACAGAAGGGGGCGCTGCGTTCTTCCCAGCGGCAACCTCGCCCACCCCCATGACCCATGACCCCCCGTCACCCCAGCAACTGGAAACTAAAGTCCTTGGCAAGTCACCCCTCCCCCACTGTCCACCACCTCTCTAGGAGGGTGGTCCTCCAAACACGGGCGGAATGAAGAGAGAAAGCTCCCGGTTTCACGAGAAGTGGCCCAGCCCGCCTAGGGCCTAGGAAGCAGACTATGGGATGGGGAATTGAATCTAAGACACGACGTCTCACCAACAGTCTGCCCTCCTTCGGGCAGCTAAAGTGCCGGGGGTCCCGGGGGCTCGTGAGACCCCGAGGAGATGCTGCAGGGTGGGCCTGGACCTCCCTGAGAATGCCAGCTAGGACCTCGAGACAAAGCTCCTCAAACTGCTACATGCAGGCTATGCTGTAGGTCACTGGGACGTGCTGGGGGCCCCCCACCACTGGCCCGCCCCCGGGTGACCCGGAGTCACTCGCCGTCTGGACTCCAGCTCACAGAAGGGCGAGAGCTCAGCCTCCCTAGACATGGATTCTGCGCCCGGGGATGCACGAAACGCATCCTGTAACACACCACTCCATCCTCGTAACCGTCCCAGGCAGCATTGCCCCCGTTCGACAGACAAGGAATCCGGCTGACTGATGGAGATTAAGAAACTAACGGGCTCCCACTCATCTCAACACCGGGTCGGAATTCGAGTCTCGGCTCCAAGTGCCAGCGGGAAACGGAGTCACTCCGAGGCGAGGCTGCTCGCTGCGGTTCCCCGGCGGAAGACACGGGGCCCCTCGGAGGAGTCCCTACTCCCGGGGCCAGGCAGGAAAAGCCCAGGATGCGCCTGGAGCACGCGCTGGTGCCAGAACGTGAGACCGTGCCCACGCGTAACGGGGGCGTGGAGAAAGGACGCAGGCGCCAACGTGACGGGGTCCTCAAGGGCCAGAGCTGGGGCAGTTTGATCGAGAAAATAAGGATGAGTTACCCCCGCCCGAAATGGGCAGGGGGCGTTCTCACCCCCAGGACGTCCGAACATGACTGCGTCTGGCAATGGAGTCTTTAAAGGGCTGAGAGAGTTAAAGTGAGTCCAGCATGACCGGTGTCCCTATGGAAAGGGGAGGTGAGGAGCCAGGCGCACGGAGCAAGGACGACGTGAGGACACCGGAAGGGGATGCACGAGCGGAGGAGAGCAGCCTCGGGAGGAACCGGTCCTGCTGGCTGAGGCCGTGACCTCAGACTCCGAACCTCCGGGTCTGAGAGACAGTCCGTGTCTGTGAGTTCAGCCACCCGGCCTCCGGCACTCTGTTACAGCGCCCCACGCGTGGATCATGAGCCGCAGGACCAACAAGATAAACACCCACGAGCCCATCCCGAGGTGAGATAAGTAACTGAATCGATGAGTGAGGAAGAAGAGGCAGCTCTTCCGCACAGTAAGCAGAGCTCCCGTGAATAAACGCGGAAGGAAGGAGGAGAACAGGGAATCCACCAGTGACACCCGCCCCAGCAGTGATTGCTCCCTCCGGCGAGAAGCATCAGTGAATGCTGAAATTAGCGTGTGAAAGGATGGGGAAAACAAGCTGTTTTCAAAAGCCCCAAACACCATACTACCAGCACGAAGGGAAAACCCGTCACCGTGCAGCGGGGAAACCGGCTGGCTCCCCCACCCCCAACCGAGGGTCGGCATCCTATCAGGTGCCGGCATCACCGGTGCTGGGACGGGGAGTCAGACCCAGAGGGTGCAGCACCCCTGCTGCGATGATGTCGCCCAAAACTGGAAAGCGACCCCAGGCGAACCCGAATTGTGAGACAGCCTGGGGCACAGCCAGGGAGCATTCATCAAAAGTGTGCGGACCGTGGGAGACCGAGGAAGACGGGGGACTGTCCCAGATTTAAAGAGGACAAGGTGACTCAGCAACGCAGAGTCCTGGACTGGGTGCCAGGGAGGAAAGAGGCAGCTCTGGGCCACTGACAAGGTTTAAATAATTCTGCAGATTCGATGACAGCTCCGCACCACTGGCCCAATACCCTGCGATCACGTAAGGTGGTAACATTTCGGGGAAGCACGGTGGAGGGTGTGAGGAAGTTCTCGGTGCTATTTCGTAATTTTGGGGGGGAGGTCAATGTCAAACCACTCCAAAAAGAAAAGTTAAACATCTTTTTAAATGCTTTTAAAAAAGAAACCTAGATTACTGGCCCACCCACCCTGCCACACACGGAGTCTCTGACTCAAAGGGTCTCGGGTGGGTCTGGAGAACCTGCATTTCCCATCAGCCCTCAGCTGATGTGGATGCCGCTGGTCCCTCTGAGGACTGCCGCGTCATGCCACACCTGGACAGATCGGAGATTAGAACTCGCTCCCTCATCTACCCATCCGCCCACCCACTTAGTACGGCCACCACGAGAACCGAAGGCCAATTCATTGAAAGAGCCCCAAACAATGTGCAATGACAATTATAACGCAGTAGTATAATTATAAGTAATTATAATTATACTTTGCAGACTAGATAGTGATACTTATAATATACGGGGCCCAGGCCCCTGGGCGGGTGGGGCCGCACATGCTCGGTCTGTCTGGCCTCACAACCCTTGTTCTCCACGTCCGCGCTCTGCGTGCAGGAGCGGGAGGGGCCCACACGGTAACTGTGATAATTGTGCTGTCCCCACGGCCTCACAGCACAAGGGAAGCGCAGGAACCCACAGACCGCCTCTGAGTCCGGGCGCGGCAGGCACGGGGCTCACTGTCTGCCTGCTCCCCTGGATAATTCACTCTCCTGGACGCTCATCCGTGTCGTCACTCAGCGACGCTGGCCCGTCTTTTCCCTGTCACTGCCTTTTCATCCTCCTCCGCTTCCTCCGGTCTCACAAAACAAGCAAACCATCGAGCGGGGTGGCCCTGGCAGGGCGGGATGGCCTGAGGACACGACTGCAGGGGAGTCTGTCCTCCCTCCTGTCCTCCCTCCTGTCTCCTGGCGACCGGGTCCCCCAAATGCCCCAGCAGCCACAGGTCACAGGCACCGCAGCATCTGAGCCCCCCAGGGGCCTTGTTAAAGCCAAGGCCCCGCCCACCCTGGAGTTTCCGATTCCGCAGAGTTGGGGGTGCTCCAGAATCTGACTTCCAGCACGGGCCAGCCTGGGGACCGCCCCCGGGGAAGTGCCAGCCTGAGGAGAGGTGGCAGGGGCACAGCAGTGTCCGGGGCCGGTGAGAAGGGGCTACAGTGTCTCCCGGGGACAGAGGCCACATCTGTGTGGCCGGGACGGTGGGCGGAGCTGCTCCCTCCGGCAGGGAGGCAGGGCCAAGGAGAGGCCGTGCCCACCAGGGCATCCCACTGTCCCCGGCCCTCCGGATCCCCTGTGCAGAGGGGCCCAGCATGGCCCACCCACCCTTCTGAGTGTCCTAGGGTCCCCACTCTCTCTAGGCCCCAGGAGCTGCCCTTGAGAAATAGGGGGCTTCACCCCTTGCCCACGAGGGAGTGCAGAGTGTCCACTCAACAAAACTCATTCTCCAGTCACGAGAGGGGAAAGGTCAGGCCAAGGGTCGTACCAGCCCTTGATGCCCATGGGCCCAGGCTCCTGCTGTGGCCGTGAGAGCACAGCCTCGTGCACCCAAGGCCCGCCACTCCCACCGTGTGGGCCAGGGCTGCCCCGCCTCCCGAAACAGCACCGGTGGGGCCCAGAGGCAGATGCTGGAGGCCTCTGACCAGGCACACCAGGGACAACGCCCTGCGGGGTGGCCAGGGTCTCAGACATCAGCAGGCCGGGGCCTCTCCTGAGCTCCAGCGCGCCCTGGGCGGCAGTGGCAAGGAGTAAGCTTCCCACGCAGCCTCGCTTCCCCCAAGTCTCGCTCTCGGAGCAGCTACAGACGTCCGAGTTTGGGGGCGGGGTCTGCACTGAGATGAGCGAGGCCTCCGGGAGCCGCTGCCCCCGCTCTCCGGGGACGCTGAGTCACCTTCACACACAAGGAGTGCTGCACAGGGCCAGCTCTGTGTCTCTCCTCTCTCCCTCTCTCTTTCTCTGCTCCTTATCTCATCAGAACCCCCAGTTTCTGGGGACTAAAGGCCAAGAGGTCATCCAGCTTGTTATAGTGGGAATCGCCAAGGCCATCCAAGACCCGTGGCCTCATCCACGGGAACCTACTGACTGCCAATCCCACCACGAGATGCAGCAACCACTTGCTCTAAACTCTTCTCCTCCCACCTCAGGAAAGCACTTGACATGGTCTAGCCCTCACAGAGGCAGGCAGGACCCCCACCCCCCCGCCCCGAACACTCAAAGTTCTGCCAAGGCTTCCGTCGCCACCCTGGTGCGGCCGACATCAGCCACGTCACAGCGGAGGGTGTCAGCTGCCGCCCGTCAGCTCGGCACAGAACAGGAGAGAGGCAAGGAGCCACGCACACAGGCCTGGAAGCCGGACCCTGCCCCAGCCACGTTACTGACCAGCACCAATGGGGAGGTCCAGATCACTCCCCGTCCAGTGTGGAGGGGAGTTGGAGCAGCGCTGGAGCCCCTCGCAGTGGACAGCCACGGAGCCATCACGGTGCACCACAGCCTGTGTGGCGCGTGCTTTACATACCGTAACTCATTTCAAAGCTCCCAGGTTCTAAAGGGAGCAGTGCGACTGTGCCCATTTCACAGACGAGGAAACCAAGGCTCCGAAAAACAAACTATCGGAGTCAAGAGTCCCTGCCCTTCCTGTCCAACTCTCAAGTCCCTGCTTTCTCCACTGCACACGCTGCACCCTCACCCACACAACTGTGTACTTCCTGGGAGGCCTTGGTTTGCACGGTGACAGCTATTGGAAACCAGAGACCCTACTTAGGTGACACGAACCGCTGGGGTGGCTAGCCAGTGACGCATGGTGATGGGGTGAACGTCAGTGTTGCTTGACCCCTCAAGCTGCGTGCCCGACCCCCAAGCTCCCGCACAGAGCCCGGGCACCCAGAGCCGCCGCCCTCCCTCACCGGGAAAGGGCTCCTTGAGGAAGTGGCCGTTGATAGTCTGGCTGGCGGTGCCCAGCGGGTTCTGGGCGATGAGGGTGTAGTTGCCATTGTTGTAGTGGGTGGGCTTGTTGAAGAGCAGGCAGCCCTCCGAGACCTCGCCCTCCTGGTAGTGCTCCACACGGATGATCCTGGACTCCCGCAGGGGCTGCCCATTGTGCAGCCAGCGCAGCGTGGGCGGCGGGTTGCCGCGCACCACGAACTCGATGCAGTGCTCCAGGCGCGGCTCGGGCTCCTCCAGGCTCACCACGCGCGGGGGGTCTGCGGGGAGAGGCCAGCTGGCGCCCAGCACGCAGAGGCTCCCGTGTCCTGGGGCGGCCTTCCCGGAACCCGCATGGGAATCCCAATTCTAACCCCGCACCCAGCTCCGAACAGACTGAGAAAATCAGAGGCGCCCCTCCCCCACCCCCAGCAGAGGGTGAGAGACATGCCTTCACCAAGCTCCCTGACCCAACCACAGCTACGGGGCCCCTCTCGCGACCCTTCAGAGGCTTAATGACAGGAGGCCTGGGGTCAAACTAGAAGTGTCCTGCAGGCCTGGCGGAGTTGGAAGCACAGCATGCACTGAGGGACAGACAGGAAGGCGCGCCGCCCGGCCGCGGGTGCTAGCCTAGGACCTACTGGCTCTGATGAGAAGCGTGCTTCTGCCCCTCCTGGTAGCCCCGCCCCCGGCCCTGGCTCAGCCCCGCCCCCCGGCATGGTGCCCCGCCCCCCCACACCACCACTCCCCCAGCGCGGCGCCCACTCACAGTGCACGGTGAGGGCGACGCTGGCGTTGCTCATGCCCACCACGTTCTCCGCGATGCACGTCAGGGTGAAGCCGTTGTCCTCGCTCGTCACGTTGACCAGCGTCAGGTTGATGGCGTGCACGTTGGTCCAGTTCAGGTTGGTCTGAAACCCCGACAGAGACGCGGTGGTCCAACCACTGCTACATGCCCGCCCCCAAATGGCTTCAGGAATCAAGTGGACAATCTGAGCTGACAGTGAAGGTGGCCTGACCGGTGAATGCGCGCTGACCAAGGGCCAGGCCCTCTCTGGCCAACGGCGCGGTCATCTTCACATGTGCCCAGAGAAGGGAAGGGCAGCGCTGTACCCATTGTACAGACGAGGAAACCGAGGTGCTGGGAAGCCTCCCAGCACGTTTAACACCGAGTTGCCTAGGAAACACCGCAGCTGGGTGAGACCCCAGTCTAGTGCTTCCTCGTGGAAGGACAGGACCACGCTTCCCCCCTCGTCGGGCATCTCTTGCTTCCATTCATGACTTGGCTCACTGAGACGAAGAGGTGGTGGGTCCCCAACCTCCCGCTGGGCGGGAGCCCAGGACGCCTACCTGGTGGGTGTTGATGGACTGCAGGCCGGTGACTATCCAGTCCACGTCCGGCAGGGGCGACCCAGAGCCGTTGCAAGTGACCACGGCGTTGTCCCCCTCCCGCACGGTCAGGTTGACGTGGCTCACACTGATCTCGGGAAGGTCTGGGAGGGAGGACGGGGAGGGGGAAAAGACAGGCGCACACTGACCACCAGGGCTCCGTCCACGGGGTGGACGCGGCGCATCCAGTCTCGCAGGACAACTGCTCCGAGGTCGCCGCCTGAGTTCTCGGAAGGCACCCAGGTCCCCTAGGCATCACACCACCTCCCCAGGGGACATCGGGACTCAGCATTTAGGCCCCTGCAGCGGACTCCCCTCCAGGGCACCAACTTGGGGGTCGGAGCACTCAGTGGCTCCACTTCGGGGAGCCGGATCTCAAAAATTTGCTCTGTTCTGACCCGCCTGGGGGCGTCTGCTAGAAATCCCCATTTCTGGGACCCCACCAGACACCCTGATGTGGCGAGTCTGTGTGGGGCCCAGGAACCGGCTTTTCTAAAAGACCCTGAGACGCCCCAGACACAGGCGGTCCAGAGGCTGCATGCGAGGCGCACCCCTCCGGGCCTGGCTGGCGAGCAGCTCCCGCAGAGGACGCACCGGGCCTGTCCAGGAGGCACAGGCGTGGCCCGGGAGGGAAGAGGTGAGACCCAGGTCTGCACCCAGGGCAGAGTCAAGGCCGGGGGAGTGGGAGGACACAGGAGCACCCGGCTTTCGGAGCTCCCGGGCGTCGCCGGCTCTGGGGTGGGTCGCGGCAGGGGTGCGGCTCGCTCACCGCACTGGCTGATGTTCATGCGGAACAGGGGCAGCTGGGAGCCCTCGGCGCTGATGCAGTACAGGCTCTGGCTGTTCAGCTTGGCCTCCCCCTGCTCCTGCCACAGCTGCATCCAGCGGATGTCACAGCTGCAGTTGAAGAAGTTCTGCTCCAGTCTCCTGCGGGCGAGAAGGCGGGGGGAAGGGGGGGGAGCTCCTGAACCTCGGGTGGCCCGCCCCCTCCCGGGGCCCCGAGGGGCCCCCTGCTCTTCAGGGATGACGGAGAAAAGGGGCGCAGCATGGCCACAAAAGAAATTTTAAAAAATACACTTAAGACGTCCATGGATTTATTTAGGTTTCAGACTAATAAACTCATTTGAAAAAAGGAAATCCACTCCACTGAACTCACTCAAGTATGTCAGCTTGGGCCGCTCCCCTGCTCCGACCTCTGCTTTCAGAGCCCAAGTCCAAGGCCGGCGGCGACTGGACCGCTCTCCCTCCCTCTGAGCTTGACTCCCACCTCCTCCCCTCCCCTCCCCTCCTCTCCTCTCCTCCAGCGACACCCAAGATTCACCCACACCCAACACTACATATGCTGAACGCCTTACCCACGTCCCCCCAGCGAACCCCGGCAATGGGAGGAGGCGTGGGGAAGGGGAGAGGGGCCAGGGCAGGCCTGAGGCGGCACGGCAGTGGTCTGAGTTTGCGGTGTAGGGACTACATGGAGACCCGGCAGCCCTGTCGGGGGGACGCTGAGGGTCCAGGCCCCTGAATACACACACCCTGATGCCACTCAGCCTGGTCTAGCCCAGGCGCCTACTCGACAAGACGCGGTCACTCACTGTGAAGTACCTGTAACAATACAAACTGTCCACCTGGAGGGGACACTCTGGACCAGTGAGGGTGCTTGGGTCAGGCCTCCTCTGCGCCGAGCCTGCCTGCCGTGCACCCGGCCGCTCAGGGCCCCCGGGGAGGCGGGCAGTGCCAGCGTGTGCTGAGGCTGGTGGGGGCCCGAGGTGAGACCTCTGGGAGGTGGCTAAGACACGCCAGCACGGGCACACCAGCGGCATTTTTGTTCCTTTCCATCCTTTTCCTCGGGGACCCGACCCAACAGAAGGGACACGCCACGGGACCTGGTCCTCTCCTCCCATCCAGAGTCTTCTGGAAGCCGGGGAAGAACCCTGAGTTACGCCCCGCCACCCTCTGGACGCATCTCCTGGACAGCAGGCCGCAGAAAGCACTTTGAGTCCCAGCACGGTGGCCCCTCCTCGGAGCAAACCCCGCACCGTGCTCCTGTCCTGACCGGGGGCTTCCAACAGAGACACAGACCGGCAGGGGCAGGTGAGCCCACCAGATCGAGGCTCCAGCAGCGGAGCTTCTGCCTGGGCGGCAGGGGCACATCCAGGAACCTGGAGCGGAGCTTCCCCGCTCCACCGGCAATGCTGGTGGCGCATGCATCATGAAACGGCACCAGGGCAAGGCTTGCCGCACCCAGCCTTTGCCGCAGGATGGCCCAGGGCCTCATCGCAGGGCCCCAGGGGCTTCCAGAAGATTAGCTCAGCCCCCCCAAAGGGCACGTGCACCAGACCCTCTGCTGGGGGTGTGGGGGGTCACGGCCAAGACCGAGTGTTTAGAAAGCAGTGATTCTCGGCCAGTCGTCACCCGGGCTTCCTTCTCCCACCTCAGCATGGCGGCAGCCAGGGCCAGTCCTGGGGCCGGGTGGTGGAAAGTGCCGGAAGGGACCCAGACCTGCCATCACAGCGGAGTGCAGGCCGAAGGGGCCCAGTGATCGGCAGAGGCCCCCCCTGCGGACCGCAGTCGGACGGTGGAAAAGGCACACGGCAGGGCTGGGTGCCCCGGGCCAGTGCAGCGGGCGGAGTGGTGTCCCCCGCAAAACGTGCCCCCAGTCCTCATCCCAGTGCCTGTGCCCGTGAGGAACCTCATTTAGAAGCGGAGTCTTCACAGATGTCATCACTCGAAGGATCCCGGGGTGAGGTCGCTCTGGGTTGGGGGTGGGCCCTGAGTCCAGTGACTGGCATCTTGACGAGAGATGCAGCAGGGAGAGGTCGAAGACTAAGAGATGGGAAAGACCGCCCTGTGAAGGCAGCGGCAGGTGCTCCGCAAGCCCAGGGACCCTGGAGCCGTCGGGCTGGAAAGGGCTGGGCGCAATGACCCTCCCCTGAGCCCTGCGGACACTTGACGTAGGAATTCTGGCCTCCAGGGCAGTGAGAGAGTCTGTTCCTGTGGATTTCAGTCGCCAGGTTTGTGGTGATGTGTTCACAGCGGCCCTAGGGAACCAATATAGCTAGGAACTCAATTCTCTGGGGGCTCTGTTTTCACTTCTGTAAAATGGGGACAATTGTGTTCGACGTTCCTTCTTCAAAAAGCTATTATGAGGATTAGTGATACATGTTAACACGCTCTGTGAACTAAAAGGGGCTACAAGGAGGCCAGAGATCATTACTATAATTATGCAATTATCAACGTGGTTGTTGAGTGACTTCTCAGAGGCCTGTGGGAGTGGTCACGGGCCAGGATCAGCTCGAACTGATACTGAGGCAATATTTACCAAGCCAATTACATCTGCAAATTGCACCAGAAGTGACGATCCCGCTGCTTTAAGGAAAGGCAGTACTTTGATCTACTGCAGTGACATCTGCTCTGTGTGTGCAGGGCACTAAGGGAAGCCTGTTTCAGACCCACTGACGGTCCTCGGGGCACCTCGGGGGGTGGGGGGGTTCTGGGCTGTGAGTTTCTATCCTCTGGGGCCTCCGGCCTTTGCCTCGATTATGTTGTGGGCGATGGAATCCAGGCCTCTTCCCTCTCTAAGGTGTCATCTCTACGACAACCTCTGACCCTTGCTCTGATTTCTGGACAGGCAGCTCCCAGCTTCTCTCGAAGGAAAAACACCGTCCTGCCATAACCGGAAACTTCTGGGAGCACTGAGCAACGCCAGCTCCAAGGGCCTCCCACCCACGCCATGGGAACAGCGCCGACGACTCCAAAGCAGGCCTTGGAAGCAGGGACGGAAACACAACCAGGACCAGGTGCTTGGCCTCAAGCACAGCCCTCCTCGCACACAAGTCAGGGAGAAGGGAGAGGAGGAAGCCCCTGGCACAGGGCAAGGCTGGGGCACACTCGCGTGTTTGGGTTTTCCCCCTCTGGATGACACGCCGGGGGTCCTCCACCGAGAGAGCGGCTTCTGGAAGGTGACGTGAGTCTCGTGGGGCACATGGCTGAGTGGTACAAGGACAGAACGCTGGTCTGTGGAGACAGCAGGCCTGGATGGCGGTCACAGTCCCAACACTGACGCCCAGAGTTCCCATGTACTAGCCGTGTGATGGTAGACCAGTTGTCTGACATGGTCGAGCCTCAGAGCTCTCCTTTGTAAAGCTGGCTGTAAGGATACCCCCTTGTGGGACGGTTCCAAGGATGAGACAGGACCTTGTACACATTAGGTGCTCAATATATGCCTCTTCTTTCTCCTTCTCCACTACTGGGAAAGTTGTAGACATCCAGCCCTCCCAATGGGGCGTCCCCACATCAGTTGTTCTATCACGGACCTTCCGTTGGGGAGGGGCCAGCTGGCGTGAGCACAGGTCCTGCGAAATGCCCGAACGTCCCAGCTTGCCCCTCCATTCCTGCAGGAGGCCACTCGAACCTCGGCCTCCTCTTCTGGCTGCCACAGCACACCCCGTCTCCCTCCGGCCCCTCCTCCGGGGCCGAAGTCCTTTCTTCCCGGAAACACCCGGCCGGTTCCCACACCCCAGCCCGCGGGCTCCGGCGGGCAGACCCTGGCAGTCTGGACAGCTCGTGGCAGATGGCGCCATGTGGACTAATCAGGAAGTCGGAGGAGAAAACACTGTCCCCTCTTCCGTGTGCCAGGAACTGAGATTGTTTGGATTTTAATCATGGCCACAGCGCAGAGCCAGCACACGGCCCCTCCGGCCAAACGACAAATTTTTCCACTCGCACCATTCAGTTCTCCCTCAAAACACAGACCCCTGCCAGGGCGACTGCCCCTTAGAGGGGGCTTCTTTATCTTCCAGTGTAATGTTCTTCTTCTTCAACCACACGACAGAAATGACATGCTCCGTGGGTGTGACGGCTCACACGCTGACTCACTCCGGAGGGAGCGTCTTCATTCCCTGTAAGTCACGTCCAACTCACTGGTATATCGATCCCAGGCAAAGATAAGTGCAGAATCCCAGGATCCTCTGGGAGAAACGTGGCATCTTCTTTCGATACGTGTCCTCAGAACATCTGTTTCCAAAACTCCCCGCCACGGGCCACCAGGGCGGCACACCACTGACCTCACCCCCGGCGGCTCTTCGTAGGGAGCACTGGACGCTTTCTTGGTAACTGAGCCTCCTGCAGCGTCCGGGTGTCCCCTGGAGAAACGCCATCCCCTGCAAGTGCTCCAGGGGAGCTGGATGCCCAGGATCCCCCAAAAAGAGAGCCCCCAATTAGCTCCCTTGTGTCAGGGCCCCCGATCAGTCCTGGGGCAATGCAGGGAGAAACTGCGATTGTTCACGTTTTGAAAAGTGACTGTAGCACAGACCCTTGGGCTGGAAACAGACTGGAGAAGTTGGGAGGTAGCTGAGCACGGAGGTCGAGGCCTTGAGCCCGCATGCGAACGCTTGATTAGAGGGTGGCCTTGACTAAGAGGCTGAACGTTGCTAAGCACCTCGGTGTCCCTGAATATGAAATGACAGTAGTCACTCCTACCTATAGAACTGCCATAAGGACTGAAGCGAGCAACACACGTAACGCTACCGACTGCCTGGCCCAGCGCCTGGCACGGAGGAGGGTCTCAGAAACGGTGCTGGTGTGATCGCACAGTCTGGCTGACTCACCGCTGAGGCCTCTTCTACCTGCGAAGATGGGAAGGCGCACATCCCACCCAGCGTGCCCACCCGACAGTGGAGGTGTCTGAGACTTCGTGCAGCGTTTCAGCGTGTATTTATAAAGAAACACGTCTACATTCCCCTTTCTTGAGCTCGGGGAAGGGTTTTTACTGGGGTGCCTCTGGGTCGCAGCCGGGCGTGACTGAGGAGCTCCGACCGCTTGCCGGCCGTGCGCGCACCGGAGTGGGGCCTGGGGAGAGGGCGGGACCCGAGAGGGGGAAAGCGCCCACAGCAGAGCGGTCCTGAACCCCCCACGTGGTCCACGCGACGAGCCCTGCACTTCCCGTCCCTGGGTTGGCCTTTGTAAGTGTCACAGGGGCACACATGTCGGAGAGGCCGAGTAGGGCCCACAAGGCCGTTGGGATGTGACTGGCCGTTGGGACACTGGTTGTGCATACCACCCTTCCTGACCTCTGGGTCAGAAAAGGACTCACTCGAGAACCCAGGTCTCACCAGGCGCGGGGACACACGTGGAAAGGCCAGCAGTGTGGGCAGGGACCGAGGCCGCTGCCCCTGGTGAAGACAGCAAAACCATCTGCAGGCCTTGGATCTGCGTCTCCAAGCACAAGGGCGCACAGGAGCAGCGTCCCCGGAACCCCGACTCCCACGTGCGTCCGTCCACGCCCCAGCTCTTTCCAGTTCACTGCTCCACTTACTCCCTCCATATAACGAGCAGTCCCTCGTGCCCAGAGGTGACCCCGCTGACTCACACACCAACACGAGTAACTTTTTCCACCAGAGCTCACACATTTTCACTCATCCATCCAACACGTGTTTGGCCGGGGGGCAGGAGCGGACGGGGCAGCCTAGAAACGCAGCAAGACTAAGCAGGCCACAGGCGGATGGAAGAAGCACATGGCCTGAGCCCCTCCGGATGCCCAGGCTCAGGCCGGACAGGCCGACAGAGGCCGTGAGACGTGGGGAAGGCGGGCAGGCTGTGGTCAGAGGCCTGGGTCCGAGAGTGGGCTCTGCCCGGCCCCAGCACTGCGGCCTTGGCTGCGTCTCAGGAGACTTCTGGAGCTCACAGCCCTCACCTGCCAGTGCAGGGGCACCGCTGACAAGGGCGGCACAGTGACACCGACCTCCTGTGACACTGCTGGTGGAGAATCTACTGTCGTGTAAATGCAAGCCCACCTGCTCATCCACACAGTCAGACAGGGCAAACGCTATTTATCAGGGATCGATAAATGCCCTTTGCTCTCACAGACATCGACACCACTAGTACTAATCACCTAGATAGAGGTGACACAACTTGGCCCTGCTCAGAGGTAACAGTCCTGCCTTCTGAGCTGTACTGTGCCCAGAAAGGGGATCAGAAATCCAGCGACAGGGTGACTCGCTGAACATGGTACACCCCGTATCACCCAGCCCAAGCAGCCCCTTCAGGGGGACGCCCAGCCCCTGGGGCCCCGTGGCTCGACACTCTCTCCCCCCCCCACAAACTCCACCCCCCAGCCCCCACTAACTTGAACGGTCCCCAAAACCACACTTACAGTTCCCGGAGACTCAGCGTCTGGAAGAGCTGCCACGAGAGCGTGGTGAGCCGGTTACTCGACAGGTTTCTGCAGAAACGACAAGAGAAGGGGGTTAAAGGGCAAAGCCGGCACAGACAGCGCTGTCGGGGGCAGGCTGGGCCACTTCCCGGGCCCGGCCTCACTGCCCTTCTCCTCCTGTGCTCCATTCTGTGGCCCATCGTCTGGTCGGGGCCACGGGTCAGGTCTGGAGAGGATTCTGAAGCCTTTCCAAGGGGTAAGTGTTACAGATTTTTTTTTAATTGTTTTTCTTGACCCTGCTCCCATATCCACTCCCCACCACCAAAGGTCAGGGAGCCTTCTGGATGCCGCCTTCCGCGGGGGCACAGAGAGCGCTCAGGAGGCACGCAACTGTGTTATCACCCCCACGGAGGTGCGGCCGGCCTCCAAACGTGCATGGAGTTAATGTGTGTGTCTTGATGGGTCTGAAGATGAGTGTGCATCCATGAAACCGGCGCCGGAAACAACTCCATCGGCAGAACTACCCCCTCTGACCGAGGCTCCTCCCCACTCTCTTTTTATATGATACAAATACCTGCTAACATAAGGTCTCCCCCCTTAACAAACTGTGGAGCCTACACTGCAGCTCTGATGACTGTGCACCGCGCTGCACTACACAGATCACTGGGACTGGCTCCTCCGCCACAGCTGAAACCATGCACCCTGTTACCAACGAGCACTCTTTAAAAAACATTTTTTTTCATTAATTGATTTTAGACAGAGACAGAGGAGGAACACTGATTTGTTGTTCCACTTACTTAGGCATTCACTGGTGGATTCTTGTACATGCCCTGACCGGGAATCGAACCCGCAACCGTGGTGTTTCACGATGATGCTCTAACCAACTGAGCCGCCCGGCGAGGGCTCTACCAACAAGCATCCCTAACATTCACACAAGTGGAAAAAACTCTGCACCTGCACCTACCTCCCCTTCCCCCAGCAGAGATGCCCGTCAGCGATTAAGACGTCAGCCTCTCGTTCACACTTCTCTTCTCCCCCTAATGGCCACTTAATTGTTCTCATTAGGATGTACAGGGGAAAGGAGGAGCCATCAGTCTTCCAAACAAACGAAGAAACACGCCCACGGTTATCATTTCGCCGGGCTCCACAAGGAACTTCCGATGCGCTCCCGGCTTTCAAAGGCACTGCTGGGACTGAGGCGGCCCCCCAGGAACGGCGCCCCCGTCTCGGGGTGACAGAGAGGGCGGCGGTCAGAACCCCACCTAGGCGGACATGTGCACACGCTCGCGCACGCACACACGCACGGGGAGGGATCTGTGTCCGTGGGACACGCCGGCGGTGATGCGAGCAGAGACCCTTGCCCACACGCACACCCAGACACCGCAATGCACACAGGTGCGTCCACACCGAGACGGCTCCCACAGCGGCTCTTTGTGACGAGACAAACACAGGCCTCACGGAGGGGCGAGGCGGGTGGACAACTGGCAAGGCCCCTCTGGGGCTTACGTTCAAGTCACACGTGAAAAGCCGAGAGAACGGCAGCTGTGAGGAGCAGAGAAGAGAGGAGGCAGAGTGACGTGGGTGACTGACGCCGGAGGGGAGGCTGGCTGCCCGAGCCAGGGGCCCGGAGCAAAGCTCCCTAAGTGCTCACTCAGCAGCACTCCAGACCAGAAGAGGGAGAAGGAGCCACACCAGGGAGGAGGGGATGCTCTAGGGAATGGGGGTAGCATGTGCGAAGGCCTGAGAGGGACCAGGGACTGGGAAGGGTGGGCAAAAAGGAGGCCAGGGAGCGTGGTCGGCGAGGGAGGAAAAGGGGACGTGCCACCCCCACCTTGCTGGCCACGGTAGGGTTTGGGCTTTATTTTAAGGAGCAACAGGAAGGTGACAAATGGTCCTCCGAAGAGAAGGGCATAACGTGACTGCCATTCCCCAGGGCAGGAGGACAGCGCTGGTGGTGGCAGACCGTTCAGGAAGCTGCCGCAATGCTCTGGGCAAGGGGAGGGGGTCGGGATAATTAAGGGGACGGACTCGGGTGCTGGAGGTAGAGCCGCCGGGGCTTCCTCCTGGACTGGATCTGGCAGAGGGAGGAGAGAGGCCAGAGCAACCAGGCGAGTAGCCATGTCATTTACTGAGAGGAGGACGCTGGCAAAGGTCCCATTTGCGAGGGGAGATGACGAGGGGGGAATCGAGAGCTTCCCCCTCGAGAATGCTGTGTGCAGTGCCTGCTGGGTGTGTCTGTGGGACAACGCAGGGGCACGAGCTCGAGGGAGACGTGGGGCCCGGGTGAGATCGCAGAGTAGCAGAGCAGCGCGGGAACAGACGGTCGAAGCCAAGAACAGCCTGAGGGACAGGCTCCCCCTTCCCGCCTGAGGCAGCCCCATCTTTGACAACAGCCCACGACTGTGCAGAGAGGCGGCCCCCACTGTAAGGGGTGCAGGGGACTGCTGGAGAAGTGAAGGGACCACGGGCTGGCATCCCGCCCCCCGTTTACTGCTCTGACCTCTGCCCCGCAGCCAGCACCCCCTCCTCTCAGAATCCTTAAGGCCACACAGCCCTCTCTAGGGCAGCCCCCATGCCCCCCAAACCCTCATGAACTCCTGGTGGGAGTGGCGGCACCCAAGCCATAACCCACCTGCAGACTCAGCTTCACGAAGCCCTAGTGACAGCCTGTCAATCTCCTGCCAAGAGCCTCATGCCCCGCTGACGGGGAGGGAGGGGCGGTGAAACAGGCAGGATGACCCCTGGGGGCCCCACTGGGGACCAGCTCCCACGGGGCCCCTCCTACTTGGGCAGGCAGAGCAGGGGAGCAGAGGCATAGCCCCATTGAGTGGTGAACCACATACAGGGAACTCCCGCCTCGGGGTGAAGGGAGTCTCCATCATTGCGAGACTCGTCACCACTGGCCTTGGTGGTGACTCAGTAAATGGGAGGGACAAAGCCGGTAGAAGTGGTTTGCTTTGCATTGCCGTTCCTGGCTTCCTGTCCTCCCACGACGGACAGGGCCCCACCGCCCCAGCTGACCTACCGCCCGGGCTGACCTGCGGCCCCGGCACACCCAAACCAATCCCAAGTCCAGGAGCTAAGAGGCAGCAGCCAGTGAGATCAGCCCCGGACTCGATCCCTGCACCCTGGGAACAAAAGCGGGGGGCAGGGGCCGGGTGGGGGACAGGCACGAGACCGCAGTGGCCCAGGTGAGGTGGGAACCCATGCAGCTCTACGGGGAGGACCCGTCGGGGGCCCAAGGCAGGGGAGCGGGCTGCCAGCAACGTCCTTTCACAAAGGTCATGTTTTGCTACATTTGGCATAAATGTCACAAGAAAATTGGATTCTGAAAGAAAGAAAATAACAGGCTTTCTGGGCAAATAAAGAATGAGAAGCTGCAGTATCTCACAAGATAGAGAAGGGTGGGGGCTGGAGCACCAGAGGTGGGCTCCGGCTCTCCCAGGGGTGTCTCAGCTTCGGAGGAGAAAGGGCCCCTCGGGTTCCCGCGCTTGTGGCCAGAGGGAGGGGCCACAGCAGCGTGGGCTCTGTGTGCGCATGCGCTCCTCCACCTGTGCACCAATCCACCAATCCCCGCAGCTCTGTGGGGGAGCAAGGCCCTCTGACTCCTCCCTCTGGCCCTCCCCTCCTATCCCCTCCCCGCCCTCCGCCCTGCCCCTGCCACCAACAGGGACCGAACACCACCCTCCACATTCGTGACCTCATTCCACATTTACAGCCTCCACGCCAGGTAGGTATTACCACCATCTCCAGGCTCCAGAGGAGGAAATGGGGGCTCAGAGGTTGCTGTTCGAAGGTGAATGGCTCTGAGTAGCCTTCAGGCAAAGACTGGTGACAGGCAACAAGCCACGCCCCCGGGGAACACTGCATCAGACACACAGGTGAACTCCCAGGTGCACCCGCACCACCCGGTGCGTGGGCCAAGAGGCTGAAAGCAGGCCCTTCTGTAGCGACACTACAGGTGCAAGGCACGAGGGGGCAGAACACGCCAGCCGTGCAGCCGCACACTGCGCTCAGTTCCAGACACACACACGACAAGCCGAGCCCGCCTTTGGCCTCCCCGCCCCCACCGGCACTCCTGAGCGCTCCTGGTGCGGGGCGAGTGGGGAGTCTGAGGCACGGGGCTCCGGCAGGCTCACCACCCACACGGAACTCGCTGTCCCTGGCTTTTCTTCCAACGGGCGCCTCACCTGTATTCTCCTGTCACGGGATATTGATGGGCCACTTACTCTGTTCATCAGAACAGAGTTTAATTAAGAACCGTCCTGCCTCTGGGCCCCCGGCAGCCTTCTGCCAGAGCCTCCTCCCTCTCAGATCCATTATCTCCGTCTTGGATGTTTTGCCTGGGCCGGTGCGCAGTTTCCAAGCCACCTGACCACGGGAATTAATCGGGTGAGCAAGATGTTACGAGATGATGCATCAAACACTTTCCCAAAATCAAGCTCCGTGACAGTGCCCCCGCATCCCTCGTCTGAGGTGACCAGACAAAGCCATTAATTCTGTCTTGCACCGCCGGCTCCGTCACAGCCCAGACTCCGGGGCCGGTGCTGTGGCGATGGAGCCCAGTGCACGCACAGCCCGACCCGGACCCTGAGGCCCAGGAGGGCCAAGGGGGCCCCTCCTGCCTGACCCTGTGCTGCGAGGTGAGCGGGGCTCCCCCAGGCCAAACCCGCAGCAGGGTAAGCAGCCCCACAACCGGGGAAGGATGGCACCTCTGCCCTCGGGTCCCTGCTGGCCAGCGAGAGGGTCACTCCAGAGGGGCCTTGGTTGCCAGCAGAAGCCAACCTGATGAATTCTTCTTGTTGCCCCTCGGGGCTGAGAGCCAGGAAGAGAACATGAAGCCCCACCCACAAAATGACCCCAATGTGGATCTTTCCAAAAACGGACAGCGTTGTGGATTTCCTGGCCGAACGGCGGGGCAGACATCCGGAAATGCCTCCTCGTCTCCTGGCAGAGGCAGCCCCGTGGGCAGCTCGGTCTCAGGATCCTTCAGGTGCAAGTGCACAGGCGCCACCGGTACCAGGTGCCCCGCCATTCCTGTGCTGTTAAGCCAGACTGCCCAGCCCCCCGCCACTCAGGTCTGCACCTTGGACCCTGGCAGCTCTGCTCTGCTCCCGCCTCCCTGCCGGTCCTCACGCCAACCACCCCCATGCCTCTCCTCAGTCCCCACCCCACTTTGGTTTCATCTTTGGTTGTGGACAGAATTGTGCCTCCCAAAATTCCTATGTCAAAGCCCTAACCCACAGAACCTCAGAACATGACCTGGTTGGAAGAGAAAGCCTTTGAAGTGATAATTAAGGTAAAAGGAGGTCACAGGGGCTGGCCCTCATCCAAGGTGACTGGTGTCCTCATATGAAGACATTCAGACACACACACACACACACACACACACCCAGAGGAGTGGCCGTGCGAGAATGGCAGAGCAGATGCCGTCTACGAGGCAAGGACAGAGGCCTCAGGAGAAACCAGCCCTGCCCACACCTTGACCTTGGACGTCTAACCTCCAGGACCGAAAGGGAAAGTCTGTGGTACTTTGTTACAGCAGCTCAAGCAAACTAATACACCTGTTTGCAGCCCCCCACTTGCCCCAAGGCCCTGACAGCCAGACTGATGCCCAACTGTGAACCCTGAAAGTGTCCACGTATGCATCTCAGCCACTCCCCTCTCTCTGTCTGCACCCGGTCACTCCAGGTCCCAGCCACTAAGCCCCCAGTCTGCTCTCTGTCCTCTTGGGCAGCTCCCCCCTGTCACACCCCATTCTCCTCTAGAACCACAGTCTATTTTGCGTGCGTCCCAAAGGTGAACGGCACGGTCACTGCTTCTAGAGTGTTCTTTCTGCTGCTCACAAAAAGCACTCTTCTGGGCTGAGTGTGGGCTCAGAGCACCCAGCACAGCCACCCAGAGAGCAGCAGGAGGGGTGCACCCCGCCTGGCCTCCCGGGCGCCCCGGGGCTGCGGCATGTGGCTGCAGTCCCGGTGATGTGAATCTTGTCCCCTCCATCCAGGAAGGCAGCCCCTTGAAAGGCACGAGTCTCCTTTCCTTCAGGCCCCACAGCCCCTCAGCAACCAGTCTGTCCTCTCCTGGTCCTCCCCGGGGAGGACGCATGTCCTGGGTCTCCTGGGAGACAGCCAGCCCCCGCCCCCCGCCACCGCTGGTGTGGCACCAGCCCCACAGAGAGAGTCCGCTGCAAAGGAGCAAACCGCTGTCAGAAGGCTGCTCACCCACCCACCCGCACGGGCCACGCACGCCTCATCAGTCTTGACCTTGTGCTCTGTGCGGTCAGCCCACAGCCGTGAGGAGCTGCAGGGGGCTGCCACCCACGCCTTCTCATCAGGCTGGCCCGGTGAGAGCAAAGGGAGCCCGTGCACAGTGGTCACCAAGGCCTGCCACTGGCCACCGAGCGTGCCCTACGAGCCAGCCCCTTAAGACCCAGGGCCTGCCACGTCCCTCCTGAAGGCCAAACGTATTTTTCTACATCACTGACATATTTGCTTTTCCCTCAATTACATTGCTCTAAAAGTGGGTGGGGGTTAAAGCCATCCGAGCCATTTCTATTCGGCTAAATTACACTGGATGGCTCATTTAATGAACTCTAATGAAGCCAAAATGCTTCCTCTAATCAAATCTCAAGTGGCGTGACTGGTGTCTTGACCTTCGGTCGGGAGACTGGAGGCGGCATTCCTCGCGGGCCCTGGGCCGGGCCAAGCCAAGGGGTCCCTGGGGTGAGTTCCTGGGCACCCGAGGCCGGCAGGGTGTGAACGGGTCTCGGAAGAGAAAAAGACACCCCACGCTGCTCAGAGAGTGCTGAACTAAACACAATTAAACGCGGCCGAACTGCACAGCTTCTCAGAGACTGGACTGAGGGAAAGGGCTACTGCATCTCTCAGACCTGCTGGACCACATAACTCTGTCCCTGAGGAGCCCAGCAAAGGTGCCACCCACAGAACACAGTTAGAGAAGTGACAGATGTGATCAGACACACGCATTTGACACCTGGGGTGGTGAACACACGATACCATGTACAGGTGATGTGTTGTGGAACTGTAGCCCTGAAAAACCTGTACAGGGCTATGAACCAGCATCGCCCCAAAACAGTCCATTTAAAAAGTAAAAAAAAAAAAAAAAAAAAAAGCAGGGTAATACATCAAAAAAATGTTTTTACAGATTATGAAACTGTAAGTAAAATGAAAAACGTTCTGAAATTCCGCCCAAAGAGGAGGTAATAAAAATAAGATAAGAAAAGAAGTGTATGTTTGAACAACGAAAGGAAACACATATTTGGTCTTCGTCCGTGGTTCCTAGCGCACAGCTCCCAGAGCCTCGGCAGCTCCCTGAGTGGGAACAGTAATCAGGCGTCTTCCGCTTTAATGTTGGTCTACTGGTCCCCAGTTCCTGAAATCGCTTCAGAGAATGAGGTGACTTTTGGAAATCCCCAAAAGATGGGGGGTGGTTGCCAGGAAAACCATGCGTGGAAGGTGGAATTTATAGCCCCGCCCACCCTCTGAGCTCCGGGATAGCGCAAGGGGCAGGGCTAGAGGCTGAACCAGCTGCCATTGGACGGCGATCCAATCCGTCACGCCCACATCGGCAAGCCCCGCCCCAGGCACCCCGGAGGAGGGGCCTGAAGACCTTCCAGGATTAGGAAGCCGAATGCTTCCAGGTGCCACGGAGCCGGCCCGAAACCCCACGGGGACGAAAACTCCTTTACTCTAGACCTGGCCCTGCGCATCTCCGGATGTGGCTATTGACTCGCGTCCTGTAATATCCTGTGTAATAAACCAGCAGTCTAGTGAGTCGGAGAGCTCCCGAGCCTCCAATTACATGTCCCCTTAGCCCCTGCGGCAGGTGGAGGAACCGTCGGCCAAAGACGTCCATCTCCTAGTCACCGGACCCATGACCACGTCAGCTTCCGCGGCGAAAGGGGCTCTGCAGGTGTGATAAAAAGAAGGGACCTTGAGACCGGAAGGGGTCCTTCGTCACCCCGTGGCCCCAATATAATGGCAAAGGTCCTTAAAAGTCGAAGGGGGAGGCAGACCGAAAGATCAGAGAGATGCACTGCGCTGGCCTTGAACTCGGAAGCGGGGACGGCAGCCTGTGCAAGCTGGGAACCCAGGCCGCCCCACCCCCACCCCCGCGGGAGCCTGCAGAGGGAACGCAGCTCTGCGGACGCCTGATCGCAGCCCAGCGGGGCCCGTGTGAGACGATAAATGTGTGCTTTTAAGCCACACGCTTCGCGGTAATTTCTTACAGCAGCAATAGAACACGGATACAGGTCGCCTCTGCACGGGAGAGGCACAGCTGAGTAGTTTCAACAGACACCGAATGGCCCACAAAGCCTAAAATATTTAGTAGGTGGCCCTTTGCAGGAATAACACAACAGTGCCAACCTCCGGTCTTGCCAACAGAAATCTAACGCGAGCCACAGAACTGTCTAGGAGGTACATTCTAGAAAGTGGAATGAAAGAGGTGGAATTAGTTGAACCCATATATTTTACTTAACCCAATATACCCAAAACATCATCGGTTCAACAAGTGGTCAACATAAACAGCGCTCAGGAGATATTTCTTTTGTTTGTTTGTTTGTTTGTAGCTGTGTCTCTGAAGCCCCTGTGTGCTCTGCCCTCACAGCCCACGGTTTGGACTGGCCAGGGTCCACGTGCTCGCTGGCCGCGGGAGGCCGGGGCCCCGCGTGCGCAGAGCAGCCCTGGACCATCTGCGAGAGCCGCGGTCGTCGGTGCAGAGGAGCGGCCGACAGATGGGCGAGTGTCCCTGCAAGTTCCCCGAAGCAAAGGCAGGTGTCCTCCCCCAGATGCCAGTCTGTCCCGGAATCCAGCAGCCACGTGGCCTGCGTGTGGGAGGGAATCCCGCCAGCTGTCCCCAAGCACCCCCTGCCGCATCCCTGAGCGGCTGCCGGTGTCCCCTTGGGCTGGAGGAGCTCAGGGCAGGAAGGAAAGAGGGGACAGGTCTTGCCACGTGCTCATGGGTGGGGAAGGACATGCGGGAGACCAGGCTTGGGCACTGTTCCAGAACGCAAGGCCCACCGAGTCGAGCCAGGCCCCGGCCTGGAAGCTCAAGTCTTTCTGTGCAGGGACCTCAACCTCCTGTTGCCAGACAGTGTCCCATCACCCCCCTCCCTCCCCCACTCTTCATCCTCCTCCCCGAGCGGCTGCACCCTTGGAGCTTCCGGGCACTTCTCCGTCTCTGCACTGTTGCACCCGGGGCTCCCCGCACCCTCACGCTCCGGCTCCCCACTGCAGGCACAGCCGCCAGCCCCTCCGAAACCTTGCCCTCCTGTGCCCTCCTACTGCATGCAACCCACGCCCCAGACTGCTGGCTCTGAGTGACAGCTGTGCGTGTGTGTCGGCCTCCCCCATGACCCGGCTGCTCCTGAGGGCAAAGAACCATCTTTCTGTTCGAGAGCCGTCAGGGCCCCGGAAATACAGTGAGCGCCCAAGAAAGGCGCAGCACACACAGTGAGTGCCCGATGAGGCTGCAGCAAACTCAAAGGTTCCCACAGAGCCAGCCCCACGTGGGTCTGACACCTGCATGCCCCGTGACCCGGGGTGAGCTACTTAGCCCATCCGAGCCTCGGGCTGCTCATCTGTAAACTGGGGACGGGTACAGGGCACGTTCCCCCGAGTCGTGCTGAGGGTGAAGTGGGGTGTGGCCCATTGGGCACAGAAACCGGGTGGCACAATGCCTGGCCCGCCAACGAACTATCGTTTCCCATGCACGGCGACCCACCTCACCTGCTCATCTCCAGCAAGAGCTGTGACAAGTCCAAACCCACCAGGACAAACGCCAGGGGCCCAGGTGACAGCCCCCAAATTCCAGCATCCCCAATCTCAGGCCAACAAGGTAACATGGAGACCCGTTTGAATGAAACAACAGGTAGCCTCTCCTTCCCCGGGAACGTGCTGCTCCCAGGGCCCCTACCCACCCCTACCCACCCCTCCCGCCCCTCCTGCCCCTCCTGCCCTGGGCTGAAGCCTGTGGGCCCCAGCGCCCAGGGCAGAGGCACCCGTGCCCTGAGGCCTGGGGTCGGAGGTCTGGTCGGAGCTGCCCTGCCTCTGGGCACTCCCTGTGAGCAAGGAGCCCCGAAGGGGTCAGCTCTGCACCTGCTTTGCACCAGACCCTGAGTGTTACGGAGACGGTTCCGGGGGATTTTGCTCTTGGGAGGTCTTTTCAGACAAAGTAGCCAAAAGCTAACTGCCCCAAGCACGGGAGCTCCCTCTGGAGCCCCGGCGGGGGTGGGGGGCACAGCTGGGCCCACGCTGGGCATTCCCAGCTGTGGGGGACCGGGAAGGACCAGGAAGGAGGTCCTTCTGAACCCCACGTCTGGAGAGCCAGGAGGCGAGGAGGGCTGGCAACAGAGACAGTGAAAGGGCGGGAAGGGAGGTGCAGGCTGCGGGAGGGGGCAGCAGGAAGGGAGCAGGGACCAGGTGAGGGAGATGAGGCCAGAGCGTCCACACGAATGAGTGTGGCCCCTCGGGGGCCGGCGGCCTGGTGAGCCGAGGAGTGGCCTCAGGGACGGCTGGAGGGGGTGGTGGCCAGACACAGGGAGCAGACAGGAACACAGCCACAGCGGGTCAGAGCCACACTCAAGGAGAAACAGCGTGCCCGGCCTGCCGGGGAGGCGCACGCTCCCGCAGCCCAAGCAGGGGGTCCCTGGAAGCCAGAGGATGAGCCAAGAAGCAGAGACCTTCGCCCAGAGCCTGAGGCGTTTTCCTCAGAGCTCAGAGCACTGGGCCATCGCCCGGGAGGAACAGGGTGACCGAGGCCGCTCCCTGGAGGCGCCAGGGCAGAACGAGCTGCCTGTGGTGACAGCTGCCTAAGGGCCTGGGGCGCCTTTGAACTTGTACCAGTCAGACCTCCCCACCCTCCCGCTTCCCGGCCCAGAGTCTGTGGAATACAAGAGCCACAGCTGGACACATCGGCCTCCCTTCTGGCAGAGCCCAGGAGGACACTCGGATGCCACTGGCACTGGGGCCTCCTTGCCCGCTAGGGCTGACGGAGGGCGGGGCGGGGGTACTCCATCCCCAAGACGATGGGAGGGATGAGGGGACAGGTGACTTTGGAGCCCAAGTGTGGGAGGAGTCATGCAGGACTTGGATCCCCGGGGGGTTCCTGGGGACTGGTCAGAAATGCAGGTTCTCAGGGCCCCACCCAGCCTTGCTGAACCCCGAGCTCCAGGGGCAGGCACGGGCCCAGCGTTGTGAGGCGCTGTCCAGAGATGCTGATGCAGACCGACCGGGAGCGCCGCTGGCTTAGCGGGAAAGAACAGACTTCCCTGCCAGACAGACGGGCTGGACTCTCCCCCACAGCGCTCCAAATAGTGCGACCCTCCCTGACACTGGTACTGACCCTCTCAGGGTGTTGGCCTCTTCGTCCTGACCACAGGAGACAGAACAGCGCCGGCCGCAGGAAGCAGCTCTAAGGATTAAACTGAATGAATGCACGTCCAGTGGCCACCGCAGTGGTGGGCACACAGTGGGTCCTCGGTGCGTGCGTGGCAGGGTGGCCGCCAGGGCACTGGAGGCAGCAGCGCTGAGTGTGGCCGCCACACCGAGCCGCCCTGGGCCCGCTCTCCTTCAGGATTTTGCCCACGCGAGCTCACGGGAACGCTACAACCACCCCAGGAGGGGCGCGCTGCCATTCCCGCTGCCCTCATCACCATCTCCACCTCCCAGAGGGGAAATCGTGGGGCAAAGGCGTCAGGTGGGTGGCCCTGGGGCAGCAGCCACTGACCAGCGACAGAGCCCAGCAGCCCGGCTGCAGCGTCTCTGCAGCTCCTACTAGAAGGAGCAGGAGGAACTGGGTAGCCAGGCTCTCACACAGACCTTGGAAAACTGTCCCCACCGCCGCCTGGGACGCCTGGGACACCTGGGCATCCTGGTGCCTGAAAGCGAAGCTGGGTGGGACTTCCCACCGTGTGCCCTGGCCCAGCTGGGGCCAGGCGAGGAAGCTAGGAAGGATGGCGGCCCATGGCCAGGCGTCCACAGGGAAAGGCAGGGAGCCAGCCTCTGTATCCCCCTTGTGCTGCAGGCGGGACGGTTCTGGTAGAATCACACAGGCGAACCCATCCAGGGCCGCAGCGCCCAGGGGGCCCATCCCCGGGAGGGGTGCAGGCAGGAGGTCTGAGCCGGAACAAATGCTGAGCTGCCCCTGAGTCTGCAGAGGCTGGCATTTTCCTGGGGCCACACCGTGCTGGGGGGCTGGGCACATTCAGGGGTGCTCTGCCCTCCAGCTGCCGAGGAACCCCTGTGCACACCTCAGGTTTCAGACACAGCGAGCAAAAGGCCAGTGCGATGGAGTGACAGGGTCCAGCTTCCTATCACGCGCTTGCGCCAGTGACGAGGCGGCGGTGCCTGCGCTGAGAATTCCGAGGCGGGCGCACCCACCTGCAGAAGCCGGGTCGGGGCTCCCAGGCCCACCAGAGCAACAGCCCACCCCGCGCACGGCTGCACAGCGCGCAGGCCACCTCCCCGCTCTGCGACTCCTGGACCGCCCACTTCACCCTGCAGAGCCTCACTCTTCCCTCCTCCGACAGGGGGCGCTGATGGGATGGGGAGAATTAAATAGAGTAGCTCACATGCACCCCACACAGTGCCGGTCACGTGGAGGCGCTCGGCGGGGACGGACTACGAACTCTTCGTGGAAGAGACGCTCAGAGAAAAAAGCTGATGGGATATCATCTCCAGAGCAACTGTGCACCAAGCAGGGGGTCTGCTGGGGAGGGGGCGGGAGGAAGGGCGGGGCCCAGGCTCCGGGTCCCAGATTACCCCGGAGCAAACAAGGCACATGGGGGAGCCGGCGCCACCAGAGCAGCAAAACCAGGAAACTCACACCAGACAATGTGCTCGGCAGACGCTGCTAAATGGTTTCCAATTAATTAACTGATTACAGGATAGAACAGAAGGGGGCTCGAAAGAGCGCTATTGACCTTTAAGAATAATTAATATCATCAGGATACCACACTCATCCAAGGAAAATAATGAGGAACATTTTAATAGTACATTCAGGAGCGCTGGGTGGGGAGGCAGATGGGCCTTGGCTAAGCACCCCCAGCTCCCCACTCCTGCTCGGGCTTCCTGCCCGCCAATCGCCCCCTCCCAGCCTGCTCCTGAGACCTGCAGGTGGACCAGGGAGAGGTCTGGACCCCCCCCACCTCTGCACATAGGGGCCACTGCTGCCCTGGCCCCCTGCTGTGGTCCCTCCAGGTGTCCAGGCAACAACGGCAGAGAAAGGAGGGCCGGGCCCCAGGCACCTGATGCCGAAAGGGGCACAGCCCCCCCTTCCCGGTGCAGGCACACGCCTGGGGCCAGCACCTGGGGAGGACGCCGCTCCAGGTCTGAGGCACACGCCCGTCCTCTAGGCTCCCTCTGCCATCTCACCCCTGAGGGGTCACAGGACATTACGTCGGGTGGCAAACAGGCCACACGACCTGTGGCATCCAGGGCCCATGTGCCTGAGCCACGGTTCTGTTCCCAGGGCCCAGGCAGCAAGGTGGTGCTGACTCAATCCGGAGTGAGCTCCCGCCCCATGAGCCTGCGGCGAACCCCTAATCACCCTCTGGGGCTCCCCCTAAGAAGCCTCCCTGCCCATGGCCCCCTGTGCACAATGGGCCTCCCCACTCACACACCCCCAGGGCGCTCTGTCCGTCCCTCAAGTTCCCCACTTGTCACGCTGTCAAATAACTTGTCCCCCAACGGTCTAGCATCCCATTAGCCAGTGGGCCCCCTAGGGGTGAAATCACAGCCTTTCTCTGCCTCTTTGTACCCCTGACACAAGCAGGAAACCTGGCGCATAGTAGGTGCTCAGTGCGTATTGGTTGGAAACACCTGAGAATGGACAGAAGTACTTGGATGAAGGCAGGCAAAGCCCACTGAGACTTCACCCTTCTCCGGAGAGCTCCGAGGCTGCCAGGTCGGTCTGCTCCCTCCACAAGCCCCGAGGACAGGTGGCCGGGCTCGGCAGCCCACACCCCGATTCGCCCAAAGAGCTCCCACGGCCGGTCCCCTCCTGTCAGTCTCAAAAGGGTCCCCGTCTGGGCAATACTTTTACTGAACGCCTACTATGTGCCATGCACACTGCTAAGTGTCGGTTCACAGCACAGAACAAAAGAGAGGAGCAAATTCTGTAACCAGGGGTGTCCGACTTTCTGGGGTCCCCGGGCCACACTGGAAGGAGAAGAGTTGTCTTGGGCCGCACATGAAATACACTGAGACACGTAATCACAGAAAAATCTCATGCTCGTTCAGGTGAATTACAACGCTGTGTAGGGCTGTGGGCCGGACACCCCCGCTCGGTGTTCGTGTCGCCCCAGCCCGGCCGTGCAGGAAGGCAACCTCCAGCCCCTTCATGGCTGGGCACACGCTACTCCTTCAAGGAACTCCGCCCACTCACTGTGTCTCTCTGGAAGAACCTGGGGGACGAGACCCGTCTGACAGGTCTGCCCGGGGCTCAGAATTCGAGCGCACCCCGTGGTCTGGAAGCCTTGCTGGGGGCCAATGCGCTCGGCCACATCTCCTGGATGCACAGTGTCGGCAGGCCCGGGGCACTGCCCTTGTTCTGGAATAGCTTGCTACTCGGAACCCCGAGAAAGGGCAGTCAGGGGGGATTTGCAAGGAGGTCCAGCCACAGATACAAGAGACCCTGCAGACCCTCCCCGGCACCCCACGACCCCGAGGAGACCCAGCCCCTCCTGACCCCAAGTTACCCCCCGGGTTCTCGTCCGTCTGCACGCAGACCTCTCGCCTTACAGCTCATCCCACATGGCTGCAGAGTTTGGACCCGAGAGGGGCCCTGTGTCCAGAGCCCAGGTGACGTGGCTCCCGCTGGCATTCCCTGCCACCCCTCCCCGCTCCTCCCACTTTCCTTGGCTGCCTTCGGAGCTGCAGCCACCCGGCCACCCACCCCACTCCAGCTCCACCCCCTGTCCAGGGTCAGCTGAAAACATCTTTCGTCTCCTCTTCATGGCACGTCTCTGCTCGCCTCTCTGTTGTTGGCCGCGTGGGTACCGGCTTTGATTCAGTCACCAAACAATGTCATCACACCACTGTTTTCTGACATGTGTGCCGTGCATGGCCTTTTGGATGCTGCCGTCCGGTTGTCTGGGAAGCGTTTGGGAAAGGCAGTGTTTGTCCCTGTCTCCTCGGCCTCCCTCCCGAGGGGGCCTGGCCGAGCCCGTGGAGCTGACGCCAGGGAGAGATGAGGAGCACGGACTAGCATCTCGTACTGACCACACGGAGCCCAGCGCCAGCCCCCACCCCACTGGGTGCCACGGAGCTTATCCAGCAGCCAGAGCAACAAGACACTTTGCACGGGGAGTCAGAGAAACGAGGGGCAGGGACAGAGGAGAGGGCGCTGGGCCAGGGCACAGGCTGGCGCCCCGGGGTGGCTGTCCACACTGGGATCTGTAACCGGGTGTCGGCTGACAGCTCTGCTCACGAAGCCGGGGCGGGGAGCAGGGCATCGCTTGCACTTCGACCACCACCTCCGTTCAATAACAGCGCGCAGGTAAACCCACGGAACGGGTTGGACCTCACAGACCCGGCACTGAACGGGGTGCCGGACTCAATGAGCTCTTCTCTTCCTTACACCGGCAAGACGACGCTGACCTCAGCTTCATTTAAAATCCTGGACTTTGCATACAAGTGCAAACAATTAATTAACTTGCTAATCATTTTCGCCTGCTAGGGGGATGTTTCCAGAACCACTCACCATAATCATGTGAATAAACTGAAGGAAACTGTCACGCAGAAACAATTTCCTGAGAACCACGACGAACAGATAACATTTATTGGGTACGTGTTAGGAGCTGATCACTACATGCTTTAAAGACATGAGGCCATTGAGGTTCCCCGAAAGCCTTTTATGGGTCTGTCATTGTTATGATTTGCTCTCATGGCACAGATAAGGAATCCATGGCTTAGAGGTTAGGTAGCTAGTTCAAGGTCACGAAGCCGGGGAGATGAACACAGGGCCAGAATCCCTATGTGTGATCACAGAACCCCCACCCTCAGCTCAACCACATGCGTGCGTGTGGGCACACAGAAGCCAGGAGGCGTCCCAGCCATCATGCAAGGACTCTGTGCCACTCGGGCAGGTGACAGCCTTCCAGGAACGAGGAAGACTCGCCGTCCCGAAGGGCAAACCCACCCGCATCGCAACTCAGCCGGCTCTGCGGTACTGCCCCTCCATCTGTTCCCGGGAGAAGGCCTGTGACAAGTCCACTTGCCCAGGCCCCCAGTCGGCAGGAACCGAACAGGCCTGGGAGGGGGTGGGCACAGCCACGCCTGGACTGCGGAGGCCGGCGGCGCCGCCCTGGAGGAAAGAACGCCACTCCAGCTCAGCTCCCTTCCCAACGCCCGGCCGAGACAGCTCCCCATTCGGGGAAACCGAACTCATAAATCACAGCCCTCATCCCTCTGCACCGGCCCCGGAGGAGAGGGGGCCGGAGGGGCAGGCCTCCCTCACAGCCTCTTCCCTGCTTCTGTCTGCACCGCACTGGGCGGGCGGGCAGGCAGGCAGACGACCGGCCGCTGGTCCACCACAGGTGCTGGGCTCTTCCAGCGTGCCCCCGGGCACTGGAGGCCACAGGTCAGCCTGGACAGCTGCAACGACGCAGGAGAGAAGCTGAGGGCCAGGCCAGGGCCGGGGAGTCTCTCTCTCTCCTTCTCTCTCTCTCTCTCTCTCTCTCTCTCTCTCTCTCTCTCTCTGGGGAGCAGTGCACAGCTCCCTGCGCCCAGGCCGCTCCCCGAGCTCTGGCCGTGGTGCTGAATCCCCTGGGAGCAGCACGGGGGGCTGAGAGCTGAATAATCGAAAATAACGGTCATTTGATGCCCGTTTCCCCACTAAGAAGAAACAATTTTTCAATTTTCCTTCGGGGAAAGCTGGGCTCCTAACCACCCTCAGAGAGGCAAAGTGACCTTTGCACAATGACACAGCGGAAAGAACACGAATTCTGGAGCAGACATTTATAGACAGGGATCCTTATCGTTAGCCACATGACCTTGGACGGCGTGTATAACCTCTCTGAGCCCAGAGCCCTGGCTTCTAAGGCAGGAAGAGAGTCAGGTCTCTGAGCAGGATTGCTGCCTGGCAGAGAGAATAATCAGTATTTCTTCTCTCCCTTCTCCTCTGGCCTCGTTCCCTGCTTGCCTGGGAGTATACATGTGTGCACCCACACACAGTCCACACATGTGCACCCATACACAGCCCACATGTGTGCACCCACACCCACAGTCCACACACACCCATGCACAGTCCACACATGCACACACAGAGTCCACATGTGTGCACACCCACCCACACACAGTCCACACGTGTGTACCCATGCACACAGTTCACAGGTTTCCTCCCTCTTCCTGCGTGATGCTGTGTGTCCTCCTCCAAGGACGAGCTTAAGACCGTGGCCTTCCTCAGCCCTTCCTTCCCTGCATCCCTGGACGGTAAGACTCTCCCTGCGGGGGACGGCTCAGCCCCAGCCAGCATGTTAACGTGCCGGCTGTGCTGGCCCGAGGAAGCGACTTTCACACCTTCCCAGCTGGGCTGAGCGTTCCAGCTGCACCTGGACCATGCGCCACGTCCCTACCACCATTCCTCCCACCCCCGAGTCACAGCGCTGGCTGCAGGGGGCGCTGCCGAGACACCTGCCACCCGCATTTCACGAGGCCCATCCCGGCCTTTCTGTACATGTAGTCACCTTGGAGGGGCTTTGAACCTGACAGTACCTGAACATTTCCAAACTGTGTTCGAGCTGGCTTCCGGCCATGACCCAGCTATCGTAACATCACCGGTAAAAGCCACGTTGGTACGTCTTGCCCATGTCACAGGAAAGGAAATTAAAAGTCTCAGAGCAGCACCAAGACCCCGAGACCCAGAAACCCGGTGAGCCGCCTCTTGGGCGCGGCAATGACTGAGGCAAAGGCCCAGGCTGGCAGAAAAGGCCATGACCTTGGAGTCAGAGACCTGTGTCCGACCGGGTCCAGACCTCACTGCGGCTGCCCAGTGGCCTTGGACGAGCCCCTCTCAGCGTCCTCAGTGACAAACAGGGACGACAGTAGTTGTCACGTCACCTCAGCGCTGCGTGGAAGCCACAGGTGCCTCTGAGCGGCAGCGGCTTTAAAAGCACCGGAGTCTCGCTGGTTATGAGCACGCTGCCCAGGGCCCGCCGTCCGTCACTGTAGGAAAATGTCAGCAGGCCCCCACACCAGCACGCACGCAGTGACCACCCCCTCTCCGTGTCCCCCTCAGCGCCCCCAGTGGTCACACCCTCCCATCCCCTAGGTGCTCGGGGGAACCCCTAGGTGCCCGGCATGTTCTAGGCTCATCAATCAAAGAGCGAGTCAGGACAACAGAAAGGAGAAATGCCCTGAAATTCTGATCTGGTCCAGCACCATAGAAAAAAACAACCGGACCAAACACCTGCCAGGAACGTACCGTGTGCCAGACCCTCAGACGCCTTATCTCCTCCAGGCCCCGAAACAGGCCTGAGGGAAGAGTGTTTGTCGCCACGGGAACGGCCCAGCTCAAGGGCTGGGACGACGTGACCAGGGTCTCGCCGCGGCTCGGCGGGCCCGCCCAGCTCCAGACCTTGTGTCCTCAGAAACTGCGCCCTGCCCCCCCCTCCACGCTCAGCCAAGGTGTGGGGCCGGGGGGGCAGGAAGGCAGGGCTAGGGCCTCTGGGGCAGCCCTGTGCCTGCGAACTCTCTTAACTAACAAGGGCTGCTGAGGGGCTCTGAAATGACCGGCGTGGGCTCTCAAGTATCGGTCGGCAGGAGAGGCTTTCCAGAGGTGGCCGGGGGCCCGAGCAGAGACCTGCACCAGAGACAGGGACAAGGAGGAACAGGGGGAAGAAAGGATGGGGGGAGAGAGAGGGAGAGGCGAGAGGGGCAGAAAGCTGCTGGGAGTCAGGGCCGGAGATCGCCACTGTTAACATTCTGCACGGAGTCCCGGCCGCTTAAGCTTTATTTAAGAGCGAGCCTGGCTGTATAATTACAAGACCTTAATTTGTTTTCTTTTCTGCACAGTAAATAAGGAGCCCACCGTTGCTCCTTGCAAGCAGGGCCCTCACCGCATCAACCGAGGCTCCTGATTGAAGATGGACGGCTGGCAGGTGGAGGGAGGGGCAGCCCCAGGGCCACCTGCAGGGGGTGAGCTGCCTGCCCCTGGGGCACAGCTGGGCTCCCCAGACGTGGGAAAGGGCAGGGGCCTCAGGCGCCCTCCCATTCTGCAGGTGGGAGGGCGGTGAGGCAGACGCTGCCGCTCTTGGCGCCAAGGGGCCACCGACCCAGCCCGGAACAGGCGGAAGCCCACTTTCTCCTGCCCCGTGCCTGTGCCCAGGCACTGGACACTCCAGGCTTCGGAAAGAGAGGAAGGAGAAACAAGTAGTCACGCAGCTCCTCCATCGAGTTGCCCCTTCTCCGAGTGTCAGCCACGTGTCAGGGAAGAGGCAAGATGCCCCGGGGGGGCTCTCAGCCCAGCGGCACGGCAAACAGCGCGTGATGAAAAGTATAATGATCAGATTCCAGCGCGTGCCTCTGGGGACACATGCAAGGGAAGACAAAGAACAGGAACCCAAGGAAACTGATGGGGAAGAGGGTCTGGTGGCGGGCTTGTGAGGAGCTTTCCCCGAGCCCTGAGACTATCTCCGGGGACACTCAGTGCCGAGGGCCGGGAGCAGGGGCAGGGGGCCGTGCGGTCAGTGGAGGGTGCAGTGGGGATGCAAGTTGGGGGCGGCTGGGAGGCCCCCGGCGTGGCCCAGCCAGGCCCCTGCTCGGGCGGCACGCCCTTCTGCCAGACCCAGGCAGGGGGTCCAGCTCTCAGTCTGAGGGCGTCAGAGACACATTTAGGAGAACCAGGCGAAAATGCTTAAATGACCTCCTCGCTGGTTGACCGGGAAGACGTGTGGGGTGGAGCACAGGCTCTAGGGAGAGCGCTAAGGACGCTGGCTTGGAAGACGGGCCGGATTGGGCAGGGGAGCACCAGCACCCCCTTGGAAGGAGGCCTGGGGGCTGCAGTGGGCGGGGAGAGGGAGGGAGCCCTGCCCCTCACAGCCCCCTGGCTGCCCCTCACAGCCCCGGCTCAGGTCACAGGGCCGACCTGGGGGACAGGAGAGCCGCAAGCTGCAGCTGCACCTTCCTGTGCTGCCTGCTCAGGAGCCTCAGGGAAAGGGGGTGGTGGGAGCCATGCCCTCTGCCCAGTTCCGTCCACGGGGGCCGGGGATCCCTCCGACAGGCCGTCCTGTCTCCTGCCCCTCGGACCCCTGGACACAGAGCTCACGGTTCCCTCTGCCCGGAGCAGCCCTTCCCAGAGACCCCCACACCCGTCCCCCCACCTAGTCTATCTCAGCTGTGGCTCCTCCCACCCCCACCCGAGGGTGTCAGGTTGTTATCACCCCAGGAGACCTTCCCTGCCACCAGCCCCCTTCCCCAAAGACGAATGCCCACCTTGGCTCATGTTCCCTGGGAGCCCTCCGTCCCCCGTCACTTTGTGGAGTCACTGCCTCTGCCCCCCGACCCAGGCACGGGGGTCCCTGAGGCCCCTCAGGACCAAGGCCAGCGGCCCCAAGAGACAAAGGGGTTAACAGGGAGTGACAGAGACCTCCGCAAACCCATCGGGGGAAACAAGGGGGTAAGCAACAGGGGGCTGCCCGCGGGCCGAGGACTGGAGAGGGACAGGAATTAATGACGACCCCAAAATAGCCACGGGACCTGTCTCATTTTCTAAATCCGTCCGTAACAAGAAAAATGGGGGAAAGAGATGTGGACAAATGGGCCGTAATGAAGCCTAAGGGGGGGGGGGGGGGGTGGAAGAAAAGAAAATCAACTGAGAACAAACAGGGCCGGGAAGTTCGAGCACGTGGTCTGACCTCCGAGGCCAGGAGACACGCCGCCCGCCCAGGGGCCACGGGGCTTGCTCGGCGTGGGACCGAGTTTTTGGAAGGCCACGCTGCCAAGGTCACCGCAAAGCTCTTAAACGTTCAGTCCCCAGGATCCTAGAGGACGGGGGCTCCCGAAATCAAAACAGACACGGCATCTCCGGGGAACGGAGGACTTCTGACAAAGAGGATCCCAAAAGATCACAAAGACGCCGGCCACACGGGCTGGGCCTCGCCGGGTCTGGCCCGGGCAGGGCAGGACGCCGTTCACAGAACAAGGGGAACAGACAGAAATTCCAGGCAGGGCGCCGGACACTCCTGAGCTGCAGGACAGCTGGTGGGGAGACACAGAGGGACAAGGAGGAAGACACTCCATTTAGGAAGCTTGCTGCCTGCTTCGCTGGTGAGCAAACAGCAGAACACAGTCCAGGGTCCTGGAGCGGCGATCGCCCAGGTGACCGAGGGCGTGAGCAGCCGGGAACGTGACCGTGACTTTCTTTGGAGACAGCAGATCCACGAACGGAGACTGGAAAGTTCCAGGTTGAAAATCCAGAGCTCGGTGGATGCCGGGGCACAGAAACCATCTCAGGTTCAACAGGGGGGAGAAGGACCCGTTTGAGAAAAGGGACGGCAGAGGCTCTGCCCGGTCATCCGGCATCACTGGGGCCGGTGCAGGACACTGTCCGGGGCCCAGGCCCAGCCGCAGAAACACTTGCACCCGGCGGCACCGGGAGGCGTCAGGAGTTGCGCTGCAGACATCAGCACCACGTCTAGGGATGTCAGGGCAGCGGCCGAGGTCATGTGACCTGGTGCACACCCCTCCTTTCCCAGACTTTGTACTACGGGCTGCAGACAGGGTCCTGCCTGGGCCCGGGGCCACAGACAGCCAGGGCCAGTGACAGAGAGGCAGCCCAGCGGGTATGTAAAGAAGGCAGCGTAATGTAAGATCTAGGACTTGAACCCTGGCCTCTCTCTCTCCAAAGCCCGTGCTCCCTACTATTAGCTACACGGTGCTCAGTCCTCTGCACAGAGTGCTGATGGCTAAGTCATCCCCACAGGGTGCTGATGGTTAAGTCCTCCGCACAGGATGCTGATGGCTATGCCCTCCACACAGGGCAGACAAAGGCCACACATGGAGAAGTAGCAAGGGGACCAGTGTGCCAGTTACCAGTCCCTCTGGGACTTGGGGGAAGTCGCAGCACCGAGGTAAAGGGCAGGCGGAGAGCACGCACCTACTAATATAACAGCCACACACCATCTTGGGGCCGAGAATGGGGGCGGGGTGTATTTCAAGGAGAAAAAGCGCTGAGTGATTTGCCGCACACAGTAAGTCAGCCTCACCGCGTTTCCGTCCCGGTGATCCCAGGAGAAACGGTTGCCTGCGCAGCCGCATCCTGAAGGGGCTGGGACTCCGGCCACTTCCCCCCGCCACGTCCCTGCTGCCCCGAGCTGCCCGACAGTCTCCTTGGGAACGTCACCGGTCGGCACAGTTACGCCGAAATCAGGACATCCTCCCCTCCCCACTCTGTCACACGCCCACACAGGTCAGCTCCGGGCGGGCGCTCTCGGCTGAAGGCCGGGTGGGCGTGTGCTCAGGACAGAGAGAACTGAACAGGACAGAGAGAACTGGACAAGGCAGCCAGAGCTTTGCGGGGGCGGGGGGAGTAAAAATCTGAACGCCAGGGAGACCCCCCCCCGCCAAACAACTCTAAGGGATTAAATGCATGATTGTGGCTGCCGGAACCTTACATGACATGTTCTTGGAAATAAGTGGGCCATAGGCTAATGCTGAGAAACCTTGTGCAATAAAGATATCCAGGTTGCAATGTAACTGTCGTGACAGCGTCTGACCTGAATAGTAGGAGAAACTAAACAGCTTCCTCAGCAGAAGCGCCTGAGGCGCCAAACCCCCAAGGCAACAGGTGCCCCTCTCCTTCCTCCCTCTCTCCCTCCCTCCCTCCCCGCCCTCTCTCTCTCTGTAACGTAAATACGAAGACCCCCACCCCTTCCACGAAAACTTCCTACTGTGAAAACAAGACAGCACACGCCTGGGATGTATTGAGAAGTACCTGGAATCCAGAGTCAAAGGGGTCCCAGGCCAAGTCTGGGGCGCCCCACGAACAGCTCTGTGACCAGGAGGGAACCCCGCTCTGACGTCCAGGCCTCAGCGTTCCCGCCTATGAAATGGGCGTGGCAGAGCCCGAGCTGCGGTCACTGTGAGGTGTGAGGGCGTATTGGCCAGAGCAGACAGAGTCCTTAGCACCCAGGAAGTTCTAGACCACGATGAGCCTTTCCCTCTCCTGGGGCTAGCTTTTTTTTTTTTAGCACAATGTTCTCCACATCCGAATAACTTTTTTAAAAACCACCTCAGACAGACTCCTGGAGGGGGACTTCCAGGGCCCTGCGGCATGCGTGCTGCTAGGCTGCCGGGGGCTGGCACCTGCAGGGCTCCAGGACAAAAGGTGACAGCGTGGGAGGCAGCGCTCTGGGGACCTCGGGGTGCTCTGCAGGTGAAAGGAAACACCAGCATCTCGGTGCGGCTCGTCAGCCCTAGGTAAGGTGACCCCAGACCTCGGAGACCCGGCCGGGGCACGAGACACCCAAAAAGAGAGACCCCCCCCCCCAGGAAGGAAGCCTCGGGCCAGGGGCAGGGGCAGCCCGTGTTCAGCCGGGTGGGTGGATGTGGTCCCGTATGGGACGGAAGCGACGTGTCAGCGGACCAGCCGCAGGGGGGGTCAGTTCTGAAACTGACCGAGCTGGGCCGGGGCGCACAGAGCCTGGAGCAAGGGAGGGACCAAGTGCAGGGAACAGAGACCGGCCCGGGGCTTGTGGTCCCCAGTGCTCCAGGAAGGCCCCGGAGACGGCAGACGCGAGCGTGCCAGCCCCCAGAGAGGCGGGCTGCCGTGCGGGACGGACACCCAGACTTCCTGGAAGGGAGTGGTGGCCGCCTCCTCCCGCCCCTCTGACCCCATTATCTCCGCCACCAGTGACAACAAGAATTCCTATCGCTGTTAGCGACTGCCACGGCTGAACTCTGACTGTCTCCTAGGCCTCCAATCATTCGACCCTGACCTCACCCCATCCCTAAAACAAGCCCTTTTCGGTCACCTATTCAGTGGATCAGCAGCTAGCAATTCCCAGTATCAGTCAGGAAAATCCTTATCCTGAAGAATCCTTAATTCAACCTGGCTGGTGTAGCTCAGTGGATTGAGCGCGGGCTGCGAACTAAAGAATCGCAGGTTCGATTCCCAGTCAGGGCCCATTCCTGGGTTGCAGGCCAGGTCCCCAGTGGGGGCCACATGAGAAGCAACCACACATTGATTTTACTCTCTCTCTTTCTCCCTCCCTTCCCCTCTCAAACAAACAAACAAAAAAAAAGAATCCTTAATTCAAAATCCTTAACATCCGGGAAAGGAGGTAAGGGTCGAGCATATTCCAGTCCATCAATCAATCAATCAATCAATAAGGGATTCCTCTCGAGGTCTGTAAGTCAACACCTCACTTTTTCACATGCAGCAGGAACGGAAAGAGCCAGGAGGAGACAATCGGTCACTCACAAACTTGCAGCAGAACCCAAGAGTCCTGGTCCCCGGCCTCCTGTGGCGGACAGCGGGGCCCCACCCGGACCTCGTCGGTCTCGGGGACCCACAAGGATGAGCTGCCACAGCTCAGGGACAGGGGACGGCTGCCAGTCAGGGCAGCCTGGATGACCCGACACCAGTACCGGGGCCACGGTTTCACCTCCCGCTTCCTGTCCTGGGCAGAGAAGACTTCTCAGCCACCACCCTTGAAATTTTTTTAAAAAGAAGAAGGAGAAGGAGGAGGGAGAGAAGGCGGAGGAGAGGAAGGAGGAGGAGGAGAGGAGGAGGAGGAGGAGAAGAAGGAGGAGGGGGAGAAGAAAGAAGGAGGAGGAGAGGAAGGAGGAGGAGGGGGAGGAGGAGGAGAAGGAGAAGAAGAAAGAAGAACAAGAAGAACAAAGAAGAAGAAGGAGGAGGAGGAGGAGGAAGAAGAAGAACAAGAAGAACAAAGAAGAAGAAGGAGGAGGAGGAAGAGAAGGCGGAAGAGAGGAAGGAGGGGAGAAGGAGGAAGAGGAGGAGAAAAAGAAAGAAGAAGGAGGAGGAGGAGGAGGAAGAGGAAGAAGAAGAAGAAGAAGGAGGAGGAGGAGAGGAAGAAAGAAGAAGGAGGAGGAGGGAGAGGAGGAGGAGGAGGAGGGGAAGGAAGAAGGAGGAGGAAGAGGAGGAGAAGGAAGAGGAGGAGGAGGAGGAGGAAGAAAGAAAGAAGAAGGAGGAGGAGGGAGAGGAGGAGGGGGAGGAGGGGAAGGAAGAAGGAGGAGGAGGAGAAGGAAGAGGAGGAGGAGGAGGAGGAAGAAAGAAAGAAGAAGGAGGAGGAGGGAGAGAAGGAGGAGGAGGAGGAGAAGGAAGAGAAGAAAAAGCCCCCAGCCAGGACTCAGCCATCAGGGCCGGAGTCAGCAGTCCCCGTGTGGTGGCTCCGCTGGGGCCCGAAGACTTGTGCACGCATCTAGGGCCCAGAAACAGAAGAGGCTGTGGGAGAGCGGAGAAGCCTGGCCGGCGAGCCGGGAGAAATGTCCCCAGGCTGCCTGGAAACTGAGTCCGCGGGGGTTTGGGCGTGTCTTCACAACTGGGAGAGGTCCCCAAGTAAACCTATCCGTGGAGCCCCGCCTCCCCCTCCATCTCTCCGCCCCGGGCGGGTGCCTCTCCTGGCCCTCCCCCTCCACGCCTCTGGGAGCCCCTCCACCAGGGGCTGCCCTTTTGCACGACGCTGAGCATCCAATTTGCTCCCAGCGTGCAGCCGGGCCCGAGCTGCGGGTGAATGGCAGTCACCCCTCCTCACTCTTGACGCCCCTGCAGCCCATGCAAGTACTTGGGTGAGGACTGGCCAATGCGTCCAGGAGAACACAGGGCCCAAGGCCACGGGCAGGCTTCCTGGTTCCATCAGAACCTAGTGCAACCGGACGCCCTGACCCCACAGCCTTGGGAACCTTGCAACGGCCAGCAGCCTGTCACTCATCACCCCACTGAGGGCAGATCATCCCCCCACAAAGCGGTGGGTCGCCGCCCTGGTCTGGGGCCTCACGGGTGAGCCGAAGACACTCCAGCACAACCCACCTCACAGACCACCGCTACCTGGGACGCAGCCCCGCCCCTGTTCTGTGGCTCCCGGAAACAAGGCGGGCCCCAAAGCCCTCTCAGTTGCCCTGAGAGCTGCAGGTGACAGGCACACTGCCCCAGGAGGCTCAGGGGCAGGAGCGCCCAGGCACCGCCCCAGAGGGCGCAGTATCCTTCCGCGCTGCGGGCGCCTCTGCCCGCAGCATGGCCCCGGCGCACAAGCGGGCCCTCCGAGGCGTGCCGTCTCCTGCCCACGACAGTCCGGCTTGGCCCGTGGAGTGGAGAGGTCTCCCTTTCAGTTGCCAGGGTTTAAAGCTGAGAGGTTTCACTGCGCCTCCAGCTCTTCTTGGAAAGAAAAAAAAAGAGAGAGAAGCAAAAAACCCCAGCAAGTCTGGCCACGGGAGGTCCCACCTCCACACAGCAGCAGTCAGCCGGCATGGCTCCCGCCTGCTCCTTTAGAGGGGACACACAGCTCCCCGCCTGCGCTGTCCCCACCTCGGACGCCACCAGCATGGAGCTTTGGGACCCTTGCGTGACCCCGTGTGAAAAGGGACACTCTCCTCCCAGGTTAGAAGCTTCTTCCCCTGGGAGACGTGACCCTCAAGCTCAGGTCCCCGATCAAATAAACACCCGGAACGTCTAGCCCAAGGCCGCCCGTCTGGCCGTGGCCGCGCGCACCCAGCTGCAGAGCACGCACGCCAGCAGACTCCGGCCACAAAACTCTGGGGAGGGCAGGGGCCAAGGTGCAATGCGCCCGTTCACAGGGAGGTCTCGGTCCCCCGCGGCTAACACGCCGGCCGAGAGGAGAGGACGTGCAGTGTGCTGTTTCCAGGGGGAGGAGAGAAAGTTCAGCAAAAAGCAGGGATGCCCACAACTGATCAATACATAAATACGTGTGTATACATCTATGCATGTACATATACATGTGTCGGGCACTCACTAGTGCTTGGGGAAACGCGGAGGCCTTGGGGCAAGGCCAGGACCCCCGCTCCCCGCCCCTTCCTGGGAGTGGCCCTCAGAAGCCCCGCCCCTGCCTGCGGGGCCCCGCCCAGCCCGCTGCCCTTCCCTTTTCGGAAACCACGTGCCTCCACCAGGCAACACTTGAGCGGCCGAAAAGAAGGCTCGTCTGAAAACCTTCCCTCCGTTTTCCTCTCAGGCACAACCGGCACGTCCTCCCCGGGTCTGGTGGCACGTCTGCTCTGGGGGAACGTCCCTGGTGGGTGCCCACGACGGCCGCCGTCCCCACAGAAGAGTTGGCCAGGCAGCAGGCACCGCCGTGGGTGCGGTCGGTTGGCATTGCCCCCAGTCGCCCCAGGGTGGGGGCCCTCCCACGGAAGCCCAGAGGCTTCAGCCCGGAGCTGGGTGCGGAGAGGAGGCACCGAGTCCCCGACATTCTGCCCCACAGGCCCAGCCAGAGCTCGTCCACCCTCAGACCTGGCGGCTGAGGGAGGGGGGAGGGGAGGGAGGTAGAGACAGCCCTCCCACCCGGGCCATGTGACCGCCCAGGCCATGCAACTGGCAGTGTGTCCCACGCAGACCTGTGTGACCCTACACGCAGGCGTCTCCCCTTCTCTGGGCCCTTTTCCGCGGAACCCAGAACCTGCGGGGACACAGCGTCTGGTCCGGCCCTGCTCCCCGTCCCGTAACCCCCCCCACCCGGCACGCACACCCGCCCAGACCCACAGACAGTCTCAGAAGCGCCGATGCGCACTTCTGAGCAAAATTCCTTATCAGGCACATTCCCATAAAACGGCAAACTTTTCGTGAAAAACGAACAAACTTGGGAGTCCCCACCCCCTCCTGATAGTCCCTGGTCCTAAGATGCCTTCTGACGGGAGCCTTCAGAGAACGTCAGACCCCAAACCCTCATCTTCAGAGGCAAACGCTGAGGCCCAGAGGCGTGGAGGGGCGTGCCCCAGGGCGCACAGCCTCACTGCCAGGCCCCGCCCCCTGCCGTGGGCCTGCCGCGTCCCTGCCCGCCCCCTCGCCTGCGGCCCAGGACCCAGCTCTGCTCACATGTAGCGTAGGTGGGGGTTCTTGGCGAAGGCTCTGGGCTGGATGCTCCGGAGTCCCGAGTTCTTGATGGTCCTGGGGGAGGGAAAAAGGGGTCAGCGGAGCTGGCGGGGCAGAGGGACACCTGCCCTGGGCTGAGGGTGACAGGGGCCAGGCCAAGGCTGGACCTGCAGTCGTCCCTGCGAGCTGAGCTCATTTCTCCACCATCCGCACTGGGGGGGGGGGGGGGGGGGGGGGGGGGGGGGCAAGCGAGGGGCGTCTGGGCTCACACCCCATGGGACCTGGGGACAGTTCGGGATGGGGGTGGCCAGTTCGGGCGGCTGTCCTCACCCAGACGGGCAGGTGCGTGAGAACGGGCTCCCCCTTGGTGTCTCCGCACCCCGCCCCCAGGCCCCCACCGCCGCTGAAGTCCTGAGGGGACGTTGGCTGGGAGCTCCACACTCCAGGCAGAGGGCGGGGGGAGAGCACTAGCCCAGACACCTGGGCGGGGGTCCTGCCCTGAACCCGGACTGCAGCCCAGGTTCCACGCAAGGCTCTCACCTCTCCGGGCCCAAGTGAGACGGGGGCGTGAAGGGCTGGCCGCCCCCGCAGCCCCTGAGGTTCCCTAAGAGGGCGGTGCCCCCTCTGCGGACAGGCACCCCCCTCCCCCATCGCCCAGAGGCCCCTCCCGGCACCCACACTCACAGCTTCTGCAGGCCGGTGTAGAGCTCCATGTCCACCGCGTTGAGCGTGTGCAGGCCCCGCCAGTTCTCGATGTGTCTGCGGGAGGGAAGGCAGGCGCCGATCAGCAGGGGGCGCCAGCGGGCAGGGGGTGCGGGCCGGGGAGCCGCAGGGCGGGGGCTGGAACCCTGGACCGGCCCCACGCGGGCTGGGCTTGCGCCACGTCGCCAAACCCCTCTGAGCCTGCTTCCTCCTCTGCTCGGGGACAGGCACCCCACTGCTGGCCGGGGCATCGTCGTGAGGTCCCCCTCCCCCCACCGGGGCAGCACGGACAACCCCTTCATTCAGCTCCAGGAAGACTCGAAACCCAACCCCTGTTGATCTTTGTGACTCCGTCCCCTTCTGTTCCCTCTCCTTCTTTTTTTTTTTTTTTTTTTTTTTAGCATTTCCTAAGGACAAGCTCCTTTTCTCAGTTCCTGCCCACAAAGACAATGCAAATCGGGCATCTAAAACATGGGTGGGGGGAGGGGGGGCAGTGGCCCTGACTGGTGTGGCTCAGTGGGTTGGGCATCATCCCGCAAAGTGACAGATCACAGACTGGATCCCCAGCGGGGCACATACCTGCCTGGGTTGTGGGTTCAGTGCCCAGTTGGGGCGTGTACAAGAGGCAACCCGATCGATATTTTTCTCCCTCTCTTTCTCCCTCCTTTCCCCTCTCTCTCAAACTAGATAAATAAAAATCTTTTTTTTTTTAAAAAAAAAAAAAAAGGAAGGATGGTTTTGGGTGGAAAAGCCCAGGAGGAATACCCCCCCCCCAACCTCGGGGGTCCCAAGGGTCCAGACACTGACGGCCCCGTCGGGCGACCACAGCCCGGCCTGTCCGGAGCCGGGGAGGCCAGGGCTCCATCTGGCAACGCTGGCCCCACGAAGGAGGGGACAACCGAGGGACCAGGGAGGCGCCGGGCTGCCGTAGAAAGAAGCTGACACCGATATCCAAGGAGCCTGATTCCAGCCTCGTCGCTGTGACGTGGGTAGCCAGTGGCTTCCAGCAGGGGCCCTGACCTCCCAGGCCTCCTGTGTGTCCAGGGGCAAAGGGAAAGACTCCCCCTGCCCCATCCACGGTCTCCCTCCTCCTCACAAACCTCTCCTTTTAGGACCCTCTCCCCAGAGACCTCCCGTTTGGGGAGGTTTGTGTCGAGCCAGCCACGTTTATTAGGCTGTAATGAATTTGTCTCCCCGGATGTGTTCACCAAAGACATAAGTCACCATTAGCCAGAACTTTTCATCAACGAATGCAAACCAGCGCTAACCCACCCAGGGGATGGTTCCAGCCCAAAGCGAAGGAACTGGGAAGTTCTGTAAGCAAGGGTCTGGGTCTGGGTTCTGTGCATTTGGGCGGGGGTGGGGGAAGGTTGATACTACAATCCCAAGGAGCTCTAGGTGCCTCTGGGGTCGGTGGGAGAGAGCCACGGCCGACCGGCCTCCTTGGGTCTGCCCCTCCCACCAGTGGCCCCAGGGTCAAAGCACCCTCTCAGCGAGGAGTGCAGAGAGGTGACCTCTCACCCTGAGACACTCAGACCAGAGAAGTGGCAGCCACCTTCTCCAGACGTCCCCTCCCTGGCCACCCCACTACCCAAGGCTCTGCCATCTGCCACCGAGTGCAGCCGGAGCCAGAAAGGCCGCAGGACGGCAGGGGCCGGGGGCTCGGGAAGTGGCGGTGACAAGGGACGCTGAGAGCCCGTTTTGTCCCACGTTCTCTCAGGGCCCCTGCGGAGCAGCCAGACACACTGGCATCTGCTGGGGACGTGGGCCAGGTGGCCAGCTCGGTATTAACTTCCACGGCCAAAGCCTGTTCTTGGAAGCCTCACAGCCACCGGCAGTCTACTTGGTCCGGCGCCACCAGGGCAGGGACCCTAGCTCCGTGTCAGGGGGAGAGGGAGGCCGGACAGAGAACGGCCTGTGTCAGACCCCGCCCCCCAAACCAGTGCGTGCGGGTGAACTGCCAGGCAGGTCGCAGGGTCCCCTCCGACGACCATTCCTTCGCCCGCAGGGCCCACTCCCAGCAAGCAGCCAGCTGTCCGCCCGCGGTTCTGACAAGTGGGATCACTCCCTTAGCCCACATGAGAACTCCATAGCAGTGTCTGGGTCACAGCTCACCCGAACTACACACCAACCCTCTCCCCAGTCAGCCCGCAAGCCCCTCCACCCGCACAGAGACCCTCCCCAGACACGGGCACTCGGGAGACCCGGCAGGCAGCCAGCCAATGGACTGCGTGCTGCCAAGGACCCCCTGGGGCCCTGCTTCCTCCCCAGGAATGAACTCCAGTGCACCTGCCTGTCCATTTCCTGCACCACAGCGACGCAGCCGAGCATATGACACAGAGACCTGGGCCCTCTGGCCTTGGACAGAAACAGGTGCCGACTCCGGCCCAGAACCAGGCTGCCAGGATGCACACGGGCCCCCATCCAGGTTACTTCACCTGTCTGTGCCTCCGTGTCCTCATCTGTCCACCAGCAAAAACAAAATACCCTCCAAAGGAAGACTGGCGTGAGGCCCGGCAGACGAGGTTACAGTAAGTGCTCAGGGAGGGCCAGCATGCGGGTCACTCGGAACCCGGCGCCTTGCAGAGGCGGAGCTGTCCGCCCTGTTTTCAGGCTACACGTGGCATCGTGGCTTGAGCGGAAGCCGCCGTTTCCCCTCTAATAAACACTCCGTGTGGCAGAAGGGCGGAGGGGCCGTGAGCTGCCACTCCTGGCCTCCGGGAGAGCCCCCGGGAGAGGCAGAAATCACTAACAGGTGCAGGGGTGCACAGTCGGCGGCCCGAGGCAGGTTCCAAGGGACGCGCGGGGCGGGAAGGTGCAGCCTGGCATTCGCGATGGCGCCGGCGGGGCGCCTGCCAAGTCCGCCGGTGACTCACCCCCAGAGGTCAGTTGCAGCCCCTCTGCGGGGTGCGCTGTGCCGGGAGGGAGGCCAGCGATTTACCTGGAAAGGGCAGGCTCGAAAAATGTCAGGACTCGCCGAGCCACAGCGAGAGCAGGGCTGGGTGCTTTTGTTCGTGCTAAACGGACGAGTGCGACGGCAAGGCGCCTGCTCCTCGTTTGGTGCTGCTCCAGGTCGTCCAGGTTGTCTTCGCCAAACATTTATTTTGTCATTTTGGAAAAAACGATCGATAACAATCATTTTTAAAGCAAGGCATGGCGTCTGAACCCTGCGCTCCGGGGCCAGGCTGCACCAGCTGGTCCCTGCGGAGGCCCCTAGGGGGCACGCCCGCCGGTGAGAGGAGGGACTCAGCACTGCCGCAGGGCCTGCCGGGAGCGCTGCGGCGGGAACCACGAGAGCGCGCGCTGGTCCGCCAGCCTGGGTCTCAGGCGGCCTGCGGTGTGGGGCGGGGAGGGGCGAAGAGAAGGCTGAGAGTTGTCCCCCAGGCACCGGCCTAAGTAAATCACCTACACTTTAGATTTTATTTATTTATTTATTTTAGAGAGAGGAGAAGGAAGGAAGAAAGAAAGGGAGAGGAACATCAATGCTTGGTTGCCATGCTTGGTTGCCTCTCATGCGCCCCCTACTGGAGACCTGGCCCACAACCCAGGCGTGTGCCCTGACTGGGAATCGAACCGGCGACCCCTTTGTTCGCAGTCCGGCACTTAATCCACTGAGCCACATCAATCAGGGCAAATCAGCTCCACTTTAGTTTGATGCAGTACTTCTCAGCTGGAGGGGACGTTGCCCCCCAAGGGACATTAAGTGACATTTGGGGACGTTTTTGGTTGTTGCAACAGGGGCAAAGGGAGGGATACCAGCCTCTAGTGGGTGGAAGCCAGAGGTGCGCCTGAACATTTCAAAAATGCACAGGACAGCCCCCCCCCCCCCCAACAAAGAATTATCAGCCCAAAGTCCACAGCACGGAGGCCAGGAAACCCTGCTTCTACGCCGAAGGCTGCCACTGAAGAAAGAGTTCTGTGGCTCAAAAGAGCAACAGTTTTGAAAATGACTGCTTTGCAGCAAACACTGAGGCCTGAGGCCAAAACCAAAACGCTGGCCTCTAGGTCACTGGGTCGGGTGAGTGGAAAAAATCCAAAGGCAGGGCGGCCAGACCCTCTCGAGTCAACGGCCTCCCCGGAGGGGAAAGGAGGGGCTCTTGCGCCCCCTGGACCACAGCCCTGTCCAGGCGACGCATTCCAGAAGCCACAATGGCCTCTTCTCACCAAGCCCCGCCTGCCGCCCGCAGGCCAAGAGCCTTCTCCCTCCGCTGCACGCCCCCCTGCACGCACACAAAGGTGAGGCGCTCCGTCCCGAGGCGCAGCCAGTGCCCCGTGCCGGCCGTTGCCCCACTGCCTTTCCTCCACCACAGCCTCACGGCTCTGCCATGGGCTAAGGCGCAACATCCTCCAGAGACCGCGAGAAGTGAGGCTTAATCCGCACCACCCCTGAGTTCCGGCCCCAACCGGGCCTGGCGGAAGGGAAAGCCTCCGTGAGGGGGAGGGGAGCCTCCGTGGTCAAAGAACTTGCTGATGCCCAGGACACACCCAGGTGTGGCGCAGTCCAGGGGGCGCTCACACGCACAGTCTCTCCAGAAGTGGGAGAGAAACTGCCGGAGAGGGAGCCTCCCCCAGCGATACAGTCCCACAGCCCCGAGTTCTGGAGCAGCACTAATAAACCCACACCCCGGGCAGATGCGCCACACCCACTTCGGGGACCGGCTGGCTGGGACGCAGGGAAGCGTTAATTAACATGTCCCTGGGAACTAGAAAGCTCCTTTGTGTTGGGTGAATGCGGCGGGGCCTCTGGGCCCCCGTCTCCCTCCTCGGGGCTGTCTTGAGCCAGCATGTTAATGAACTGGCAATCTCCGAGCGCCGAAAAATTAGATGGTGCAGACGGTGTGACCCATATTTTAATTAAAAACATGTCATGTGGATATGTTTGAGTTGTTTATAACACCAATATGTAAGTCCTACACATAGAAAACTCCAGAACATGGAGACATCTAGCCCATTCCAACACCAGGGGGTGGCCCAGGAAAGGGGCAGAGCACCCTACACCAGACAGAGTCTCCCTTGTCACCTGGGTGCTCGGCGGGACCAGGGATCGGCGGGCAGGACAGTGGGGCTCCCTCCTGCCTCCGGGAGAGCCTGCGCTGCCTCATTTCCAGCCTCTCCCCCCGCCCCCCACTGCCAGCTTTCTTCAGCAGAGAAAACAACGGCACATTTTCTTGATGATCCTGGGGGACCGCGACCAGCCTGCCTGGTCTGCTGAGCTGGGACACGCTCAGGGGCTCTACACCTCCCCCGAATGTGGGTCCCTGCCCTGATGTGACCCCCGAATTCCAACGGTGATGGCACCCATGTTTAGTGGTTTTCTGGCTCTTTCACTGCTAGTGGGTTGTGGGCTGCCACCCCCCTGAAATCAGCCAGAGGGCCGCTCCTGCTCTCCCAGACTCAGTGACCAGCCTGCTCTGCAGACCTTGGAGTGGAGACTACAGGCAGGCACCCTGAGGGGCAGGCTGACCTGAAGAAGACACCAGCTCTGAACTTGGATGCTGGCTGCCGCTGGACCGGTCACTCAAACCTCTCCAGCCCTCAGGCTGCTCCCGGGAAACCCAGCTGTTGGGAGATGAGCGCAGGCAGTCCCTGCGTGTCCCCCCTTCCCCCACCCCCACCCCCGCCTGCCCCAGTACAGGAAGCTACGGATCCCACCACTACTGTGCTGGAAAGCGCGTGTGGAGCGAGAGCTAAGAGAAGAGGAAAGAGGATACAGAGAAGATGGAGAGACCCCCGCACGCGCATGCGCGCGCACACTGGCGGCTGTTTCGCATCCGCCCCCTGACTAATGAAGGTCGCCATATGAGTGGAGCATCCTGGGAGGCACAGTCGGAATTCCCATTTCCCTGGTGGCTCCACTAACACTCGGTCCCATGCTGCCCTTCTCCAAGGGGCACCCTGGCAGTGGCGGGTGAAACCGGCGCTTCACATGTGCTTTTGCACATGCGTGTGCTGCCCCTCCAGCACAGAACACGGGAGCTTCCAGTAACAAGGCCGCGTGCAGACGTCCCTTCTCTCCGGACTGCGCCCCAGCAGACCTGAGGCTCCCGCACCCGTGTCGCCGGTTCTAAGACAGGGACCCCAGCTGAGGAGCGGAGCTGGGTGTCTGGGGAGAGCAGCCTGGAATTGCATTTCCTAAAGAACCAGCCGGCTGCGAGTGCGCGCGCGCGCATGCGCACAGAATACGCTGCGCATTTGACTTGGAAGCCTTGTGGGGCAATGAGGAAATTGATTTGTTATCCAGGCATATTATGTCTAGTGATCCAGACAGGAGCATTAGCTTTCAATTATCTGATATGTTTAGCATTGTAAACACACCGTCTGGAGCAACAGCTCCTTGCAGCTCCGGCACCCAGGCGGCTGGGAAACGCCATGGCAGACCCCCACGGCCGAGTCCCCCAGCTCTCCCTCTCCTGACGCCTGTCAGGAGGGTACGAGGTGCCCAGGGCATTGGTCCCGAGGGCCTGGGGGGGGGTGAGGGCCGCTCCAGCTGACAACCCCAGCACGCCCGCCCTCGCGCAAGCACACGGCTCCAGGAGCAGCCGCACGCAGAAGACCACGGAGAGCCAGTACCGCCTCTGGGGTCCCGGGGCCGCGGAGAGGAGCACTCAGGTCCTGCGGCAAACAGATGGACCTCGATGGCACCTGTGTCGGCTTCCTGGTCGACGCCAAAGCCCGTGCCAGGGACAGGGAAGGGTGGTGCACACACTTCCCGTGCTCTTTGGGGGCTGAGGGGCCGGCCGTGTCTCCCCACAGGGACAAGATCAAGGGCACAACCCGCTCAGCTCCCCCACGGACAAACGACAGAACTTCCAGGAGGGACACTGCATCGGGGACCCGGCCAGTCCCCTGGGGAGTCCAGACTGTCCTGCTAGGCCCCCAGCCTGGGGCAGCACTGGCCTGCCCTCACCCGTCTCTCAGTTCAGCTCCATCTGCCCCCTGCCACCACCGCCCCCGCTCCAGCAGGCAGGCTCCGGCGGCCAACCCCAGCAGGCACACACAGCAGCCCACCAGGTAGCCACCCCTCTCACCTGCACGCAGCCCGCTGAAAACCTCCAACCACTTCCCTTAACACCCAAACCACACGACTTGATCCAAAGATCCTGCATGGACTGGCTGCTTGCTGCTCCCGTGGCCCTTCTGCCTGCACCTTCCCCTTATCTGCAGGGCCCAGGCCATACTGGCCGGTGTCCTGGCCTTTAAACATGCCAGGCTTGTCCCGGACCAGAACTTCCACGACACACTCTTCGCAGCTCCTTCCCATCCCCTCAGATCTCGCTCCAAGGTCACCTTCTCCGAGGAGCCAGCCCTGCCCCCTGGGAACACCCCTCCCTGCCCCCTCCAGCTGCGCCCTGGCACCAGCCCCTGCTGGTGTCCTTCACAGCCTTTAATAAGCATCTGTAATTGTCTCATTTGGTGATTTGATTATGTGTGTGTCATCCGTGTCGCTACACTGGGACTCAGACGCACGGGAACAGGGACCGTGCCTGTCTTGCTCACCACTCGGTCACCTCCCGAACCTCCAACGTGAGCGGCTACCCGGGATAGGTGTGCACCGTGTCCCACACCCGCACGGCGCTCCCCCTGCTCCCCCCAAGCCACCGGAGCCCTGGTGAGACCCAACAGACCCCTTGATTGGGGGTATCAGAGAAGGGACGCAGGCCTGGGCACACTGACCAGTGTCCTGGGGAATCGCTACAGAACCCAGCAAGGCAGGGAGCCCTGAGGTCTCAGGTCTGCTGCTCACTCACCTGCAGTGTCGGGAGCAGGGGATGCGCACAGGGATGGGCTCAGCAAACGTGGGGAGGGGGGGTGAGCACGCTCTGACGGCCCTCGGCACATCTCTTCCGTGCTTCCCTCCCGCACCCGACTGTGGCCTTCGCCTGATATGGAGTTTGTGCCTCCGGGGCCACACAACCGCTCAGTGACATCTGAGGGCAGGAGGGAGGGAGGGGACCCCCAAAGTGATCAGCAGCTCCCCAGGGGGGCCTGCCCCTGCCCTCAGCCCCTCGCGCCTTCTCAAGGACTCTTCTCTGCGCCCTCCCTCCCTCCCTGGCCGCTAGGCACCCCCCCTTACCCCACCCCCCCCTGCACACACATTCTAGAACAGCCCACTCTCACTAGAAGCTGCCTGACGCCACGTCTTCCTCCAGCCACCAGCGCACGCCTCTGCGTCTCTTCGTGGCCCATGTTTTTGGGGGGAGGTGTCTCCACGCACAGGCCCTCCTTCCCCCGACTCCCCCGAATCTCTGTCCCCATTCGTCTTCTGTCCCCACCCCTCCAGCAGAACCACAAGGTCAAGGTCACCGGCGATTTCCACCGGGGCAAACCCGACGCACTGTTCTCCGTCACCGACTTACCCCGTAATCTCGGCAGCGTCCTACCGTGTTCTCCGCTCCCTTTCCCGGAACGTTCTCTTCTCTGTGGGTCCCTCACTCTGCTCTCCCCTGGGCTTCTCTCTCCCCCTGGGCTGTTCCCTCTTGGTCCCTCTGCTGGTCCTGTGCTCTCTCTGTCTGAACCCCACATGTGGGGGTCCCCCAGGGCCCGCCCACGTGCCGGCCCCCAGATGTGCCCCTCTCCCTCACGTCCCCCTGAGCGCCGGGCTCTCCCCGGTGTCTCCGCAGGTCCGCCACCAGCCCTTGCTGTCCTCGGAGAGCCATCCTCTCCGACCTGCCTCTAGCAGGGGTGCCCGACGACCCTCTGGCGTCTCTGGGCCACACGTTAAATGCACACACACTAACAAAAACCAAAGCAAACAAATCTCATAATGTTTTGAGTAAACATGTGATGTTGTGTTGGGCCGCATGCAACTCTCGGGCTGTGGGTTGGGCACCCCCCTGCCCCCCAATAGAGCAATTGTTTTCAAGCCGCTGGTGGGTTCTGGCCCCCAGGGGACCCCTGGCAAGGTCTGGGGACATTTGTGGTTGCCGTGACTGGGAGGCGCTCCTAGACACTGGTGGGCAGAGGGCAGAGGCGTTGCTGAATGCCCTGCAGTGCACAGCACAGCAGCCCCGTCGGACATAACGGCGCCGGGTTTGAGACTCAGCACCTAGAATGCGTGCTGGGAGAATTCCCTCCCACATGCGTTTGTCTGTCTGTCTGTGTGTCCCCAACTGGACCCCAGCTCCACGCGGGGGCAGGCCGCCTGTCTGTCGGGTTCCCTGCTTCCCCCCAGTGCCCGGCCCCGCTCCTGGTCCATCGTAGGAAACGTAAGAGAACAAATGAATGAATGCCCGCCCGTCCTTCCGCGGAGCCCCGGGGTGGTGAGCCAGCCAGCGAAAGGCCGCGGCCCCCCAGGTCTCAATGGGACCAGCGTTTTCTCCGACCACCTGAGACACTCAAAATACAAAGCAAGCTGAGCCTGCCTGTGGGGCTGGGGTGGCGGGACATATGACATCATCGCAAAACCTCCCACCCCACCAGACATCTGTCTCAGCTTCGAGCCAGGACGGAGGGAGGTCTCGGAGGAAGAGCAGAGACAGCCTGAGGCCGGGAGAGGCGTGCTGGCCTTCGCCTCCTCTCCCCACGGGGCCTGGGGGGAGAACGCCAGGGCAGGAGGGGTCTGCCGGTCCAGGCCAGAGCGGCTTCCTCAAAAGCGCTCTAACCGCTGCGAGCTCCGTGCCTGCCCAAGACCCTCGGGCCCCCCAGGGCCCTGAGAGCGCTACCCTCTGGGCGGCCGGCTTCCTTCGGAGACTATGAAATGGCCAGGCCACGCTTTACCGAATTATAAAGCACTTACCACTTCTTTAATAACTACCTGCCTGGGGGACGTAATTCACTCCGTGTGGGAGTTCCAGAGGCGAACGGTGAGGGAGCATTAAGCGCGAGTGCGCGGCATCAAGACTCACGAGGGCGATAGCCCCCCCCATTAAAAGAGGAGATTTCCTCGCCACATCTCGGCCTCAGCGTGAGTGCTGGGAAGGTGCTCCGGGCTCGGGCCGTTCTCGCAGGCTGAGGGTCACTCCGGGTCACTGGGGAGAGGGGGCGTCCTGGACGTAGCAGGAACCGTTACCCTTGGAACTGAGGGTGCCGGAGGGAGCAGTCCAGGTCACCATCAGAAAGACAAGACCCAGACCTAGCTGGCGTAGCTCAGTGGATTGAGCGCGGGCTGGGAACCAAAGTGTCGCAGGTTCGATTCCCAGTCAGGGCACATGCCTGGGTTGCAGGCCACAACCCCCAGCAACCGCACATTGATACCTCTCTCTCTCTCTCTCTCTCTCTCTCTCTCTCTCTCTCTCTCCCTCTCTCTCTCTCTCTCTCTCCCCCCTTCCCTCCCTCCCTCCGTTCCCTCTCTAAAAAAAAGAAAGACAAGACCCCATCGGCGGTGCCCGGCGCTGCACACGGGACAGGACCAGGCGGCCGAGCAGGACAGAGCAGGGGCCCCGGGGTGCAGAGGGAAGGCCGGCTCCAGAGGAGCACCATGGACGGGGGTGCTGCAGGGCCCCTCGGAGACACCGGCAGTGGAAGAAGCACCGGCCGGCCCTCAGAGCACCGGCTCTCGAGATCCATAAGGAAGCCAGCCCCAGAATCCCTTCAGGCTCCACAGGATCCAAGGAGAGGGGCTGGCGAGACGGACTCCCTCGTTCCATAACGGACACTCGGGGTGTTTCCTCGCTAACCTCTCCTTGCCTCGGCGTGGCCAGCGGCCTCCTGTCCCCGGCCATAAGCGGTCTGCCCCTTGCCCCGTGTGCCCACTCTCTCTGGGAAGGCCTCTCTCTAATCGTGTGACTTCAGTCACTGCCGCCTTGGAGACTGACTCGGTCCTGCAGGCCTGCCCCGGACGCCCGACCTCTCCCTGGGCTGTGCGCCCTCCGCCCCAGATGGGCGTTCCCCGGAGCCCGAAGACGTAGGAGCAGCTCGCCCCCCCCCCCACCTCCGGAACCCTCCAAACCACCTCGGCCGCGTCCTCCTGGCTGACAGCCGAGCGGCGGAGCCGGTGAGCAGACACCGTCGACTTCTGCGCCACGCCAGTGGGTCGGCGAGAGCTAACCGGGTTCTGCGATTAGGGGTCTCGGGTGGAGCAAGGAGACGAGACTCGTGATTCTTCAGCGGCATCTGCCACGGGCACCGTGTGCACAGCATCACGATTAAGTGCCGTCTATCAACCGCATCTACCCGAGACCCTTTGTTATGTTACTATGTTCAGAAAGAGAGAGAGGTTAACCTGTTGTCCCACTGGCTGAGGCGTTCACTGGCTGACTCTCGGATGTGCCCTCACCGGAGACTGAACCCACGACCTTGGCCTATGGGGACGAGGCTCTCACCAGCTGAGCTACCCGGCCAGGGCCCAGAACGTTCTGACGCCTCTCTCTCTCTCCCCCCTCCGTCTTCCCCCTTATCTCAGATTCAAGGCCTACCAACCCCTCCGCTGGGATATTCCTAGAAACCCCTCTCCTCTCTGCATTTCCACAGCCCCTGCCAGGGGACACAGCGGACTCTCGGCGGACCCTCCGGCTACCAGCCCCCGTGGCCTAACCGGTTCGAGGCTCCACTTCATCGGCCATGACTTTGAACGTGCCCCTTGCTGGCTCGGGAGGCCCCTGTGGCAAACTAACGACTCTCGGGCCAAACCGAGACTTCTCTAAGAAAGCCTTCGAGCCCACAGGGAACGCCGTAAGTGACCACAGCGGGGAAGGAGCCGCGGACCCTTGGGAGACAGAGAAGCGGCTTCTCCTCTGCGCCCCGAGTCCAGCCCACCGCGCCGCTGAGGTGCCCCCCTGCGGCTCGAGCCCAGACCGACGCCGGCAGGGGGGGAGGGTGCCAGTGGGACTCCTGGTGAACGGCGGCTCGGACTCCCAAGGCCACGGCCCGCCCCCACACGCCCGCACCCTCAGGTCCCCAGAAAGGAGGAGTCCAGCCGCGCCGGGAGTGTGCTCACACCCACAGAGACACCAGCCGGCCACACTCCGTCAGCCCACCCGCCTCCTGCCTGCTTCTTCCCTCGACGTTGGGTGCAGGAGAAACCCGTGCACTGGGCGTCAGCCCTGAGCCGGAGCCTCCGGCCCGGCACCAGCAAACGAGCTGGGGGGACCTGCCGTGACGTGACCTCGGCGTCTGCGTCCATACGGGAGGGACAGTGACGCCGACGGCACAGAGGCCTCCTGCAGAGGAAGTGAAGCTGCTCACACAAGGCCTGACACCTTGTCTGCAACGTGCTGGGGCTCCAAGGAGGTTCCCTGTCCCTCCAGGAAGGAAAGCAGTGTGACGTGATGAGAAATACACTGTATCCATGTGTGGCGTCCACCCTGCCCCAACGCAAGGACCCCCTGGCGTACTAACCATGTAGCAGCAGCAGCTCCTCTCAAAGCCCCGGATGAGGGCTGGTGGCCAGGGGAGCCAACCGCCTGATTGGAGCGTCGGAACTTCCAGCCCCACCTGCCTGGAGGCTGAATGAATCTCCAACGGCCGGTGATTCGATCGAGTGTGCTTACACAATGCAGCTTGCACCCGCGTCCTCAGAGCCCGGGCTCAGAGGGCGTCCGAGTCCCTGACCACCAGCAGGTGCGGGAGGGTGGCGCCCCTGGAGGACGTGGAACCTCCAGGCCCTTCCCACCCTACGCCTCTCTTCCGTCTTCCATCTTTCATCTTCCACCAGCTGCTCCTGGGTCAGCGTATCTGTTTTATCATAAACTGATAATCTAGTGAGCAAACGGTTTTCCCGAGTTCTGTGGTCTCTTCCAGCACATCGTCAAACCCCAGGAAGGGCTCCAGGGAGCCGCCAACCTGCAGCCGGACAGCCGGACGCCCAGGCGGGGGCTGCGCTTGGGACCCTGAGACGTAGGCACCTGCAGGCAGGGTGCGGTCCCGTGTGACGACGCCCTCCACTGTGGGGTCTGACCCCCTCCCGGCGGACAGGGCCCTCACCGAGCTGAATTACAGGTCTCCCACTCGGTGCCCCGAGAGGGCTGGAGAACTGGCGGGTTTAGGGGGAAGCCCCCCACACAGCTGGGGCCAGGAGAACTGAGAGCAGGACAGACAGAGAGAAGTCACTATGTTCTCGTCAAGCAGTCACTGCCTTCCTTGTGCAGGGACTGGGGTCAGGAGAGTGAGTGGGCTGCTGGTAGCGGCTGAGGCTGTGCCGTGCGCCCCCCCCCCCCCCATTGCCTCCGTCTCCCACTAACACACAGCCTGCACCGTGCCTGCCTCCGCACGAAGCCCCGCCCCCGGGACTCGCTCCTTCCCGCCTCTCCCGAAAGGCTGCCGCTCCACCTGCCAGCCCCCCCACCCGGGTGCCCGGTGAACACCCGTGGGCCAAACTCCCCCTTCGGGGTTCCAATGAGCCTCGGCTGCCTCCCTCCACCAAGGTGCCCCTGGCCGTCCCACCCGGGAGCAGTCCCCGAGGCAGCAACCCAGCCCTACCCTCTGGTTCCCGGGAAACCAGGAAACTGTCTCCACCCGCGGCTGCTGATGCAGGTGAGTGACCCTGTCGCCTGGGCGCCCCGGCGTCTGCCTGGCCTCCCTCGGGAGAGCGGCGCTTCCGGAACAAAGCCCGCTGCGTGCGGCGCGCTCTGGTCGCCCCCGCCCTTGCACCCTTCTTACTGGCAACGAGGCCATTGGCATAACTGGTGTTACAGCATAATGTTGTCATTGCTCCATTTTATTATTGGTTCCCGTTAGTCCCTTACTGGGCCTAATTTATAAACTAAACTTCATCATAGGTATGTATGTAGAGAGAAAAAAACATCGTGTATAGTAGCGTTTGGTACTATCCGTGGTTTCAGGCTCCCACAGGGGTCTTGGACCACCTCCCCTCTCCTGCGGACAAGGGGGACCCCTGTACACCAGGGCTGCAAGGGGCAGACCTGCCGAGGGCCGGGGCCCCCAGGTCAGCATTCCCAAACACCTCTGCTGGCCCTTCCCCGGTGGGCTAAAGCTGCCCCAGCCCTGCGGAGTGAGACCCCTCTGGGTCCTCACTTCCTGCCGTCAGGGTCCTCTGCTAAGGAACGTTACCCCCGTGGGGAGGCAGGGGGCGCTCTTCCTCGCCGCCACGTGCTCTCCTGGCCTTGATGGTTTCCTCCCGCCTCCCTCCACGGGCCATCCTCCCCACCCCCGCCTCATTGGCTGTCGCTCCCGCCAGTCATTCATCTCCTCTCATGCCTGCTGGCCTGGGCCATCTGAAGTCATAGTTGGCTGGGAGGACACAAGGCCCCATTCTCTCTGGCGGAACCTCGCAGAACCCAGGGAGTGAGTCAGTGTTCCCGAAAGCCGTGGGCACTCGCGGTCTCCTCTGGACTGTGGTTTGGGGGAGTTCCAGGGCCAAAGGTGCCCGCTTTGGCTGAGAGATTCATTCATGCTCACATTTGGGGTATAGCCAGCAGAGCCACAGACCTGTCCCCGGAAGTCCCCCGAGGCCACCTCCCCATCCCCGGCCCAGCCCAACTCCTCACAGTGACCTGTGCACAGGGGGCTGCCGCCCACCCGCGTCTGCTGGGCGCCCACCAACGGCAGGAGGTGACTCAGGTCTCCGGGAGACCGGGCGGGTCCCCTGGGTCCAGCACAGAAAGGACAGACAGACCGACCGAGACAGCCCAGACAGAAGGATGAAGACAGGAGCCCAGCATCCTGGACGCCTAGGAAATGAGCATCAGGTGGTGAGCAGGAGAGCACCCTCTGGAGCAGGCACCCTGTGCCCTGCCCCCACCCTGGTCCCTGGGACGAGGTCCCGCCTCACGCCACTGGCTGACCTCCAACCTCTGGTCAGAAGCACGGGTAACAACCTGAGCTTGTGATGGGCACCTGAAGGGGCGGGGGACAGGTTTTCAGGACCAGGCCACTAACCTGTGGAATCTGACCTTGTCTCCTGGTAGCCACTGTCGGAACTGAGTCGAATCACAGGACACCCTGCTGGCATCTGAGAGTTGCTTATTGGGGGAGGGGAGGAACCTGACAGGCACTGGAAACTGGGTGCAGGACCCAGCAGAGTGGGCAGTTGCTGGGGAGATTGTGTCGTCCCCTAGGGGGCGCTCCCCAAGTCCCTGCCCTGGGAGGACTCCGCGCTGCTTGGGGACACGGTCCACTTCGCACGGCTGGGCCAGCCGCACCCACAGAGGTTGCCCTCTCACCCCAGCTCCCCAATGTCCTGCCTGCAGTGCACCCCACCCTCCCTGCACCCCTCCTCGAAGGAGCTCCCGCTCCCCCCAAGACTGTCTGCTCAGCGCAGCTGATGAGCTCACCAGGAGGGGACACACAAGCCAGACCCCCAGCAGAGGGGAGCAGCACAGCCCCCGCCCACACCGTCCTCCCGACCAGCCCCGGCCTGTCCGGGCCCCCTGCTCTCTGCCTCGCCCGCAAATCCGGCCTGAGCGCACGCCTGGCCCCCTGCACCCGATCCTTGCCTCACTCCAGGCTGCCTTTCAAAGTCACAACTCCTATAGACAGAGACACAACCCTGCCCCCTTTGAACTTGAACAACAGGGAACTTCACGAACCTTCGCAGGCCGGGCTCCAGGAACTTCCCCCCGTGCTCGGGCCCCAGAAGCAGCAGGCGAGCACGGCTGTGTTGTCTGCGCCGATGCCAGCCCGCCCGCTGCCGGGCAGGCGGGTGTGTGTGCCGCAGCCCCACGGCCACGGCAGCCGCCCAAGCGCCCGGAACGGGGCTGCTCCTTCCCAACGGCCGCTCCCTGCAGCCTCGCAAACACGGGTGCCCGGCGTGCCCGGGGAGGGCTTCCGTCTCCCAAAGACTACCCGCCCCCCGGCTCTCATACTCTGGGGACGCTTCGCCTCACCTCACTCCTGCCCGGGGCTCTCGCCCCTTGGGAGGCGCCGCAGGGGCCGGCGGAGGGAGGACGAGAGAGGACGCCCTCCTGAAGGGGGACCGAGCGGCCGGCAAGAGAGGGAGTGAGACGCACAGCAAGGCAGCCATGTGATACTTGTGCGGTCTTGAGGAATGCACCGTGGCTCCTCAGCCTGTCTCTCTCTCTCTCTCTCTCTCTCTCTCACACACACACACACACACACACACACACACACACACACACACGGTGGTGGAAATGCAGATTCCACTCCGCCGGCCGGGGGCGGGGCCTAAGATTCCGCACCCCTAGCACGCTCCCACGTGGTGCAGGGGTCGCTGGCCCGACCAACGTACTTTTGAGTGGCAAGAGCCTGTCTACACAGGACGCTCGCTCGGCACGGAACAGGCGCCCCAGACACCTTGCTGGGTCGAGTGAGACGGCAAGAGGGGCTGAGCTGAAGGACAGGAATCATCCACAAAGACCAAGCAATCGCTCAAAGCAGTCACACTAGGCCAGTGGTCCATGTGAAAATCACCGAGTTCGCCTTTTAAAAACGCCAGGGCCCAGGCCCCCCTCAGGGGTTCCAGACCTCCTGGGCCGCCACGGCAGGGCCTGGACATATGTCCTCTGTGACGGCATCCCAGGGGTCCTGCGAGGCAGCCGGGTTAGAGCACCAGCAGAGCCGAAGCCGGCAGAGCGTGCCGGTCGGGCTTCGTGCCGGACGCTGAGCGAGGTGCCGGGCGGGAGGGGCTGCGCGAGGCTCGGCCCTGCCCTGCCCTGGGTGAACCCGCCCACGGCTACGGGAGTCTGTCCCGGTGGACTGAGGCACGTTTATTACATAAACTGTTCTAGGGACACAGAGAAAGGGGCGGGTGGTCCAGCCTCGGGAAAACGGGGCGGGCGTGGGGGGAGGACAGAGGTGAAGAGGTGGGGGCCTCCGGGCCTTCACGGATGGACAGGGGCGTCCAGGCAGACTCGGGTGACAGCTGCCCAGAGCCTCTCCTGTTACCTGTTACCACCGACACAGGGAGACGGGCCGGGAGGGGGGTCCTGGGGCCCTGGATTGTGTGGGTCCCCTGCTGGCTGCTGCCAGAGGAAGGTGAGAAAGGCGTGCACACAGAGACCCAGGTCAGCCCAGACTCGGGCTCCCCTCTGTCGGCCGGGGCTCTTCGGATCGCCCCAGGAAATCGGACGGGCGAACTCGTGATCAGCTAGCTGGAAGGCCCAAAAACCCAAGCAGCGCGCCCACACCGCAACCCAGAGATTAGCAACAGCAGGAAGCCCTGGGCTAAACGGATGAAGGGGGACAGAGGTGTCACGAAGAAGCGCAGGGTGAGCCGGCCAGCGGGAGCTGGTGACGGCGGGGACCCCATAGCGGCGGGAGCTGGGACCGCTGAGCAGCCAGCCTGTGCTGCAAAGGAGAAGTCCAGAGAGGGGCTGGGGCGCCTGCCTCCTCCCGTCCCCCCTGCCTGCCCGGCTCAGCAGGGGCCACCCACTGGCCACACCCAGCTGGAAACCAGGGGGCAGAGGAGCCTGGGAGATGTAGTTTTCCGGGGCCGGGCCCTGAAAGGCAGGGAATGGATCCGTGAACCTGAGCACCTGCGAGTGAACGACAGACCCAAGCTGGCCTCCCGGCCCGGGCAGGGTGAGAGCGGCCCTCATCCGCTCCCCTTCACGTCACGCTGGCTCTCGGCTGCCCAGCGAGGTCCGCGCAGGCTCTGGGGAGGCCGTCTCTGGCTGCAGACACCCCGGCCGCTTGTCTCCCCCGACCCCCGGGGGCTACGCCAACAGCACCACCTCCTCTGTGCACAGCGACGCACAGATGTCTGGGGAGAGCCAAGGAAAAGGAGTGGGAGGGGCCACCTGCAGGAAGGGGGCGTTCTTCCCCTCGAGCGGGACGGGGGGTGGGGGGGTGGGCCGCCCAGGTGAGGCGGCCACAGCCCTCGCCCTGTGAGGACCCCCTGGGAGCCCTGGAGGACAGGGGCAATTCGAGGGCCGGGGGCTGGTACCCAAGCAGGGAAGAAGGGCCAGCTCTGTCTCCTTCGTGGGGTCCCCCCCACGTGGGGGAGATGCTGAAACTGCAGCCGAACTCGGCCCGGGCCCCAGGGTTGGAACGGGGCCCCCGCAGAGTGGTCTGCGTCTCTGGCGCCTGCTCCCCTGTGATCCCCGTTACGTGGCTTTGCACCGTGACGGTTTGGAACAGGACAAACTGGCCAGGGAGAAAGCTCGGACGCAGCGACCACCCCACTGGGCAGCACCCCCGAGAACGGCGCTGCCGGGTCCCACTCGGGCCCGGGGGGATTGCTGAGGCCCCGACTCCGGCCCTGACCAGACCTCGTGTCTGGGGTCACTTAGAAATACCTCCGCGTTCATCTCCATGGAGCTCCTGCAGAAAGCCCCGCCCACCCTCACAACGGCCAATACCATCCTGAGTTTGCAAATGGCCTGTGCCGCGTGGCCAATCAGGATGCCCACTACTTGCCTTTGACCGAGGAGCGGGCACCTGGGACAGGGACCATCCCCGAGGAATGGCAGGGGTGCGAGGGACACGCGGAGTCATATGAGGGAGGGAGACACCCCTCCTGCCCCCCTGGGGGGGGGGGTCGGAGGTCCCATCCAGATCCCCGACACCTCCCTGTTACTCAAGCAGGTTTGTATGTTCCCCTCATTCTTTAAGTTTTCAATGCAAGATATTCTCTTAAAGAGAGAGAATTCACACGACATAAAATGAACCTTGAGAGTGTCCCACGAGTGTCATTCAGCACGCTTCTATCTGCCTCCATCTCATTCTCATTGGCCCCAAGAGAAACCCACACTGGTCACCACTCACCACCTTCCTTCCCTCTGCCCAGGCCAGGTGGCCGCCGACCCTCCTCCCTCCGTGGATTTACCTAATTTCGTGTGCACAGAATCTCACAGCATGGGGTGTTTGTGTCTGCCTCACTTCACCTGTCACGCGGTTTTTAGGTTCGTCCATAGTGTGTCAGAGAGTCTTTCTTCTCACAGCTGAATAATACTCCATCGGAGATGGACCACATTCTGTCTGTCCATCCCACAGTCCGTGGACATTGGGGTCCTCTCCACCTTCCAGCTGTTTTAAGCAGTGCTGCTATGAACATTCACTATGAGTTTTTGTTGGAATACCTATTTCCAAATTTGGAGGGGGGTAAATACCCCAGACTTCCATCCACGTTGAAAGGATCTGGGAGAACATGTAATGTAGACAGAAAGGGCAACATTGGACATGTACGTTATCCACATTCTTAGCAGGGAACCCGGGAGTATCTGTGCACGGGAACCCCAGGCCAGCTAATTCCCGCCTCGGGCACTGAACTTTGCTGTGGGCTTCCCGGCAGCCAGGGTGAAAAGGAAACAAGTTGAGTCCTTTGTAGAGGTAAATATTAAATCCAGAAAGGCATCCACACCAGGAGTCCTTCCATAAAGGAGTGTATGTGGCATCGTGGAAAACACACCCTACCTATTTTCTGCAAGAGACAAAGATTCTTCAAATGAGCAGCTTCGTGTTTTTCTTTTTCATCGGCTCCGTCTATATGGGCCGTGAACACATTTAAACTGCAACTCAGTCAAGTCCGTCGTGTAAGACACAGCTACCAGTGCACGGCCCCCACACACTGCTCTCTAAGTGCTCAATCTAATGTGCGAACCAAACGCGGACGGAGCCCAAGGAAGGAGCAGAGGACGTGTCCCCGGCACGTCTGTGGCCTCTCCTCCGGGAAGGAGTGGCAGCTAGAGCAGCGGCCCCTCTGTGCCACAACACCGTAAAGCGGGAAACGACAGCAGGGGGCAGCGAGGCAGAAAACGGGCCTGGCAGGGACACCCTGCATCTCTCCCAGGGGAGGTGCGGCCTCCCGCCTGCCGGAGGACCCCTGCCTGACCTGGACCGGCCCTCTCGACCTTTTCCTCGTCCTCGCAGCCAGCCGGGCAGAGCCCCGCCCTCCGCTGGGTGGTGAGCTCCTCCAGGGCAGGGCCCATGGGCCCCCTCTACCCGCCTGGAGCCCAGAGGCCGGCACAGGTGCTCTGCAAGGTGGAGGGAACACGCGGCCTCCCGAGTCCTCCCTCTTCTGGGTCCTCCTCCTCCTCCTCCTCCTCCCCCTCCCCCAGTCTGGGGCCCAGTCTCCTCCCATGCCTGGTGCTTCGGCTCAGGGAGCAACCCACCCCAGAGCTGGGTGAGGCCAGTCTGGCAGAGGGGAGGTATCCCAGTTTGCTCACGGCTTCCCTGACAAGCCCAACGCCAAACCCTGGGGGCCGCCGGGCAGGGAGAGCAGCCATCACCCAGAGCACCGCTCCCAGAGGCCGCCGGGGGTCCTAGGGCACGTCCCAGCCCAAGGCGAGCACCGCTGTGCTGCAAGGAACCGTTTCTAACCCCGCCCGACCCCCGGCAAGTCCCGGGGCACACCGCCCGGGAAAACTGCCCGCAGGGATGAGCAGCCTCGGTGGCCTGGGTCTGAACCCCGCCTCTGCAGCGTCCTAGTTCCGCGGGCCCCTGCGACGCTCGGGGGGCGGGTCTTGAGCATGGTCTCTGCCCCTGCCACACTGGGCCGCGGGCCTGCTGACAGCCCTGCCCCGAGGACGCGAGGCGGCTCTTGCTGAGCAGCTGCCACAGAGGGCACGCGGTCAGCGGCATCACAAGGGCGGTCGTCCTGGGTTTTCACTGCTGTGCTGGCCGCCAGGGCCCCCACGGGCCTCCTCGAAGCCCCCCGCCCACCCACCCACGCGTGCCTGACCTCACACTAACCCTGTGGGAGGAGGGGCTTCCTCCTCCGGCCCGAGAGCTGCTGTGTGTGAGCTCAGCCGGCGCCCCGACCCAGGCCTCCCTCCATCCCGGTGGCAAGACCCGCGAGCACCAAGGAGGGCAGGAGGTCACCCCGCCAGCGGCTCTCACAGCACAGCCTGGACGACAGGTGCCATAGCAACGGCTCTAGCAACAGTGAGGGGAGCCCACCTTTTGGACACAGACCGATGGGAAATGTGTGAACAACCACCAAGCACGTGTGAAGGGCCAGCAGCACACACATGTGCAGGACACCACTGCCTGGGCACAGAGGGAAGCCCACTGGCCGGCCAACCTCCCCTCTCGACCTTACAGCAAAGCCCCCAGCGGGAAAGGGGCGGGAGGCTGGCGGTCCCCGTGACCGGCAGCACTGTAAGCTTGAGCCACAAGGGCCAGCTGTAGGGCTGTCAGGACACAGCTATGCCATGTGCTCAGGAGCTGACGGCTCCCTGTCCACCGAGGGCAGGACCCAGAGGAAAAGCCAGGTCCTGCCACCGTGGGGGGGACCCCAGAGCCCCCCCCCCCTTTGGGGATGGGCCCGCAGGGCAGGGCATGGGAACCCAGCCCAGGTCCAGAAGGTCCCACCCTGGGTCTGACTCGGGAAGAAGCCGGGACAAGGTGCGCTGGTGAGGCCTGCACCAGCCCAGCCGCGGAAGAGCATTTCCATCGGCAGGGCAGTTTGCTCCGGCGGCAGCTGACGCGGTTGTAGGGGCGGCCTGTGCGGGCCTCCGGGGCTGCTGACGGCCGAGATCAAGAGAAGAACTGGACAGCGGCGACGGACACGCCCTGAGCACCGAGCACGTCACAGCCATGGGGTGGCCGACTCGTCCACACCCTCCGAGATGGGCAGCCCCGCCCCCCCGAAACCCTCCGCTGCCCGCACGCCGACGCCGAGGAGCCCCGATCGACTGTCGCCCAGGAGCTCTCAACCGGAACCTGCGCCAAACCCGCAAGGCCCCACCAGCTCCCCCACTACCAGCCCCACCTAAAATGCCACCGGCGTGCTTCCAGGACAAAGGGGGGCTATTGCCCCGGCAGGAAAGCCCCCAGGACACCTGGCCGAGGTGGAGCAGGCTGGGGTCTAAGAGACCATGCGGACAGAACAACGTGCAGTAAAAGCTACAGTAACACAAATGAAATAAAAGACGAGAGGAAGGACGCCAGCCGCGGAGAGGACCCTGAGCACGGCCGTCCGGGGCCACACCCCGAGGTGCTGGCCGCACAAGTGTCCCGAGCACAACTCGCAGCGTGAGCATCTGGGGAGCTGAGCCAGCTGGAGGTGGGGAGAGGCCACAAGGAAAGACACAAATAAAACCCCAGCCTGTCCTACCCACAGGGACAGCACGGACCTCAAAGGCCACCAAGCCAGAAACCCGTGGGCCAGCCCCCAAAGACTCCTGTGGGAGGGAAAAGACCACAGATGTGCAGGGACAGATGTGCAGGTTCAAAGCCAGGCTCTGCTACTTCGTAGCTGTGTGGCACTGGGCAAGTCAACCGGCTCTTCTGGGCCTGGGATCTGAGCAGTAGGGCGAGCCAGGCGGGAGATGTGAGTTACTGAGGACAACAACGTAACCATTTTACCCTTGTAACCCCACAAGGCTCCTGGGAAGCGTTGGCTGGAGGAAGGCCCCTCTCCAGCCAGTCCCAGGACCACCCCCCATCTCTCGGACCACCCATCTCTAGCGCCTGGCCACACATGCAGCGGCCGGCGCCTTCCCAGCTGGAGCAGGCACGTCTTAAAGGCACCGCCCGCAGGCCAGGGGAGCCGGGCCAGACTCCCCGTCCCCACCCCACAGCCTGGAAACGACACGTGCATAGGAAGGGGTCCAGAGACCGGCGGGTCCGGGGAGCCTAGCGCCAGGCACACACCTGGAAGCCCTGGGGTACTTGCACACCCGCCTCGGTCCCCGGACCAGACCCTGGGACAGGACGGGACGGGGCCCAGCCCTCGGAACTTCCAACAAGCTCTGCTGTGGGCTCTGGTGCACAGCCAGGGTGGGGGACCGCGTCCAACCCTTTCCTTGTGCAAACGAGGAAACTCTGTTGCGGAAGGGCTTGAGGCTGATTAATTTCAGGGGCTCTTTTCCTGGTAGCAAAGTAACACGGGCTCCTTGTGGGGGGGATATCGGAAGAATGAAAAGATCCCGAGAGTAGGAACATCGCTCGGCACCGCGCCTCAAAGAGATAGCCAGCCTCAAAGAGATAGCCACCCTCGGTGTTGGGAACCTTGCCGCCTCCGTCTTCCTCCCCGGAGGAGGGCTAGGGACCTGCAGCTCCAGCCCTCACTTTCCTCCCCTTATATTTTATCTTAAGTGTTTCAAGCTGTCATTACGAATTCATAAGGGAAAATCAATAAAGATGAAAAAGCAGGGAGATTTTAAACACAGCAAACACACGAGGCAAAGGGCTAGCAGATTCCCTGGGCAGGGCCAGGACCCCGCTGGCCCGATCCTCGAGTCCCCTGCACCCGGCGCTCCCGGCCGAAGGAGGCCCAGGCCAGGGCCGCCCCCCCCAGGGGTGCAGGTGGGGGAAGGGGAAGGCGGGGTCGAGTTTGGCGGCGGCGAAGACAGGCAACCCCGGGAGCCAGGTCGCAAACAAACAGAAACTAATGACACAGCTGCCGAGGCCGATTAGGCGGCACAATAGAAAAATTACAGGGCTGTGTGGTCCCAACGATATGAGATTAACTTATCAATACAGCTTACGTGTCACTGGAGCGATAACAGCCTGACTCGGGGCTGGACGCGGGCCCTCTCTGCCCCCCAACCCCCGCTCTGGGAGCCACAGCAAACTCTCAGCCATGGCGCAGGGGCCAGACAGCCAGGGTCTAGGCCCAGGCACCGGGGCCGTCAGCAGGGACCCCGGGTCTGAACCCAGAGACCCTGCCCCAGGGGCACGGGTGTGGCTCCCAGAACCCACACGAGCCCACGCACGAACCCCCGAGTCCCCCCACCGTGTGGCCGGGCCCTGGGTCATCCCCACTCAGCAGCCAGCGGGCGCCAGCACCGGGGTTATGGCTCGGGCCCCGACCCAGGGCACTGCCTCTCAACATGGCATTTTACTCGCCATCCTCCCAGCAAACGTCCCGGGGCTCCCACCTCCGGGTGGGGAAACCGAGGCAGGCATGCGGAGCTCCAAGGCCCGCCCGAGTGTCCGGGCCATCCAGGTATCAGGCCGCACCGTATAAAAAACTGCCACGGCGGTGAGCCAAACGTGGCTGAAAACCAGCACCTTAACAACAGGGGCTGACCGGCTCCTGGAGGCAGGGTCAGAAGCTGAAACCAGAGTGCCCGCTTCCGGGCTGTCGGGTGCCAGGGGCAGTGCACCTGGAACTTTCCCAGCCGCTCTTGGAAGCGCGGTGACAAACAGCAGACAGGAAACTGAGGCCCGGGGAGACGCAAGGATCGCTGTGGGGCCCACGGAGTCCGCTGGGGGTGCGGGACTGCCTGGCACCCCGAGCTGGGCGCCCCTCAGGCTCAGAGCAGGCAGTGGGGTGGGGAGGGAGGGCGGGAGGTGGGCAGCACTGGGAGGCGGCCGGGCCTCGGCAGAAGGCAGACGTCAGCCGCTCCAGCTGGAGGCCCCCAGCACCTGGCCCCCGAGCGAGCAGACAGTGACCTTCCCAGCATCAGCAGAGTGGACCGTCCCTGACCAGCTGGCCGGGGAAGAGCGTCACACTCCTCTGGCCAGCGGGGAGGACGCGGGCCTGGGTCACCGAGGGCGGGCGGCAGGGGTGGGGATGGCAGCCGGCCTCTGCAGCTGTGCTCTGCCGCCTCGAGGCTCCCTGCGTCCCCGAAGCCCTCCCCGGCCCGGGTGCTCGGGGCGGGGGACCAGCTGGCAGGCGAGGGCCGCGCCAGGGACAAGAGGGCAAAGGCCGGGCAGCAAGGGTGGGCGGTGCCCGGGGCAAGGAGGTAGCCATGACATGTGTGGGGCGGCATCACCCCGGGGCCAGAGCCCCACCGTCCTGAGTCCCCACTTGCTTCTTCCTGTGTGGGGCAGGCATAATCACAGTCCTGAGCTCCTCGGGCTGGGGGAGGGTCAAAGGCCACAGTGTCCAGGAAGAGCTTAGTCACTGGGGGTCGTTGCCTTCTTAGTCGGGTGGGGGGAGGAGGCAGAGGCGTGGCCCAGGGGGAGGGTGGACGCAGAGGTCGTGCCCTCAGACAGGGCACCAAAGGGACCAGTGCTGATGGGTGCACTCTGTCCCCTCCGGGGAGCTGTGGAGCCCGCGGGGCACAGGCAGCACCCCCAGAGCTAGCGGGGCTCCGACCGAGCCCCCCCCCACACAGCGGTCTCAGACGCAGGACCGCAGCCGGGACCCCGGGACCATGCAGGCAGCCGTCAGAAGGACCCGAGGACAGTGGGGCCTGAGCGGGAAGATGCCCCACGTTCAGATTAGGGTCCCCCCACCCTGCAAGGCGGGGACCGGCCCTGCCCCAGACACCAGAGCTCCGCACCCAGAGCAAGAGGGAGGGCCTAGGGCAGGCTGGGAGCCGGAGGCGGAGGCTCCACCCCAAGTCCGGGAGCTCCAGACTCCGGGAACGCCTCCCGTGGAGCCCTCTGAACTGCTGACGCCGCGGACCCCAACCTCGGGCCCGTGGCACTGCTCCCGAGGCCACCTCTGCGCGGCCCACCGCCGGCCTGGCACGCGGACCTCAGTACGGAGTAACTTCCACGACCTCGCTGAGTGTCCTCCACCGGCCCTGCGCCTGGGAGCGAGACAGATGACCCGTAACCAGGCCCACGGACCACGGGCTAATCACCGACACGAGCCAGAGCCGCGTCGAGACGGCTTCTCCTCACCAGCGTCCTCGCGGAGCAGCGGGGGAAAGGACATCCCGTGGGGACCTGCCGTGTTGTCATCCTGCGACCCGGCCAGCGGCGCCCCTCCCCCACCAGGAACGCGAGAGACGCGCGCAGACCGCACCGCTGTGAGCGGGGGCGGCGGAGGTGTGCAGGGGGCGGGGCTTCCTCACCCACCGCTAGGGCGGCCCAGGTGGGGGCAGCGCGGGAGGGGCTGGGCGAGGAAACTGCCCCAGCAGCCAGGGAGCCAGGGGGGCAGGGGGGCAGGGGGGCAGGGGGGCGGAACCGCAACCTTTTCCTGCTGAAAGATACTTTACTATCGTTTGCTTTCCCCCTTATAATTATCTCCATTTCATTCTCTTTGTATTTAGTGAAGATTTTTTTCCCCGTCAATGCCACCCCGTACCAAGAGCACACAAGGAAGAGGGTGCTGTTCTTCGTGGGGTGTGTGCAGGGGGCAGCGTGAGGCCAGGGGCCATCGGGGGGCAGGACCCCCATCGAGAAGCCCCCACGGCTCTCCAGCCCTGCTCCCACAGGTCCCTCTCCAACACAGGCCTGGGTTCTGCTCGAGAAAGAGAGGCCACGGCTGCAGAAGAGCGTCAGCCGCAGGGCTGCACCCTCTGCCGGACCCGGAACAGACCGGCCAGTCGGAGCTGCAGGCGCCCCCGCCGCTCGGCCTCCCATCGGCCAGCCCCAGGGATGCCCCAGCTTCTGCAGGGGGGACCCCGGGAGGCAGTGTGGGGAGGGCCCCGAAGCACGTGGCAGGGGAAGGAAACGTGAGGATGAGGAATGGAGGAGACAGGGGGAGGAGGGCGGGGCAGAGCTGGGTCCAGGCGGCCTCTGCCCAGACAACTCTGCCTGCAGTCAGCCCTCAGTCCCACCCCCTCCCCCCCTCAGGACTGGAGGGAGGGGCACGGCCCCCTCCCTCCCCTCTGGTGTCCCATCCTGGCCCGTCTGACCAGGGGTGTGCAGCCCCAGCCGCCCCTGCTCCCTGCTCCCAGGCCCACCCTGCCCTGACTAGGCACCAGGCACGGCCCTGAGCCAACTCCGGCTGCTCACCGCCTGGACCTGCCACAACCCCCCACCGAGCCCCCATCCTCTCCCTCGGCCATGGACTTGGCCGGCCCCTTCCCGGGCCCCAGAGGCTGCGGCCCCCTGGGGCAGCACCCAGCACTCCCCCATCTGGTGGCTCCCTCTCGGGGCCTCTCTCCCGACTCCCACCTGCACACGGCCCCTCCTCGGCCCTCAGCCCTCCCTCGTGCGCCCTTGGCTTTGGCTCTCGCCTCTGGGCACACGACTCCTGAACCTCCAGGCTGGTTTTTATGCTCGGGGCCAGCCCTTCCCTGGAAGGACAAGCCCACTGGCCCCACGCCCCCCAGGGCTGGTTCACTCTGCAGTGTCTGGCCTCGCGCCCCACAGTCGCTCCAGTCAAGGAGGGACCCACGTGGACCACCTGGGACGGAACCGAACTGCCCGGCCCTGGCCTGACTTGGCCTGACTCGATCCCCGTGGTCCGTCCGTCAGAGTTTTGGTGACTCCGGCGCATCCTCAGACAGGCTGTCTGGGAGCTGTCTGCCAGCAACCTAGCCCTGTGCTCGTGGGCCATGTGGGTGATGGGCCCTCCTGGCCACTGGACTTTGCAGAACCGGCTTCTGGCAAGCTGACCCCTCTGCCGGGCAATGAGCGATTTCCAGGAATCTGGCCCGGAGTGGCCATGGGGCTCATGACAAGTGGCCCGGAGGCCCACCGAGCGCAGGGGACCCTCACCCCAGAGCCCCCCGGCCGCATCTCCAGACAGCCCCGCCCAAGAGCGCTGGGAAGAGCTGGGGTGCTCAGCCCTGAAGAGTTTCCTGGGACAGTGTCACTACTGGCGCCCAGGACGCCGCCGGCCCCGCCCCGGCCTGCTGACTCCTGCTGTCCGGGGTTAGGGTCTGCCCACCGGCTGCACCCCCAGCCGGGGTGAAGGCGCACCAGGCCGGCCCCCACCTCACCCCAGCCCTCCCGCCCCTGCCCTTCCCCCAACCCAGAGCGAAAGTTTGAGTAAGACTCAGTGTCTTTGCTTTTATAAATCTCTGCCTTTTAATGATGGCTTCAAGGCTGAGGGGAGAAAGGACCATTAAACTCACTGAATAAGTTAATGGGGCAGAGAGAATCCATTTCGGAGCCACCCCGGGCTGTTTTCCTCTGGAGCTAAGGCCTGAATAAGCAAAAAGGAAAAATTAAAGCCGTGGAACGCACTGCCCATAAAGAACCCCGGCGAGATCCCTCGGCGCCCGGGACTTGGTCCGCAGCACACCTGCGGGACACCCCGGGTTCCAGAGCTCGGGCTGCAGTGCCGGCCCGGCCCTCCCGCCGGCCCAGGGCCTTCCGCGCAGCCACGCAGCAAGGGGAGGCTCCTCTCCCGGCCTCGGCCATCCCCCGGGTGTCATGGCGAGAAGCCGGGTCCTACCGATGTGAGCACGGAAAGCAGGCATGCTTGTAAGGGGGAACCCCGAGACCCTCCAATCCCCCAGCAGCGAAGACCCCTTCAAGGACAGCCTAGTCGTCCCCTGACCTCTGCAGTCTGCAGCCCGGGCCCCTGTCCGGAGACCGGGAATTCTCTTCCCTCTGCACAGACCGGACACAGGAGGGCCGAACCTGGGTTCCTTTGCCTGGACAGCTCCAGCTCTTTGGAAAACACCTCTCATCCCTCCTCTTCCTCCTCCTCCTCCTCCTCTTCCTCCTCCTCCTCTTCTTCCTCCTTCTCCTCCCCCCCACGACCCTGCCCCCTCCCCACGCCCTGCTCCTCCTCCCTGACTCCCGGGCTCTCCTGGGCCCGTTCCCCTGCCTTCTCCAGGGAGAGCCTGGGCCTCCTTAGAGCACAGCCGGGAACGGGGCTCTCAGGGCCTGGAAAGCACAAATAATTAAATAAATCAGAACTCCTGTTGGTAAATGTTGAGTCCCACTAGACACACGTTGTTTACTCTTTAATATTTAAACATGTTAATTAAATCTCTGAATAAACAGATACGTTTCAGCAAGCGGCATCCCCGAGTCAGAGTTGCGTTCCGCCGGCACGCACCTGGAGGCCTTTCTGGGAAAGCCAGGCCGTCTGCCGGGTGCAGTGATGCCACGGCACCCCAGGCCCAGGGTCACGGCCTCCTCCCGAGCCCGCAGGTCAGGCAGCCTGGGTTTGCAGTCCAGGGCGTGATGGACGTCACCGCAGTCCAACCCCATCTGCCCCCCTCGGCACCCAGGGCGGCCTCTCGGCTCCCCTGACCCTCAGTAGGAGCTGCCCCATCCGTTTGGTCCCTCGTCTGCATGCTGGCCCAGCGCTAGCTCAGCCAGGCGGACATGGAGCCCCGGAAAGACAAAGAGAAACGAGACTGAACCCCAGTCCTGGACCAGCCCACAACTAACCATAGCAGGTGCCTGACTCCCAGGGCCTGGAGTGGTCCAGCCTCCCCCTGCTTCTGCTGCCAGGATGAACTTCCGTCAGCCCCTTAGAAGGTTCTCCGGCCTGCAGGGCTCCCTCGAGCTGCCCCTCCTGCCTGGAACAGGGCACCGCAGAACCAGCGGCACGTGGTCCTACCCTGCTCCGAACCAGACCCGGGACCGAAGCCTGTGAGTCACACTTTCGAACCCTCACCAGCTGCCTCCAGGCCACCAAAGGGCCGGACGGGCCCGGAACCTGGCCACTGGAGCGCTTCCAGAAGCCAACAGGTCTACTGCCCAGGAAAGGCCAGGGTCGCAGGGTCAGGGAGACAGATCTGAGCCCTGCCCCTGCCTCCTCTCGGGTCCACCTCTCCATGGGAACTCTCTCCCGTCCCCGCTAGTGTCGGCTCCCCCGTGCACACACACGCAGGAAGAGAGCCCTCACTCTCTCCTCTGCCCGTCCCATCGGCCCCCCACGTGGCTGATGCCTGGCCGGCCCTTCCCCGCCTACACTAAGTGCTGTCCATAGCATCCCACCCACCTGTGGGCCATCTGGAACCGGCTCACGGCACTCCTCTCTTACGCTGTAAACTGACCCATCTCCTGCTTAAAAGGAGACACCTCCCAGCCTCCTGTTTCACTGGGACTAAAATCTACACCCCTTCCCAGGGCCCGCGTGCGAGGCCTGCCGACCGCTCCAACCCCACCCCTCCCCCTGCACATGCCACTCCATCCCCCACCCCCCCACTTCCCCCACCGACCTCCTTTCCGTCCCCACAAACACGCCACCCCGTCCACCCCCACCTCGGAGGGGCTGTGCGCACTGGGAACTGCTGCCGAAACCCTGCCTCCTCCTCCTCACTGCTCAGATGAGAGTTGACCGGTTGCCGCTCCCAGAGCCCCCCTCCACCAGAAGCAGCCCCCCACTTCCCACCAGTCCCCCCATCACAGATTGGGCTTAGTTCCCTCTTGGGCCACACGGGGCTGTGACATATCTGAGTGGCTTATGTGAACACCGAGAGTCTCTGCCCCCTGAGTCCTGGGCCAGCCACGTCACCCATTCCGGGCACCGCGGCGTCACCGGCAGAAGGAATGACGCCCACGAGTGCCTCCGTCCGCAGTGCCCCCAGCTGTGGGCTCTGTCCGGCAGGCCCAGGCCAGCTGGGCTGACCAGCTCAGGCTCAGCACAGCCTCAGGCTGTAGAGGAATGAGTGGGCTCCTGCTGGTCTGGGGCCTTCCCACGCCCCACGTCTGAGCACTCGGCCCGCAGGAGGGAGCTGGGGATCCCGGGTGCCGTCCGGCATCTCCGTCCACTGCACATGTCCAGGGCCCTGAGAGGGGCTGCACCACTGGGCTGGATGGCGACCTTGAAGAAGGGAGTCCAGCCCCAGGCCAGAGGGCACCTGCCCGGGCCCCGCCCTGCCGCCCCGCTCCGTGGCACCACATGCGCATGCGCCCTGGCTGCCGCAGTGCCGGAGAGAGAGAGCAAGGGTGTCCCAGGAGGACCGGGAATGCCCTTGGACTGGGGACGCCAGAAGGTGCCCCTGAGAAGTCAGCCACCTGCTCCCCAGCCTGCTCCCGCCCTGCCTCTGCGAGACACGGCCAGCCTCACAGGAAACCCCAGGCCCCCCCAGTCAGGCAGGATCCCGGCTCTGCCGCCAACCCCCAGCCGGGCGACCTGGAGCACAGGACGCCACCCCTCCGCCCCTCGCTCTCGTCACCTGCGAGAGAGACACAACGGGACTGGTTTTGATGGGTCACGGGCCAGGTCCGCCCTCACCCGGATGCATCAGAACGAGCCCTACTGTGTAACCCGGGACAGCCACTCTGAGAAAAGGTCCGACGTGCTTTTTACAGAGTTCATTACAAAGGTATATCGTACGACCCAGACACTCCACGCCTGGGGGGCAGACCCAAGACAAACGAAACTCCGTGCTCACACAAAGTGCCCTGTGCGAGAATGCTCGTCACAGATGCGCCTGTAAGAGTCCAAAACGGGGAGCCGCCGGGACCCCGGCAACCAGGACACGGCGTGAACAGACGCAGGTGTGCACCAAACGGAGCGGCGCTCTGCCAGAGAAAAAGAGACCCGTGTTGCCTGCAATGATGTGGATGAACCTCAGAAATGCTTTGCTCAACGCGCACTGTATGTAAGGCTCCAATTACACGGAGCTGCCGACCACGCAAAAGTCATCCATCGCGTGTGGAGCGGGGACAGAACGGCGGCTGCCTCGCCGGCGGGGGGTTGGGGGGGACCGGGTGCGGAGACCGGCCGGGAAGGGACACGGGGAACTAACTGCCTGGCGGATGACGACGCTCCGCATCCTGCCGGATTGAGGCCCCACCTGGGAAAACTCAGAGACTGTCCATGTGGGTGTCACGCCTTTCTGGGACGACAGACGCCCCCTCTGGGGGAACTGTGAGAGCCAGTCCCGAACCCCGGTTTAACGGCGCGCGCCCCGAAGCATTTCGGGGGCCGGTAGGAACCTCTACAAGTCACTCTGGGACGCGCCGGAGCCGCAGGGCGGCTGCCGAGTGGGCAGAGAGAGAGACAGATGGATGGACCGCGCGAGGGAGCACACAGAGCGGGTGCCGCCCAGGCGGGGCGGGGGCGGGGGGGGGGGGACGGTCCCTGCCAGCGTCTCGGGTTTTGTGTGCGCGCGGAGACTCCCATCAGCCGACGGCGGAACGGAACGGGGAGAATCCTCCTCCCTTGCGTGTCCCCTGGAGACAGCGCCGCACAGCCCGACTCTGTGGCGCCTTCTTCGGAAAGTCCTCACTGCCACCCCCGCCCCGGGGCCGGGGTCCCGGACCGCTGCCGTTTGGGGAAGGAGCAGGAGTGACACCCTGTGTGGCCGACACAAGCAGGGGGTCTCCGGCAGCTGCTGACACCCTGAACAAAGTAGCTAATGAATTGATAAGTGGCGGTGATAGTGCTGTCTCTCATCAGTTAGAGGTAAGGGGGTGGTTTTGCTCATGTCCACCTGCCTCTCCTGAGCCTCAGAGCACCGTCCTGCGGGCCCTGCCCGGGACCTCGCGCTTGCTTCCGGTGACCCCGTCCACAGGGCTCCTGTGCTCACAGGCCTGCGGAGCCGGCGTGTCCGGGGCACCGGCCGCTAGAGGCAGCGCAACACCAGACGCGTTCAGCTCTGGCGACCCTCCCTCCGCAGGTGCGTGCGCCCAGAAAGTCTGAGAAAGACTCCAATTTCAGCAGACACGCAGATTCTGTGGTCCCATCACTGCCGGAAGCTGGGCCGGGCCGGGCCTCCCCCCCTCCCCCTCCCAAAGATGTCTAAGCCCTGAGCCCCGGTGCCTGGGAACGCATCCAAATTTGGAGACAGGGTCTCTAAAGAGGTGGTTCAGGTAACGTGAGGTCAGGAGGGGGCGCCCTGACCCAGGAAGACCCGTGTGTCCTTGTCTACAAGCCCAGGAGAGAGGCTCGGGAGAAACCGACCTTGCCCACTCCCTGACCTTGGACTTGCTGCCCCCGGAACTGGGAGAAGACAACACATCTGTGGTTCACGCCCCCGCGTCGGTGGCGCCTCGCCGCGGCGGCCCCAGCAAACTCACACCGTGATTTAACGTGGTCCGTACATGTTTAATGGCAAACCTGGCAGGTGGGATCATGTTTTTATGGGTTAAGGCTTCTAAAGTGTTATTGGAACGGAGAAAAACAAAGGGTTCTATACTGAACACCGTATTTACCCATCACCTGGAGTGAATACATATCTCCATTCTGTCCTATGCTGAGATCTGCGGGGGGGGGGGGGGGGGGGGGAGAAGGCCACAGATGAAGCTCGGAGCCCTGCACTTTGGTGAAACTGGTTTGTGCCCGGACCACGGTCTAATCGTGTCACTGCACGTCTGTGTCCACAATCAGCACATTATAGATGTCATCGTGTTTTTAAAGTCACACACATGGCATGTCATTCTGCAACTTGTTTGTCCTCTATCGGCGTTGTGTTTTCAGAACAGAGCCGCACATAGCCCCGGCTTCGCGGTGTTCCTCCGCCGCGGCATCCTCACCCTCTCCCGGCCGCGGAGGACTCGCGCCCGCCCCCATGTCGCCCCTGGGCCTGAGGCTGCAGCCAGCCTGCGTTTGAGCCTGACCGTGCCCCTCCCAGGGCGGCCTGGGGCAAGCTCCTTCCTGCGTCTCGACGTCCTTGCCCGTGACAGGAGAGCCACACGCCACCCGCACGGCCGGGTGAAACGCGGTGTCATACCGACTCCCTGGGCCACAGAACGTGCTCAACACTCAGCAGCTGTCCCCAGAGACCGCGGAGCTGCAGCAACCACCGCACACAGGTCGGGACAATACAGGCCAGGTCTCAGAGGTGGGGCCTGGGTGATAGGTGGGGCCCAGGAGGGCAAAGGGCAGGCCAGAGGGCTTCTGGGTAGGGGAGGCAAAAGGCTCGGGGTGGAGAACGCCTCGAAAGCTTCCGTCTGGCTGGGCAGAGGGTTCCCCCTGCACGTGACCACCCGAGTCCGAACCTCACCCTGGAAGCCCCGAGGATCCCACTAAGGTTCCGGAGCTGCAGCTACAGAATTTCTTCCCTGCCTCCCAAATCCTTTCTAAAAATCCACTCTACATCTGGAAGGGCATTCTGAACAACATAGCTGGGCCTTCATTTCTCACCTACATACGGGGCCCGTGGGTCAGAGCAGGTCCGGGCAAGCCCAGCCCCGTGGGGGAAAGGAGAGCATGGAGGCCAAGGTCGTGCCGGAGCCAGGCACCCGGCCTGGGTGCAGAGAGTCGTGGAGTGTGTGCCTGGCAGCTCACCAGGGCTCTCCCACCACGGGGGCACTCGAGCTGCCTGCAGCCCGGGGGGCTGCACCGAAATGTCCCCTGCAGAACTCCACACCGAGTCCCATCTCCCGAGTCTGCACACGGCGGTGCTTCTCCCAGAGCCATGCCGTGCCCTGCCGGCAGCACCCGCCTCTCCTGAGCACGTTTTTCAGGGCTGAAATCCCCGGGCCCGGCCTCCACCTGGAGTCACAGACTCCGGGGCGGGGCTGCCGCCTGTGCTGGGGCAAGTCCCCTGGGAGAGGGGGGGATTCGCTCCAGTGTGAGCCTGTTTCCACACTCCCTCCGCACCCCCGCCCGGGACCTGCCCCTCGCCCGGCCCTCTGCAGCCGCAGCACCCTCCCACCTTCCTCGCCAGCCCCAACCACCGCGTTGGACATGCTGGACGTCAGAGCCAGACGGGCCCCACCCCCGAGACCACCAGAGAGGGCCGGGGCCTTGCCGGGGCTCACCCAGTAATTTGGTGGCAGCAACCGGACTGGGGAGGTCACTCCACTCTGCCCCAGGGCACCCACTCGGAAAACACTCCCTGAGGGTGCGGCCGAGATCACCCACGCCAACAAAATTCAGGGATCCCCAGTGCCGCTGGGTCCCAGCACCCCTTCTGCCCGCCCCCCTCCCAAGACCAAAGCCGAAAACCGACACAGCAGGGGGCTGTGCCCTGGTGAGGGCAGGAGGAGCCTGGGAACAGGGGGGGGGGGGGAGCGGGGGCGGGGCCAGCACTCACAGCCGGTGGGGGCTGGCAGCAAATGAAAGGCACCTCCTGTGCGCATGACCTAGGACGAGGTCTGCAGCCCCTCTGTGCCTCAGTTTCCCCACCGGCAAACCCAGGACGATCGTGGCAGCGGCCTCCTCGGGTTGCGTGGAGAATGAAAGGGAGCCACAATGAGCTGTCCTCGGGGAGGCCCCTGGAGCACGGCCACCACACAGCCTGGGCCCTCCCTCCAACAGGCGCGGGGTTCTCTAGAACATTCCTGCACTGAAGGCAAAGCCCACAGGGTGTGGGCGTCGGAGCGGGTGACGTGGCAGAGCTCCGGGCAGAGGCGTGCGCACTGTCACCGAGCTGGGGGGGGGGGGGGGGTCTGTCTTCCACCTGCAGCGTGTTCTGGTAGGAGAAACGAGCCCGTCCCATTAGACGGGTGAGCCCCTCCTCCGTGCCGGCTGCCGGGGATATCGGGCCCAATAAGGCCCAGGCCCTGCTCCCGGAGCTCCCTGCGTCGTGAGGAGCCGCTCCTGGTGCCCTATCACGGGGCACATGGACGGAACTCCAGAGGGGCTCAGCTGGGCGAAGACGATGGTTCCGACCCCCTCCTCTGCCCGCGGATGCAGGTGAGGGTGGCCGCCAGGGAGGCTGCCAGGGTGGAGCCCCAAGGCCCGGGCACACCTGCCCGGAGTCCAAACAGCAGCAGCCCTGAGTGAGTGACTACGGACAGAGGAGGGCGGGTGGACCAGCAGTCACGGGGATGGGACACAGCCTGGGGACGGGGAGGCAGGCGGATGCAGAGGCGCGAGGAGGGACCAGCCGTTTCCCCGGAGACAGGCAGTGACCGTGGGCAGGAGCCAGGGAGGGAGAGGGTCACCCTCCCTGTGCTGCTGCTGCCCCAGGGCCGGGGGGCACGGCTTCGGGGAGGGCCCTGCTGCCCCCAGCCAGGCCCTGGGGGGGCCCAGCAGCTGACCGAGGGGAGTGTCAGCTGGGTGTGGGCCTGTCCCTGTGCAGCCAACCCCGGGGGGTCACCCCGCCCCCCACTCTCTTCTACCCACCACAAAGCTGACCCCCCCCAAACGCCTCTGCTGGGACTTCCTCCCAGGAACTTGCCTGGGGGACCGAGGGACTCTGGCTGCCCCCTCAGCACACCTGGCCCCTCGCCCCCGCCCCCTGGCGGCAGACTCCCCCCAAGCCGGGGCCAGGCGCCAGGAGAAAGGGGCTTGACCTCATGCGTCCCGGAAGGACGGGGAGAACGCCTTAGACCTCGTCTGTCTGGCTCTCCGACGTCCTCCCGCCTCCCCCCGAAGGGGCCGGCCCATCAGAGGTTCTCAGACAAACACGCCGCCGCGTACACGCAGAAAGAGAACTAACGAGCACCTCGGGAGAGCGCTCGGCAACCTGCTCGCGAACACGAACACGCTGTTCCTTGGCGGGCTTCCCTCCCCTCCCGCGCCGCCCCTCCCACACGCACGCAGCCTGCCTGGGCTCGCCCTCCACACAGGCTACCTGCCCCCGCATCTCCGTCTCACGAAGGCAGAAAGGGGCGGGGCAGAAAAGTGGTTCGCCTCTCGTGCTTTCCAACACACCACGGGGCCTCTCGTGGGCAACGACGGCAAAGCCCGTGAATCCACTTCAGGGCCAGGGGCCACGCACCGACAAGTAACTCCCCCGCAGTCGGTGTGGGGTGGGCCCGGGAACAGGTAGATCTGGACTTTTAAAATCTCCACTCGGAAAAACAGCACCCTCCCCACGTTAAGGAACTCACAGTTCCATCTACATGCACACGTTTCTTTAAGCTTGACTCTAAACTCCAAGAGGGAAGGGCCACGATGGCCTTGAACCTTCTCAGCGTTGCGTCCCCGGGCTCAGCACGCGCCCGGCACACGGCTGGAGCTGCAGGCCGGGCAGCCCTGATGGTCCCTCTGCTCAGGGCTCGGGCCCCCAGGATGGCCTCCGCAGGCAGCGAGCCAGGCAGCCGGACACCTGGGCACCACCCCCCGGCCGAGGTCCGGACGCAGGCGCCAACGCCGGGGCCCTGTCGGCTGTCTGTTAGGCACTGGGAAGACCGTCCTTTGAAAAATGAAACATGGGGTCCTCCCCTTCAACACCCGCCCCTGGGACGGAAACCAGATGAGCCCAGAAGTCAGGCACGCCTCCCGGTCACTGCCAGCCCCTCCCTCATTCCTCTCTAGCCACGCCTCCATTCCGCTCGAGCCCCGCCCCCAATCCTCTTGCGCCCCGCCTCCATTCCGCTCCCTCCCCGCCTCGGAGACCAGGCTCCTGCCAAGGGAAGGAACGCCACCTTCCTGCACGCCTCTACCTTCCCCACTCCTCATGTCATTTCCCACTCGGGATCTTATCGCCACATTTGTTAAGATGCCTGCCACTTAAGAGGTGGCAAGGAGTCAGAAACGCAATCTGGAGCAAAGCTGATACTGAACACCGCGAGCCTGGCACATCTGCCGGGGCTCCTCCGGGTCTCGGGGGGGATGACGAGGAGGCTGCACGAGGCGGGGAGCCAGCGACACCCCAGTTCCAGCCCGAGGGGGCGCACCTCCGCCGAGGGAAGGCCCCTCCCTGCTCCGGGCTGCAGGTTCTGTACCAGCAAGGCCTGAAGCCTAGCCGTTCTCACTCCCCCACTCCACAGGGGACCCCACGCGCGACACACACACTGAGCAACGGGTAAGAAACGAAGTCGGCACTCCAGCCTGAGTCCCCATCCCCCACAGAAACACGCTGCGGTTCAGAGACCCCGAGCTTCTTGGCCGGGGACAACCTGGGAGGTGACGACGGGCCGCAGCACCCCACAGAGGGGGCCGCCCAGGACACACCACGAGGCCCTGGTCGGTGGATGGCGGGACCGGCCGGCCACCAGTCAGCCGTCTGCACATACACGCTCCGTGGCTGTGACCTCAGAGCGCTGATCCAGGCGACCAACTCCCCCAGGGGCCGCCATCACACTACGGCTCTCAGAGCGTCATCTCAGAGCCACCAGCATGTTGAGGGAGGAGAGATTGGGCTGACAACCCCCCAACGAAGCCAACATCCCCTGACACAGATTCAGCCTCATCCACCCAATCAACACGCAGCAACTAACTCCCCAAAGACGCCCTCCAGACCCACCCCACCAGGTGCTGGTGCGGTGCAGTTCTCCCTTCCGGCCACTGGGGGTCACTGCCGCCCCCAGGGGACGGGAACCATAGAGCGCGCCCCGGGGAGTGAAGTGAGCCCCCCAGGCCAACAGGACCCAATAAATCTCTGCTGTGCAGTGTCCTAACTCACCCTTCTCCCAGCAAGAAACAGGCGGCCAGTCCCAGAGCGTCCATCACGTTCCGGGCCCGCCCCGCACAGCACGCCCTTTAACCCCCAGTAACACCCTCCTCCGCAGGCGAAGAAGGGGCATCCTAGAGAAACTACGTAACTCCAAGTTCAGAAAACCAAGCAAGGTCGGGGCAAGGATCGGAACCCAAGAGCGATGCCAGAATCCATCCCCTTTTACTCCTGAGCTCCATGCTCTGGGCTCTGGTGACATCGAGCCAGCTCTCCACGGCCTTCAGAGACGCTGGCCTCGGGCAGGAGCCCCGCGGGGCTTCGATCGAAGGCACAGTCGCAGTAGGACGGACCAAGCAGCACCTCCCTCCCTGCAGAGACCATGGTCTAGTGCCCTCTTGTGGCTCCACAGGGAACTGGAACGAACGTGCGTGGGAGGAGGCTCTTAGGCGTGGACCCGAGAGACTTAGAATCCTTGGATTCCTACACAATTTGTCCCCAGGGCTGGCCCTGGAGCCCCAACTGTAGCTGATAGGCTGAGGCCGCTGCAACAACCAGGAGGGACTCAGCGAGTGCATGGGAAGCTGACCAGGGCGACAGCAGCATGTGGACTTCTGCAAGGGGCGGGGGTGCTACTGAGTGTTCCTGCCGGGGGATCCCTGGCATCCAAACCCCTGGGGTCAGAGCGTGGGGACGGTAGGCAGCAGGCAGGCTCTGCCTGGGACACGCAGCCACTTGAAACCCCAGCTCAGTCTATCGGCAGGAACCATAGCAACCTCCTCGTTCTTTCCGCTGACACATGTGTCTCAGCTACTGTGTAACCATGTTGAAACACACACCACCTTGGTCCCCCATAGCTTTGACTCAGGTGCCAGCTCTCTCCAAGAACCTACCTCTGACCCACTCCTCAAGGACCCAGAAACATCCCCGCCCGTCACCCCTGAGAGACTCCCACTGCCGCGCCTGCCACTTGGGCCCCCTGCACCCATCCCGTGCCAGGCACCCACCACGAACTTGTGTAACCCTCCCACCCCCTCTGCACAGATGGAGAGAGTTAGCCTGACTGTTCAGAGGAAGAAACTGAGTTCAGAGAAGTTGAGTGACTTGTCTAAACTCGTGCAGGGGCGGGGCCAGGGTTTAAACTGAGGGCTGTTTGGGCAGAGACCACTGTTGCCACCACTACTCGAGGAGCTGCCTCGCAGACCAAAGAGCCACTGAGAAGCTCGGACACAGTTGGAATTGCTGTAACCGAAGACCCTGCGTTCAAAGGCTAACCTGCCCGGGTGTGTCCGATGGGCTGGAGGGAGGAGAGATGGGACGCAGGAAGAACAGAAGAAGGGCCATAAACAGGGTCCGTGCTGGTGCAGAGAACGTTCTGGAGTGTGGTCGTGGGAAGGGGGCAGAACACACACACACACACACACGTTCTCACTGAAGCCTTACACTAACCCAGTATCACTATTATCTCCAGTTTCCAGATGAGGAAACCGAGGATCCAGGAAAGCAGCCAGCTCAGGGTCCCAGCTATCCAGAGGGACAGGGGTGATCTCGCGCTTTATTGAAGAGTTGCCCTCTGTAGGCAAATCATCTCCGGCTCAGTGGGGCCACAAATGTTAGCTCCCTCCCTGCCACTTAGGGTACCAGCCTCAAAAAAAAAACAAAGCGTCAGCAATGAGTAGGTGGGGAAAGACTGACCACAACAGATAGAGAGTCCCACCGGCAGCATGGGGTCCAGCAGCCACCGTATAGCGGGTCAGGGACAGAATCGAGGGCCCCGGCCCCCGGAGCTCACCCTCACCCCCGAGGCAGCAGAGCAAACTGCTCAAGTACGAGACGGCTGGGAAACCACCAAGAAGAGCCCAGAGTACTCCCACAAGGGAGACAGACACCAGTGACCCATCCGGGCAGGGCCCGCACCCCCGGGGGTCTAGGAGGCCGGTCCATGCGGTGCATTTGGGTGACTCGCCTCTGAGCGAGCAGAGACAGGGTGTGGAGAGGCTAGGAGCGGCCCCACGCTCTCTGGTCAATATCAGGACGTGGGGGATTAAGGAACAGCTACTTGGTATCTAGTAACGTCTGGCCTCGGCAGGGCAGTGGCAGGGAGAGGTGAGGACACCACCACACTTGGGCCAGCAGGTTACTAGAGGCCGTCTGTGGCCTGAGGCAGCGGGTACAGCTCACGTGCTCCCCCACACTAGCCCCGCAGCAGGGCCCTCTGCCGCCCTCTCTGGGTCCCCACCAGGACGGTCTCGCGGGGTGGCAGCAGCGCCCAGTCACTCACACCCATTCCCCCCGCCCCCAGGCAGTGCACTGGTCCCTCCTGCTGCTGCTGAGACACTTGTGGGGGGAGGGGAGGGCACTCCGGGCTGACCTCCGTCCACACGGGACACTCTCCCAGCCACCTCCTGGGCAGCGCAAGTCCAGAGGACTCGCACCCCTGGGCTGCAGGCACGCAGGAGTATGGGCCGGCTCTGCCGAGCCAGGACCCACCGGGTGAGGGGGCGGGGAGCGGACCTCCCCGCTCAGCCGGGGCTCAGGAGCAGCTCTGGAAGCCGGCGCACATCTCGCCAGGCCGGTGTCACGTCCCCAGCTCCTGCCTGGGAAGCCAGCCGCGAGCCTCAGACGGTCTTGTGCACGGCACTGCCCTCTGGTGGCCACCGAGGGTCCGGACGCACACAAGCTTGGCGGGCACGAAGCCAAAGGCTTTAGGGCCTGTTTACAAGATCTCAGACGCGGTGTGTGCGCGCGGGACGGAAGAGCACCGCCTGGGGTGCACGAAGACGCGCCCCAAGACGTGCACACAGTCCAGTTTACCGTGAGAGGCGGGGAGGAGCACCGTGAGCCTAAGACTGCTCCCTTCTCTCTCCTCCAAGGAGGTGAAGAGCTGCTCTCCCGCCTCTGGAAGCAGCCAAACCCCTCAGCGCGGAAGCACAGGCTGGGGATGGGGGGAGGGGGCCAGGCCCGTGGGGGGGCTGCCTGCCTTGTGCCAGGAGCCCCCTGGGGCACTGAGTCCTCTCGCCTCTCGTGACATGAGCCTCAGGTTCCTCCTCTGTCAGCCTGGCTTTGGCTCCAATGATTTCTGAGCCCCTTTCCAAATTGGATGATTTATGGTTCATGGTTTTCTTCCTAACCCAAAAACGCTCCCAGACACCCAGAAATGGACGGGACCACCATGGGTCCCACCAGTTCAGAGAGCCAAGGGGAGGATGACATCACACCAATCAGACCGCGACCCAGTGGGCAGGACAGACCCCGACTCCCAGGAGGGGAAACCGAGGCCGGAGAGGTTCTATGATACGGCGAACACATCCAGCCAAGAAGCAGCGAGAGTGGGGTGTGCCCGCAAGGGCTCGCCCTGCACCCGTAGTCCTTTGCTGGGTGCTCCGGCTCCCCCCTGTGCTGAGAGCTGGGTGCTTCCAGGAGCCAAACTGGGTGGGGGCCCGGGGGGGGGGGTGGGGAGACAGACGGGGCCCAGGGGTGTCAAAGCCACTCATCTGAGGAGGAAGCAAGAGCAGGGCCGGGAAGGACTGAGCTCACCCCACGGAAAGGTGCTCTAAACATCGGTCTCCCTCCCCCAGAGCCCCAGAGCCCCAAACCCTGCCTAGGATAAGCCCCCCAGGCCTCTGCTCTCCCATCCCCCACTCCCCAGCAGGGGGCAGGCAGGGACACCACCCTGCTACTGACCAGGCCTCGGCCCAGCCACCAGCCTCCTGCGTCCCCGCCAGCCTCAGCTGTCGCCTGGTCCCTGTGGGCACTGACCTGACCTCACAGGCTGGAATGCCACGGGTCGGTCAAGGAGGCCTGGGAAGAGGCTTGGCTGAGATGAGACCTCGGGGGAGGCTACAGGTCAGCAGGGCAGGCCCCGCCCGAGCCGCTGGCAGCCCGGCCACGACAGGCCACCCCACCGCCATCAGTATCTCATCTGCCTTCCCCTCCAACCGCAGCCAGGGCGACTCTCACCCACGGCACTGAAACGTCAGCAAGCGGAGTATCCCCCTGGACCTCCACACCCCCTCCTGTCCTTTACCAGTCCTGTCTGTGACCCTGTGGCCAGTGTGCGTTGCTAGGCACAGGGCAGTGTAGTTTCACACTGAAGGTCAGGCTGTTCTGCCATGTACTGGCCGCCTAAGATAAGTAAGGCGAATGCCCTCGCTGGACTCAGTTTCCCCATCTGTAAAGTGGGCCTGACGACAGCACTTCTCTCGGGGCTGGAGCTATGACCTCCCAAGTGCCTGGAACGGTGTCTGGAACAGAGGAGGCGCTCAGAAAGGCCAGTTATTCCTCATGCTCAGGTTCCAATGGCTGTCCCTTCACATGCACGACACCACGGGGCGTGCACCTCAGAGCACGGCTCCTGGTGCTCACAGGTAAAGCAACCGAGGCCCAGGGGAGGGGAGGGGTTTGCAGAAAGCTGGGGAGAGGCCAGGCCCGGAGGAGCTGCTGGGGACGCTGTGCCCGATGGTGTTTGCCTGGGGAAGGAGCCCTGAGCCTCCAGCCACCCAGACCCTAGGACACATCTGGAGGGACACACTGGAGAAGGGGCAGGTGGGGGGCTGAGGGGAGCAGAGGAGAGGCTGCCCAGAAAGGCCGGGCTCCGGCTGGCCACACCCACAGGCGCCCACTCTGGACGTGCACAGAGCTCCGAGAGCCGTGCCCAGCAGATTTCTAGCTGGTGTGGGCCGCCAGCTGGGAGGAGCCCCGGGGCCGCCAGCCTCGCATACTTGCTGCCTCTGGGGACCCTGGATTTGGAAACGTGGCCCCAGAGGGAGACGCCGTCCTGGGCGGGGCCCTGGCTTTGACAGAGTCCCCGAGATGGGCACCAGGGCAGAGGAGGGGGAGGAGGAGGCAGAGCCTACCGCTGGGAAAACAGTCTCCCAGCACCCAGCGGACCCCAGGAAAGCCGCAGCCCCTCTCTGGGCCTCTCGTGGGACCCCCGTGGGCAGCACAGGGGAGGCGGTAACTGCAGCCCTACCTGCCAGCCTGCGTCCCGGGGGTGGGGCCCACATTCAGGGCAGCAGGCAGAAATTTGAGGGCCCTCCCTCACTCTCGCTGACCCAACCCACGCTGCCCAGCCCAAGGGGGACTTGAGGGCCCCAGAGCAGAGGCGAGGAAGGCTCAGGGGCGGCAGGTGACTTGCGCTGATGGCTCAGGGGTGGCCGGCAGACCCGGGAGACTGGGCCCGGCCACCAGTCCGGCCACGCGTAGACCCGGCTGCCAGCCACTGAGCCACCCCCCACAGGTCCCTCCCTCACAGGTGGGCTGCTGCCGTGCCGCCGCCCTTGGGGACAAAGAGCTGAGGGGCCGCAGCCAGAGGGCGAGTGGCATGCCCAGAACCAGGACGGTACTGGGGGGAGCCCCAGAGCGGGGGCCTCGAAACCCTTCCAGGTCTCTCCTTTCGTGAGCCTCGCACCTCAAGCACCGGGACTCCCATTCCGCTCGTGACTCTGTTTGCTCGTCAGTAAAATGGGACTCATCATACTCATCATCCCTGCCCATGCACCTCCAGCAGCTGCCATGCCCCAGAAATGAACTCCACCGCCACACCCGGGCAAGCGCGGTGGGGGCCAGCACCGGGGTATCAGGGGGATGGACAGCCCACTCCAGGGGACCACAGGCAGCATGTGCAGGGGACGGCAGGCAGCTATGAGAACTGGCCTGGGCCCCACCCGGGGGGACCAGGGGGCCGCCGGGATCCCGATCAGGAGCTGAGACCTGCCATGCCACCGGGCCTGAGCCCTCCCCACGTCACCCCGGCCCCCTCCCTCCCAGTTAACCAACCCCTCCTTGGGGCGGAGCCAAGGGGGGAGCCGGGGCTGCGGGGTGACCCCTCTCCTGGGGTCTCCC